>NC_142358.1:35237039-35565789 GCF_059441175.1 Urocampus carinirostris
CCATGAGCAGTTTGTCCAAATTTGGTCACTTGTAATGCTTAAATTATAAACACACACTTGGGACAACACTTATGTTGTCTTTATGACTACACGCAAAATCCTGTCTTCACATGTCAATTTCCAAACATCCCATTTGCTAAAGCTTTCACCAAGAAACCCCGCAACATGAGGTTTTATCGTACAAACCCACGAGGCATTGGGAGGTCGCTCATTTATAGGGATGCTATTACTTTCATAAATACTCGCCCAATAAAATGTCAGACTTTCTTTAATTTAATACTTCCCCTTTGGTAATTATAACACACACACGCCGGAGGTTTCACTCGTGTGTTGAGTCAACATCTGAGCAATGACTGTGCCCGTTTTAAAGAGATTCTTCGGCTGATTTTTTTGTTTTTTTGGACGAACGTGTGGGACAAATTTAGACTACACACATTGAAAAATGTATTCGGTTTCCCTTTTTCTTGTATCCGTTTAAATATGGTTTTGAAGATTGGGGGATTTCAAGCAACAATAATACTGTAATCAATTTGTCAAGAACCGGAACAGGAGAACCCAAATGCGTGACGTTTCTCACACAAGCTTTTATTTCACGGGAAATGGGGCAGTCCTACAGGTTAACACAAAACGCCAGTGATTCGGTGATCGCGGGGCAAAATAAGAAAGACAGAAGTCTGGCGTGGAACAATAAACAGCAAGAGACAAACAAGATCGAGACCAGTTACACGAGCCGATACCGGACGGATGATGTTGATACCAAACGGAACGGTATTGAACGGATCGATAAAATATATGGGAGACTTGAGACAGATGTCGGACAAGACGAGAATGACGGGCACGATACCAGACACTGGAGACCTGAGACCGAAATCAAAACAGGACGAAACAGACCGGATCGGTACCGGACAGGATACACAAACTGGATACCGGACAGATTTAAACACCTGTGTATAATCTACAATTCCGACCCTGAAAGACCTGTTAGTCCGACCTTTAGAAGTCCACCTGAACTCGTGTATCATCCTGAATCAGATGCACCTGTTTGAGGTTGTTAGCTGCATAAAGATACCTGTCCACCCCAAGCAATCAGTGAGACTTTAACTTGTACCATGGCTAAGACCAAAGAGCTGTCCAAAGACACCAGAGACAAAATTGTACATCTATACAAGCCTGGAAAGGGCTATGGCGCAATTGCCAGACAGCTTGGTGAGAGAAGGTCCACTGTTGGAGCAAACATTAGAAAATGGAAGAAGCTAAACATGACGGTCAATCTCAATGGGAGTGGAGCCCCATGCAAGATATCACTTTATAGGGTCTCAATGATTCTAAGAAAGGTGAAGAATCAGGCTGGAACTGGAGTTGGTCAATGACCTGAAAAGAGCTGGTACCACCGTTTCCAAGGTTACTGTTGGTAATACACTAAGACATCATGATTTGAAATCATGCATGGCACGAAATGTTCCCCTGCTGAAACAAGCACATGTCAAGGCTCGTCTTAAGTTTGCATATGACCATTTGGATGATACAGAGGAGTCATGGGAGAATGTTTTGTGTTCAGATGAGACTAAAATAGAACTCTTTGGTCATAATTCCACTAAGCAGGTTTGTAGAAGCAAGTAGAATGAAGAGTACAATCCAAAGAACACCATCTCTACTGTGAAGAATTGAATTGAATGTAAACTTTGGATTCTGCTGTGGATCTTTAATATAAATGTAAATGGTTTGCATTTATATAGCGCTTTTCAAGTCACTGAAGACCTCTTGAAGCGCTTCACAATCTGCTTCACACTTACCCATGTCATGATTACCGATGTTTATCACCTGTGTACGCTCCTTTGGTGCCAACTGCCTCGGACTCTGATTGGCTCCCTGTCCCTATATTAACCCACTCCTATCAGTCCCCTTTTGTTAGTCCATCTACGGACCTCAGTTAACACTAGGCAGGCCTTTTTTGACCCTTACTCCCACCTGTTTTTTTCTCCTGTCTGTCCCCCAGCTTCGACCCGTTTTTGATCCTGACCACGTCTACTCTCCGTCCCGACTTTCGACCTCTTTTGTCCCCGACCACGTCTATTCTCCTTTTCCGGCTAACGACTCGCTCCCGACCACGTTTTTGCTCTCCTGTCCCGGCTACTAAACCGTTTTCCGTTCCCGACACCACCATAGCTCGCCACGGAAGATCCACTTCCGCGTTCAGAGCGACCTGCTCTCCGCGTCCAGCAATCATCGGATCGTGGGTGCAACCCTTTCTCTTTCTTCCAATAAAACTTGAGGGAAACGCAACGCAAGTGGGTCCTGTCTCCGTTCTGGTCCTGACAACCCATTCACACTCACATACCGATAGCAACGTCAGCCATGCAGGGCAACTACCTGCTTATCGAGTAAGTTGATTGTTTTATGCAATAACAATCAACAATCATGTGAGTTTATCATGAAAGTAAAATAAATAATCCAAAACTCCAAATATATAAATAAAATACAATTACTTTAACTGGACTCCAACATAAAACTTCATAATTTCGGTCTTTGTCAATGGGAAAAAGACTGTCTGAACAAATTCCACCTCGTCTGCAACCATTTTGGGTCTTTTTGGAATTAAACTGATAAGAGAGTTAAGAAAAAAATGGAGTCGTTGGCTGAAAAGATCTGACATTAAGGGAGGAACTCCTTGGGTTCTCTGGTGCCATGCCGGCCATTTTCTCCTTCCCCAAGGAATACAAAAAGGGCTGGGACGGCCTGGATCTCCATCTCCGTTCAGCCCCTTAAACTAAATAAATAATTCATTACAGTTCACGACGAGGGGCTTTATTTACTGCAAGCGATGCAATCGCAAGATGTTTGTGTAGGTTGCCCAAATCTTTTCGGGATACGTTTCGGATGGCGTCCCCAGAGGAGCTCCTTGTGAAGTGAGGAGAGAACGGCAACGGAATGCGGGACGGAAGCTTGTTGTGTACACCTCGCAGCCACGTCGATGTGCAAAAAAAATAATAAAAAATGGAGCAGCCTGAGTAAGCCTTAATGGAGGAACCAGACATGAAAGGAATTTGCACATAGTCTCCTTTTCCACCAGAAGCCGAGTTGCCACAAACTGGCTGAACAACTGAGCTTGACCTCATCCCATATGAAGAACCTACTTATGGTTGACCATTAATCATCCTTAAGGTTAATGCAGGTCACTTAAGGATGCTATAAATTTCCGGCAGCCTCCTCTGGGTGGAAGTTAGTTTATGCTCACTTTAGGTAGAGGAAAGGCTACTGTAAGTGTAGTACAGTTATAATATTGTCCGTCACAATTTCAATATAAAGCACAATGTTTGAAAGTTTTCTCTAAAATCACCTGGGTCAGAAAAAAAGGAAAAAATCTGGGACAATCTGTCATGATTTCTGATGTGACTCGACTGTGCCCGCTTATTTGGCGCTCATTTGTAGGGTTCTAATTGGCTCCCTGCCAGTATTTGAACCCAGTCCTGTTTGTCCCCTGTTGGCAGTCCCTCTGCGAACCTCAGTGAATACTAGACAAGCCTTTTTCGACATTGACTACCACCTGTCCCGTTTTTGCTCCCGTCTGTCTCCGGCTATGACCTGTTTTGCTCTTGACCACGTCTATTTTCCCGTCCCGGCCTACGACCTCTTTTTGTCCCCCGACTACGTCTACTCTCCCGTTCTGGTTTACGACTCGCTTCCGACCCCGACCACGCCTTGCTCTCCCAGTCCCGGCTACCGAAACGTTTTTTCCGTCCCTGTCACCACCATCGCTCGCTACGGAAGATCCACTTCCGCGTTCGGAGCATAATCCGAGTAGGAGACCGACTTGCATCCCGCGCCCAGCGAACACCAGATCGTGGGCGCAGCCCTTTCTCTTTCCTGTTATAAAACATAACGCAATTGGGTCCTGTTTCCGTTCTGGTCCGGACAACAATCCATTGTTTGATCAATAGATTTCATTACTGGTTTGCTTTAGTGCAAAATGACATTTAAATGAATGCATAAAAGATTTGATAAAGACCCAGTTGTGTGTTTTTTACCATACCGTACACAGCAAAACTATCAATGGTACCAGAAAGTGTTTCAGCCTACAATTACAACATTTCTGTTTGCAAAAACTGATGTTCCTTCAACACTACAGGTAACATTGAAATAACGACTTACGTCCACCAGACTTACAACCACGACCAGCACCTGCTAATCTTTTTCAGCGGATCCCAATTTTTTTTAAATTCAATGTTTGGTATCACAGTGTGTAGGAGTAAGGCAATTTTGGCAGTCAGCCAGCAGAGCAATAGACAGTTAAATTCAGTAACTAGACATCGTCTTGGGAGAAAATTGTACCATTGTACTGGATTTATGGCCGGTTAGTCGGAACCAATTTACCTTTTTTAATACAATGTTTGGCCTTGCGACATTTGGCAGGTCGGCAATATTTCTTTTGGTGCAATACCTGCACTTGGGTCCGCCTCCCAAAACATAGCAATACCATCACAACCCAAGAATGAAATTCATATAAATAGAGGATTAATTCATTGTTCACATAATTTGGGTTAAATTTGAGCCAAGTGTTTTTATAGTGTAAAACTGCAATGCTCAATATTTGTTTACATAAAAAAACCTATATTGCCACAGGTTGTATAGTTTTGCATTAATACCGTTTTTACTACAGAGAGATTACAAAAATGCAACATAATTTACTTTAACATCATCCATCCATCCATCCATCCATTGTCTTCCGCTTATCCGAGGTCGGGTCGCGGGGGCAGCAGCGTTAAAAGGGAAGCCCAGACGTCCCTATCCCCAGCCACTTCCTCCAGCTCATCCGACGGGACCCCGAGGCGTTCCCAAGCCAGCCGAGAGACATAGTCTCTCCAACGTGTCCTGGGCCGCCCCCGGGGCCTCCTGCCGGTGGGACATGCCCGGAACACCTCCCGAGGGAGGCGTCCAGGAGGCATCCTTATTAGATGCCCGAGCCACCTCAACTGGCTCCTCTCAACGCGGAGGAGCAGTGGCTCTACTCCGAGTCCCTCCCGGATGACTGAGCTTCTCACCCTATCTCTAAGGGAGAACCCAGCCACCCTGCGGAGGAAACTCATTTCGGCCGCTTGTATCCGGGATCGAGTTCTTTCGGTCATGACCCAAAGTTCATGACCATAGGTGAGGGTAGGAACGTAGATGGACTGGTAGATCGAGAGCTTTGCCTTTCGGCTCAGCTCCCTCTTCACCACGACAGACCGGTACAGGGTCCGAATGACGGCAGACGCTGCACCGACCCGTCTGTCGATCTCCCGTTCCATCCTACCCTCACTCGTGAACAAGACCCCAAGATACTTGAACTCCTCCACTTGGGGCAAGACCTCCTCCCCGACACGGAGGGAGCATACCACCCTTTTCCGACTGAGAACCATGGCCTCGGACTTGGAGGTGCTGATCCCCATCCCGGCCGCTTCACACTCGGTTGCGAATCGCTCCAGCGAGAGCTGAAGATCACGGGCTGAGGAAGCCAACAGCACCACGTCATCTGCAAAAAGCAGTGACGCAATGCTGAGGCCCCCAAACCGGACTCCATCCCCGCCAAGGCTGCGCCTAGAAATTCTGTCCATAAAAGTTATGAACAGAATCGGTGACAAAGGGCAGCCCTGGCGGAGCCCAACCCTCACCGGGAACGAATCCGACTTATTGCCGGCAATGCGGACCAGACTCTGGCACCGGGCATACAGGGACCGCACAGCCCGGATAAGACTGTGCGGTACCCCATACTCCCGAAGCACCCCCCACAGGGCCTCCCGAGGAACACGGTCGAATGCCTTCTCCAAGTCCACAAAACACATGTAGACCGGACAGGCAAATTCCCATGCACCCTCAAAGACCCTGAAGAGTGTATAGAGCTGGTCCAGTGTTCCACGGCCAGGACGAAAACCACACTGTTCCTCCTGAATCCGAGATTCGACTTCCTGGCGGACCCTCCTCTCCAGTACCCCTGAATAGACCTTACCAGGGAGGCTGAGAAGTGTGATTCCCCTGTAGTTGGAACACACTCTCCGGTCCCCCTTCTTAAAGACGGGAACCACCACCCCAGTCTGCCAGTCCAGAGGCACTGTCCCCGATGTCCACGCGATGTTGCAGAGGCGCGTCAACCATGACACGCCCACAACATCCAGAGCCTTAATGAAGTCTGGGCGGATCTCATCGACCCCCGGGGCCCTGCCACCGAGGAGTTTTTTGACAACCTCGGTGACTTCAACCCCAGTGATACGAGAGCCCAACCCAGAGTCCTCAGGCTCTGCTTCCCCAGAGGAAGACGTGCCGGTGGAATTGAGGAGGTCTTCGAAGTACTCCGCCCACCGATTCACAACGTCCCGGGTCGAGGTCAGCAGCGCCCCATCGGCACTATACACAGTGTCGATGGCATACCGCTTCCTCCCCCTAAGACGTCGGATGGTGGACCAGAATTTCCTCGAAGCCGTTCGGAAGTCGGCTTCCATGGCCTCGCCAAACTCCTCCCATGCCCGAGTTTTTGCCTCGGCAACCGCCAAAGCCGCATTCCGCTTGGCCAGCCGATACCTGCCAGCTGCTTCCAGAGTCCCACAGGCCAGGAAGGCCCGATAAGACTCCTTCTTCAGCTTGACGGCATCCCTCACCGCCGGTGACCACCAACGGGTCTGAGGGTTGCCACCGCGGCAGGCACCGACTACCTTGCGGCCACAGCTCCGATCAGCCGCCTCGACAATGGAGGCGCGGAACATGGTCCACTCGGACTCAATGTCCCCCGCCTCCCTCGGGACATGGGCGAAGTTCTGCCGGAGGTGTGAATTGAAACTTCTTCTGACAGGAGATTCTGCCAGCCGTTCCCAACAGACCCTCACAACACGCTTGGGTCTGCCGGGTCGGGCCGGCATCTTCCCCCACCATCGAAGCCAACTCACCACCAGGTGGTGATCAGTTGACAGCTCCGCCCCTCTCTTCACCCGAGTGTCCAGAACATGCGGCCGCAGGTCCGACGAAACGATGACAAAGTCGATCATCGAACTACGGCCTAGGGTGTCCTGGTGCCAAGTGCACATATGGACACCCTTATGTCTGAAAATGGTGTTCATTATGGACAGACCATGACGAGCACAGAAGTCCAATAACGAAACACCACTCGGGTTCAGGTCAGGGGGGCCGTTCTTCCCAATCACGCCCTTCCAGGTCTCACTGTCATTGCCCACGTGAGCGTTGAAGTCTCCCAGCAGTACGAGGGAGTCCCCAGGGGGCGCGCTCTCAAGCACACCCTCTAAGGACCCCAAGAAGGTTGGGTACTCCGAACTGCTATTTGGTGCATAAGCACAAACAACAGTCAGGACCCGTCCCCCCACCCGAAGGCGGAGGGAGGCTACCCTCTCGTCTACCGGGGTGAACCCCAACGTACAGGCGCCGAGCCGTGGAGCAATTAATATGCCCACACCGGCTCTGCGCCTCTCACCACGGGCAACTCCAGAGTGGAAGAGAGTCCAACCCCTCTCGAGAGGACTGGTACCAGAGCCCAAGCCGTGCGTAGAGGTGAGTCCGACTATATCTAGTCGGAATTTCTCAACCTCACGCACCAACTCGGGCTCCTTCCCTGCCAGAGAGGTAACGTTCCATGTCCCAAAAGCCAGTTTCTGTAGCCGGGGATCGTCGCGCCAAGGACCCCTCCCTTGGCTGCTACCCAGCTCTCTGCGCACCCGACCCCTTTGGCCCCTCCTACAGGTGGTGAGCCCATGGGAAGAGGGTCCCACGTCGTCCCTTCGGGCTGTGCCCGGCCGGCCCCCGTGGGTAAGGGTCCGGCCACCAGGCGCTCGCCAGCGGACCCCACCTCCAGGCCTGGCTCCAGAAGGGGGCCCCGGTAACCCGCGTCCGGGCGAGGGAAATCGAGGACCAAAGTTTTCTCTCATCATTAGGGGTCTTCTGATCTGCGTTTTGTCTGGCCACTCACCTAGGACCTGTTTGCCATGGGTGACCCTACCAGGGGCTTAAAGCCCCCGACAACATAGCTCCTAGGATCATTGGGACACACAAACTCCTCCACCACGATAAGGTAGCAGATCAAGGAGGAGCTTTAACATCATCACCTAATCTATTTTTTTTTTCAAAAGAGAGAGAACCTGCTTCTGTAAGCCACTGGTGTAAAATGTATTTCTTCTTTTTGTCATGGTTGCCATGGCGCCCAATTGACACCAGCTGCGGCTCGTTGACAGATTGGCTTCCCTTCTATTTAAGCTCAGTGCTCTCACTCACCCTTTGTCAGTCCGTCAGCAAACATCTGCACCCGCTAGACGTGGGTTTTGACTCTGTCCGGTTTCCTGTTTGTGTATCCTGTCTGGTTTCGATCCCGTCTGGTTCGTCCTGTTTTGATTTCAGTCTCCGGTCTCCAATGTCTGGTATCGTGCCTGTCATTCTCCTCCTGTGTGATATCTGTCTCCAGTCTCCTATATCTGTTAGCAATCCTTTCCATCCTGTTCTGTCCGGTATCTACATCATCCGTCCGGTATCAGCTCGTGTAACTGGTATCAATCTCGTTGGTCTCTTGCTTTTTGTTGTTCCACGCCAGATTTCTGTATTTCTTTTTTCGCCCAGCGATCGCTGAATCACTGGCGTTTTGTGTTAACATGCATAACTGCCTCATTTCCCGTGCAATAAAAGCTTGTGTGATAAATGTCACGCATTTGGGTTCTCCTCCTGCCCTGGTTCTTGACAGCTTTGCCCATTCCTAAAATTAATAAAATGTGTTTTTTTTGTCTTGGTAATAGATCATTTTGGGAAGCAGCATCTTACTTGATTATGTAAATCAGGAGGTAAAGTGCCCGTCTTGGGATCGCGAGGTCGCAGGTTCGATTCCCGGCTCCTCCGTGTTATATGTCGAAGTGTCCTTGGGCAAGACACTGAATCCCTAATGCCCCCGATGGCAGGTAGTTGCCTTGCATGGCTGATCCTGCTATTGTTTAGTGTGTAAAAGGGAAAAATGTGAAGCACATTGTAAAGCACTTTGGGAGATTCTCATTGACTTGAAAACTGCTATATAAATGCAGAATATTACAATACATAAGATTACAAATCAAATCCAATTTTGAAAAATTACTTCATTAGGAGCAATGCAAGCGATCCATACAATAATAAAACATTTCAACCTAACTTGTGTTCCATATAACATTCTGCAATCATCAAACAATTCAACATCATATGTGCATCATACAACATTTCATCTACCTTTAAGGAATTTTTTAAGTCTCTGTTCAAAAGTGTTTGAAACCCTGTGATGCAATATCCTGAGGAAGGCAACCCAGCAGGTTCACGGGTGCCATTTTTCATTCAAACGGATGTTGGGATTTCCGCCCATTGTTGGACACTGGGAACAATATTATTGACACTGTTGTTCCCAATCACCATGTTAGGATACGCCACAAACAAAGAGTGATGAAAGGAAACCATTATACCAGATGAACTCCCTTCAGGAGAAAAAAATACACAACATTTTAGCCCTTGTTTTGGCAAAAATGTCTGTTTTTCCCCCCTGCTAGATGAAGTCCAACGAACCAAAATAATTTATTCTATTTCACAGACATCCTGTTCAGTTTTAAAGATATTCCCAAACATATTATTATTCAGGCGCCGCATGTGTCGTGTTCCACCCAACAATTATGCAAATTTGTTGCAAAATACTCCACATACCTGGGGACTCCAAAATGTTTGTCTCAAACCTGACTCATATAGCTTGTTTCCTGTTGAGCTATGACATCATCGAAGGAACACAACCAATGCACCCACTACTCATCCAAGACTCTAAGCCAGGGGTGGCGAACAAGTTTGACACAAAGAGCCGAAATTTTTAACTGTGGGAGTCAAAGAGCCACACCACGCACTGATCGGCCATGACGGACAGACACACACTAACACACACAATTAAAAACATATTATTTCCCATAACACACTCCTCTCCTTACAATACATTATTGTTCTTGTGTTGATTTCAAGGAAAGTGTCATTGCACACAAAAAACTAAACATGATACAAGGTAAAGAGCCACAGTATATAGAAAATATGATGAGGCAAAGAGCCGCATCCTTACTGGCCAAGAGCCGCATGCGGCTCTAGAACCATGTGTTCGCCACTCCTGGTCTAAGCGATCACACAAAGTCTGTGAGCATCGCTTGAAACAACGGTTAGCAACATCTTCCCTGCCTGTTACAACAAAATCATTATCAAACATCCCCACAACCTGTTATGAAATCAAGTTATATTTTATTGAGTTTCCGGCAACAATACATGTAACGACCAGTTCAGGGTGTCCCCTGCCCACTGCCTGAAGATAGCTGGATGGGCTCCAGCACCCCCGCAACCCTACTGAGGATAAGCAGTGCATATAATGGAATGGATGGATGGCTAACGTAATATTGGAAAGGTCGCACGGCCCAAACACATCAGTGGTTTTTACAACAACCATTACATGAATACATGTAAATGGACTGCATTTATATAGCGCTTTTCAAGTCAATGAAGACCTCCTAAAGCGCTTTAAAATGTGCTTCACACTTACCCATTCACACACACACTCACACACCAATAGGGAGTCAGCCATGCAAGGCGCCTACCTGCTTATTGGGGGCATTAGAGATTCAGTGTCTTGCCCAAGGACAATTCGACATATAACACGGAGGAGCCGAGAATCGAACAGAAGTCAATTAATTTTGGTACTATTGAGTTTATCCAACACAATGGGCAGGAAACTCAGTACTTTTTATGTGATATAAAACGTAATTTGATGAAATATTCACATTTAGGATGCGTCGTGATAAAGATTTTGGACAGAGACAATAAATAAATTCATAAATAAATCATGTGTAATATTTGGACTAAAAGAGCAAAGCCAAAGGGCATAAAAAAAAGAAGGAAAAGAATAAATACGCTTAAAAGCCGTACAACTCAATTGATTAATAACTGACGGGTATATTAGCTGCTGCTTTCAAATACTTTCAATTAATTCTCGCAAAACCAAAACAAAGACGTTCAAGCCTTTTGAAAATGTTTTGAGATTTGAAATGTTTTGAGACAGAAACATGAGATTTCTGTTTTTAAATAAAGTACCTGTTGTTGCATAATACTAAAATGTTATGGATTTATCAAGATGGCTGCACAATACAGAACTGTATTTAGTCACATAAGTTTTGTTTATTTGAAAAGTATGCGCCATAAAATCATGTCACATACTATAACATTTTAGCCAAGGCTAATTTTCAATGTCTGTCCCATGGAAGTACACTGTTGGCAAAAAGATTGACTTGATATATTTGCACATTATTTAAATGTAACATAGACCCCCCAAAAACTGTCTTGTTCCTGTTATTTTCTATTGATTTGTTATCCTTCATTCTTTAAAATGTCCTCTTTTATTTTCTTTCCCCTAGCGTTTTATTTCTGTTTTTGTTTACTTTGTTGTTGCCTTTTTCTTCTTTTGTTCTTTGTTTCCCTTATTTTTCCTTTTTAAGTCATTTGGTACATAATGTTCCATAATAGTTGGCAAAAAAACTACCAAAACTTTGTTATCAAACCTCGTAACCTCTTTGATTTAACATGTGAAACTGGGGACTGGCCTGCTAGTGTGCTGGTGTTCCTCTGATGACATCACATCTCAGAATAACAAAGGCAAGACATGTTATCCTCAAAATGCATCATCTTGGAAAATATTTGGAATATACAGATGGAATATATATTTATTAAAATATTTTGCGCAAAAACTATTACTTACAACTATTTCTTCATATTTTGCATGTTTAATCATTTGGGAATACCTTTAATCCCCCTTGATAAAAACGCTTAATGAAGGCAGAGAAATCCTGTGAAACAACGACCTTGAAGGGTCAGAAAAAAAGAGGACGCAGGCGAGTGATTTTTGTGGGATTTTGCGTGAGGGAAATTAAGTTAGAGGGCTGAGTGGTTTTTGGGGTGGGGGTTGATCAGACAAGTTTCGGAGTATGGGCGGGGAGAGGGTGGGTTGTTGGGGGGCTCATATAAGCAGGAAAAGAACATAGGGGGTGGGGGGCTGCTGATAAACTTGTGTCAATGTTTTTGGAATCTCATAGGAAATGTCACCAAGGGGACAGACAGATTTAGTTGTTGACATTATGAAAGTTCTATAAAGGCAAAAAAGTACAAAATACGAAAAAAAGAGATGTGTTTTTTTCAATGACAGCAAGAAAATTGACCGTGTAAATTCAAAGTCAAGGCCTGAGAAGGTTTTGTTCAACCACTGAGATTCATTATTGTATTATACACAAGGAATCCTTGTGTCTTTTATTTTGAATATACATCTCCATGCACGTTATTTTGATGTATTTCAGTGAATAATAGGATATTTTGATTATTATTTTCATTGGAAAGATTTTAACCCAGTTTTGCTCGGATCAAAACCTTCGGCTACTGAGAGTGGTTGTTTAATGCCGGCTGGATTCATTTACAGACGCTCCTCTACTTACGAACATTCGAGTTACGAAAAAGAGTAGATACGAAAGAAAATTTCGGGATGTTGAAAAATATCCAGAAAATGCTGTAAGTTAGATTTTGTATTGTGTACCTTTTTCCGAGTACAAGACATTACTGTAGTGCTTGTTTCCACCGCTACCGGCGAATGGCGCTGTGAGAGCTCACCCATCATCCACCCTGGAAAAATCCGGCTTCCTCTTCCTAGTTTGTGTGTAAACACTCTATACTGTATCTCCAGTGCACTAAGAACTTTGATATTTTTATTTTCTAACCGTGCACCCATTCAATATGGTTGGTGTAAAGTGTAAAGAAGAGGCGAGCCGTTTCTTTTGAAATGAAAGTGGAATAAGAAAGCTTGATGCGGTTGAGAAAAAGGTCTGATCACTTTTTTTCGGCCAATTTCTACCAAGGAGGAGGACGTCGCCTTACTCTTGAAGCTTATCTTCCAAAAGTAAGTTAAACTTAACTTTGTTTATCTTTATAAAGAATATTGATTTATCAAATGATTATTTTTCAAGACAATTAATTATACAAGCCTTAAACATACTTACGGTATATACACCTTAAATATACAAAATATAGCCCTGAAGCAACTTACGAACAAATTCAACTTACGAACGATCGTCCGGAATCTCGTTCGTAACTAGCGCAGTAAGTAGATACATGTAGCGGAGATTTTTACATTAGGAAAATTTGTATTTTTCCCTGATAAAAATGAAAGATTACTGACAAAGCTAAAAGAAAATATTGCTTTATTTATCTGATTATATTGGAATATATTTGTGTACAGTAGGTTCAATTTAAAAATGTTCAACATTCGATCAATTCCGCCCTTGGTTTGTAGCTTATTTTTTTATTGGGCCCTTCCATATGTTTAACTTCGACACCCTTGTTTAAATGAACACAAATATCACAGTTTTTAGTCAATTATGAGAACAGTTTTACTATATTAAGATGAGAGAATAATGATTGTTTTTATGAATTATCATTATATTTGAATTTATTATCATTATTATTTTTAGTATTTTTTTTTTAAATGAGTGAATTTTTTTTATTCAAATATATCAAATCTGCAATTTGCCATATTCTCACTGTCATTGTCAACTTTATTGTAAAATATGCTATATGTACAACATACTTCCTTTACCAAACGTACACAATGCAATCAAAAAGGCACAAAACCCAAACATGGCATGAACCGGTACAGGAGGAGGACCCAGATGCGTGACGTTTCTCACACAAGCTATATTTTACGGAAAATGGGGCAGTCATGCACGTTAACAGAAACACCAGGGATTCGGCGATCGTTGGGCGGAAGACGTAAGGCAGCAGTCTGGCGTGGATAGACAGGAAGCCAGAGGCCAACGAGATTGATACCAACTGTATGAGCAGATATCGGACAGATGGGGTCGATACCCGACAGGACGGGATAGACAGGATTGATATCAGGCACTGGAGACTGGAGTCTGATAACAAGCAGGACGAGATAGACGGAAACGATACCAGACACTGGAGATCGAAATTAAACAGGACAAACTAGACAGAAACGCTACCATACACTGGATATCAATATCAAACAGAACAAAATAGCCGGGAACGAAACTGGAGCTCAATACTAAACAGGACAAAATAGACGGGAACGATACCGGATAGGAAACACAAGTAGGAAACCGGACAGAGTAAAAACCCACGTCTTGCGGGTGCAGAGGTTTGTTGACGGAATGACTAAGGGTGAGTGAGAGCACTGAGCTTAAATAGGAGCGAAGCCAATCAGTCCACGAGCCGCAGCTGGCGCCAAACGGGTGGGGCCAATTGGGCGCCATGGGCAACCGTGACAAAACAATAACTAGGTAGGAAAACAGTAAACATATAACAATATGAAAATAGATAATGTTTGGAATAAAAAGAAGAAAATTTACATTTGCATGTAAGAAAATTTAGCTCATTTTAATAATTATTTCCTAATATACTATGAAAAGAAGTGAACAATATAGATAAAGGTGGGAAAAACATCATTTGAACAAATCAACTCATCTCCAATGACAGCTGGATGAAACATTATTTTTACAAAGACAATTACAAGAAAACTTTTTTATCACTACAATTAGTATTATTTTATCAGAAATGATCAGAATAAATATTTTGTTGGGTACAAACAAAAATATATATCTCGTGCTTTTGAGTGTTTATTTTGTAAAACGATTAAAAATATTATGCAACGAGGAAAAGGTTGTGGTGATTTTCACCAAGCAAATGCAAATATTTAAGGTGCAACCACAATTATTTTTCATTTTTTATGTTTATTAGCAGGGTTGGGTAGGGATACTTTAACTTGATTACTTTTAATTACTTTTGGATTACTCCAATACCAAATATGCTAATAAAAGACAAAATAAACTAAATATGAATAAAATGACTAAATTTTGTGCAGGCTTGGGGAGTAACGGAATACATGGAACGGCAAAAATGATGTTGGCAAGCTGTTTGGATTTATTTTCATTTTGTTTCTGTCGCATTTTATGTTACTTTTGCCGGAGATCAAAGCCAGGAGAGAAAGCTTACCACGTGTTGTGAGTCATAATTTTATTCATATTTAGTTTTTTTTTGTCTTTTATTAGCATATTTGGTATTGGAGTAATCCAAAAGTAATTGAAAGTAATCCAGTTAAAGTAACCCTACCCAACCCTGTTTATTAGATATGGTAAATTCTTGAACAAACAAGATACGCCTTTATATTCATTTTGAGGTGTGTTTTAACATCGTAACTTGGGAGATGCCAATCACCATAAAGCCCCTTAAAATGCATTATCAAGCAATAGATCTTAGAAGAGCACTAAAAGGACTTTTCCCCGTAAAACATCCATGTCCTGTTAGTTTGCATGTGCACGTGTGCGTGCGTATGCGCGTGCATGTCCTCTCATTTCACACTCGAGCGGTTAAACCCTGCAGTCAAGGGGAGGATGGCGTTTTTTCCCCCCTCTTGTTGCTCATTGGCTGCAGCTCTTTTTCTCATCTCGAGCACCATTTCCATTCAAGCACTCTTCGCTGAAAATAAGAAAAGGACAACTTGATGTGGACAGGATTTAAATATTTAAAAGTGTGAAAAAGAAGCAGTGGGAGGAGGAAAAAAAAAGAGTTGGAGCGGAATTTAACACTTCCGGCATCGGCGCACGTTCAACAGGTGAGCGGAAGTTTGATAGCGCGCATGCGCGTTGTCATTAGTGTTTGGTGTCGGGGTTGGGGAATATGGCAATTTTGGTATAGATAAGTGTATGGAATGTATGTTTAAGGTTTATATTAGTATGTTTAAGGCTTGTATAAGTAACCTGTATTGTTTTGAAAATAAACTTTTAACAAAATAATATGCTCTATAATTTTACAAAGCAGGCTGAATGATAAAACATAGTACTGAAAAACAAGACTACACATTAGGCGTTGACATTCTGTGGTCTGTGAAGCCCTTTGAGACTCCTTGTGATTAAGGGCGTCACAAATAAACATGACTTGACTTAAGTACAAAGATAAATGAAGTTAAGTTTAACTTACTTTTGGAAGAGTTGGGCGACTTCCTCCTCCGTGTTAAAAAGTGAATGAAAAAAAAGCGATCTGACCATTTTCTCAACCACATCAAGGCGACAACCAGGTGAGGAGTTCAAATGTGTATGTGTCGTGCCAAAAAACAAGCATGGTGTTAGAAATGTCATGGTTTGGGGCTGCATCAGTGCAACTGGAATTGGGAAGTTATATTTTATTAAGGGAAACACAAACTCAAGGATAGATAGATAGATAGATAGATAGATAGATAGATCGGATAGATAGATAGATACTTTATTCATCCCCGCAGGGAAATTCACATTTCCAGCAGCATCCCTTCGCTGAGAACAATACAATAATAAAGCAAAAGGAATACAATATACAAATACCCAATGTGACGTGCTAATACCCACTGTAGCGTGTTGTATAGAGTATTTAAATAGTGCTACATAAAATACACACTGCAATAAAAGTACCGTAATATGCAATGTAGGGGGTGTGGTTTAGTGTGGGCCTGTACTCCGCCGGGTGGAGTTAAAGAGCCTCATGGCATGAGGAAGAAAAGATCTCTTCAGTCTGTCCGTGGTACAAGACAGTGACAGCAGTCTGTCGCTGAAGCTGCTCTTCTGTCTGGATATAATGCTGTGTAGTGGATGGATGTACCTCCCTCCAGAAACTGGGTCGCAGGGCAATGTTCCAGCCTGGCAGAGACCCCAAATACACTTCTAAGATGACCATTGCTTTTTTAAGGGGGCTAATGGTAAAGGGAAGGGACTGGCCAATCATGTCTTCAGATCTAAATCAAATAGAGCACCTTTAGGGCATCCTCAATTGGAGGGTAGCGAAGTACAAGATCTCAAATATCCGCCATCTCAGTCATGTTGTCATGGAGGAGTCAACGTGCATTCCAGTGGTAATTTGTGAGGCTCTGGTGAAATCCATGGCCAGGAGGATTAAAGTGGTTCTGCAAAATCATGGTGGCCACACAAAATGTTGAACTTCAGGAACTTTTACTCAAGGGTGTACTCACTTGTGTTACTAGTTTAGTTTTATAAGGGACAAATAAAAATCACAACACTGTATAAGCTTTACACAGACTGGCTTTAATGTGTCAAAGAGATGTTTATTCAGTGTTGTTCAATAAAACATTATGACAAAATCTCTATGGAAATGTGAGGAGTGTACTCACTTTTGTGAATTACCTTAGGTTCACAGCGTAAACTTGGCCCTCCTTTTTGCCTGGCAGGCGGGATGCAGCAGCCGGCCCGATAGGGAGACATGCGAAAGTTTGACTAAAGTTTTACACACTCAGCTATAAACTCAAAGTGGCAAAGGGCGCTGGGTGAGAGAGAAGGGCTGCACCATCTACATTGAGAAGCGGCGCTTTGAGAAAAATGTTAGAGGAGAAAGGTATCAATCCCTGGACAATAGTATCCATCTGATCCAAGTACTTGCTTTCTATAGACAATATTTGGATCAGTCTGCCCACCCTTACTTTTGTGAGGCATGTTAGGCAACACAAAACGCATGATGGATACTTGTACGAGGAAGATGCTTAAAATGTAACACTAGAGGGGTTCCAGGCCCTGCTCAGGCCCACGGGGGCTGTCCAAGAGGAAGGTTCACCCCGTTATTCACCAGAGCTGCCCTGGTTAATTGGGTGCAGATGCCCTGCTCTGTTGCGCCTTTTTTTTTACCGCGCAGAAACTGGATGATTTTTTTTAGTGGGTGTAGGGGAGTGACTCAGATCCATCTCAACTAGAATTGTTTTTTGAGTATCTGTAGATCTATTAGAATAGTAACTTTTGCATACCTTTCAACATTAGCCAATTGCTCCCCTTATTAATCAATAATGAACCTTATAAACACAACGCAACACCTATTTACTCACAGCAAGACAGACTATGTAGAATGCCGCGACAATCTTAGCAATCTACAATGACATTCTTGTCTGCAACCAGTTTTACGGCGTGGTGGGTTTAGTGGGTGGTTGTTGGATCCCTTAACCACTAGGGTCGCAGGGGCACCATTTCCTGTGGTGTGTCTTGGGCAGGGTTGGGTAGGGATACTTTAACTTGATTACTTTCAATTGTTTTTGGAGTACTCCAATACCAAATATGCTAATAAAAGACAAAATAAACTAAATATGAATACAATTATGGCTCACAACACATGGTAAGCTTTCTCTCCTGGCTTTGATCTCTTTGATCTTCGGCAAAACTAACATAAAATGCAACAGAAACAAGATAAAAATAAATCCAAACAGCTTGCCAACATCATTTTTGCCGTTCCATGTATTCCGTTACTCCCGAAGCCTGCACAAAATTTAGTAATTTTATTCATATTTAGTTACTTTTGTCTTTTATTAGCATATTCGGTATTGGAGTAATATAAAAGTAATTGAAAGTAAACAAGTTAAAGTAACCCTACCCAACCCTGGACTGTGGTCCCTCGCTATAACGCAGTTTACTTTTAACGGTTAAGCTACTTCGCAGATTTGCATCATGCATTGTGATCTGCATGCTGATTGGCTAAACAATCCTGAAGATTGTAGTTTTTACCCATACATAAATGAATAAATGTTCATAGTATTGAATTGCTATGTTTCTTAAAGAGACAGTGTGTATTATTTGACTTCAAGATGTCGCTGTAGTGCAGGGGTTCTTCAACATGGTGCCTACGGTCACCAGGTAGCATCCTAAGAACACCTAAATAGCCTATGCCGCACAGGTTCTGAAAATAGCTCACTGATGATCGGTAATTGTGATTATCTTGTAAATATTTTTATTGTGGTTGACTGGGACTTATTACCTTGACTTTCAACAACAACAACAAAAGCAAAAAGTAACTCTCAGCTTCAAACAGGTTGGAGACCCTTAGTTTGGAAACTAGTGCTGAAAAGCACAAGGGAGAATTCATACTACGGAGACTCAAAGCGACCAAAACGCACCATTACACTTCTCATTTTTTTCCTAGCCTTTTTGAGGTTTGAGCACGATAGCGGATACTTATGTTAGCTCTCTTCGGGTGAGGCTCATGTTATGTAAAATAAATGCTGATTTTCTGACCTACGAGTATTTTAAAACATGCCAATTTGCATGATAATTCATATATTTTGCTTACTATTTAATCATTTTTATCCTTTTTTTATGAAATAAGTTTTTTTTTTACCTTTAGGAGGCGCTAGACAATACACACTGTCCTTTTAAACAATGCTTTGGACTGTAAAATGTTTTTTTTTTCTTTAAATTAAATGCATCGTAAAATATTTAGTTGTATTATAATTGTAAAAGAAAATAAAGGTTTGTACTTCACGGATTTCACCTTTCACGGGTACATTTTTTTAACCTAACCCATGCGATAAACGAGGAATTGAGGTACTGTGATCACAAGTGTGACTTGAACGCCTCACCAGATAGGTGAGATTGGGCAGTAAAAAATTGGGTTGTAAAAAAGAGGAAAAGTGCAGCGCCATTAACCACTGATCACTCTCCAAGCACCATAAATAGTCTTGTTTTACTGTTGTGGTTTGGTTTTAGGAGCAAAACATTGTTTTTATAGGTACACAGTGCAAATTTGACAACTAGATGTCGCTGTATTGTGTAGTGCAACCAAAAATGGTGCTACAAAGCACAAGGAAGATCACAAACTACTTGTATATTTTTTCGAAAAAATTAGCATGATTTTATATTTTATTAGCAACCTGAGTAACTATTAAATGAATAATTTGATATAATTAAAAAATGCCAAACACAGTTTTGAGTAAAGGAGTGAAGGACTGCAAATGTGTTTTAAATGTTAGGGTTTAGTGCGCCTCCTTCCACCAGGAGGCGCCGAGCGGGTTTAGACTTGTGCACAGGTGTGTCAAAAATCCAGACACCTCAACCCCAACCCTTTATATTATGGACAGTACATTTCGTCTGTCATTTTCATTCAACTGTCACGCCTGGTCTGTTTCTGGTTTCCTATTTCTTTTTTGGACATTTTCATCGTAGGTTATTGCTCACTTGTTATTTGTTACTTTGCTCCTTGCATTTTCCATTTCCGGTTTCGGTTTTTATTTCTGTTTTGACTTTTTCCGATTTGTTTTTGTTTGGACATGTCCTTATTTTGTGAACCTTTGTATGTCTTTGTACCTCCCTTTTGTTATCAAATACCACCCCTTTTTTTAGTACACCTGCCTCCGGTTCCAGCTTCCCCCACATGGGTCCATCACCCCTGAAACCAGAAAAATGTGTAATATTTACTGTTCCTGTATTGTGTAGTGCTGCAAAGAACATCAACTATTTGAAAACTACTGAGACTCAACGTGAGCAAACAACACTCTAGGCGAGGCTCATTTTAATGAAATAAATACAAATCTATTGACCTATATCTAAAAAGAAATGCACGTTTCTTTGAGAGTTCATGAATGGATGCCTTTATTACCACTACAAGGCACTACACAATACACAGTATCCCGTTAAAATGGCAGTACATTTAAGCAATCAAATCGCGTATAGGGTTGTATACTGTTGCAAAAAAGCGTTCTCAAATGCACCGTCCTCCAAGTGCCCTTTCACCCCCAGACGTTGTAAGCTGCACTTATTAAAGTGAAAAGTGCTTCAATATGTGGTGAGCTTCAGGCTCGGGGGGGACGTGGAGGGGAGGTGCGCGGTTAGCATGATGGGGCCCCGGGTCCTCAAACCCATCACCCGCCTCCTCCTTTGCTGGCCACCACAATTCATCGGTGACATAAAAAAAGAAAAACACTGGGCACTGCATGAATGAATGATACAAGTTTTCTATTATTAGGGCCCACAGAAGAACACAGCCAAGTCTTGGGTCCCCCCATTCGTCTCAGATAGCCTACCGTCATGTTCCAAACTGTCCCCGACACGTCTTCGTACGTCAAGGTAAGACGGCAATGCCTCTTTTCGGTTGGTTTTCCACTTGAAACACTTCCTATTATTGATTTCCTAATTGAAGTATTCAGTTAGTACCGTATTTCCTTACTATAAGGAGCACCAGAAAACCCCAAATTGGCCAGAAAGTGGAAAGTCCACCTTGTAGTCTTGAAAACACTGTAGATAAACAATAACACGTTTTTTATATAAAAAGAAATGAGCAGCTTAAGTATTTTCCCCCTCTCCACGCAAAACAAACAATTTGAATAAGGCTTCTTTTCACGCTGCCAAGGTTAAAGAGGACTCGGAACAATTCCTGGTTTGTTTGGAAAGAAACGAAAAGGTAGGAATGTTTGGTGAGAAAATAGACTTTTCGAATGGGGCCTTTCTTCCATTTCTTCTTGAATGACAGAGGATAGAAACTTTTGTTGTTTTAGAATAAATACGAATCGAGTTTTATTTGTAAAAAAAACCTCACACAGATGCCAAGTTTGCATTTTTTTCACGTGCATGCTCACAGTTGGATTTTGCTCAGTATGTAGCACAACTATAAGACATCCACGATCCCTCCACCCGTTTCAAAATCCTCCACAGTCTAAGCATTTGGTTTTGTTTGGTTAAGGCCAGGCGAGACTGGAACTCTCCAATAAAAATAAATCTCAAATTAATGATGGCCTAGAGCGAATGGGGGGGCAGACAGTTCGGACTCATGCGTGGTGCAGACGCCAGAGTTAGGACGTAAATTGGACAGAAGTGGGCGACAAGATAGGAACGCACGTGTTTCAGAATCAATACCCAATAAACGTGCAAATTGATTTTCTATCCCCCTTTTAACCACGAGATTGATTTGACATCAATGTACAGTATCAAACAAATACTGTTTCCGAATGCGAAAGTGGATTTTCCGGAGCGGGAGATCGTAGTGTCGAAGACGGAAAAAAAAAACAGGTCGATAGCTGGAACGAAGAGACAAAACGTGGTCGGGATCAATAACGGGTCGTAAGCCGAAGACAAACGGGGAAATCAGGAACGGACGGGTGGAAAACGGGTGCAAAACGTGGAACCGACGGGAGTCAGAGTCAAAGTGCTTGCCAGGTAGAAACAGAGGTTTGCTGACGGACTGACAACAGGCTAGTGAAAGGACTGGGCTTAAATAGGACAGGTAGCCAGCAGCAGCTGGTGCCAAACGAGCGGGTACAGGTGAAAGTCATAAGTCTTCATGACAATTAATGGTGTCAAATTGGAAAACAATTAACACTCTCATGTTTTTTTTTGTGTGTGAGTTTGATTAAAATATGAAAGATATAAAATCTAATATAACATGTTTAAGAAAGACAGAAAGAAAAAAAGTCACTGAGGAAGGAACCTGAAAGAAAGTTGCCAAGAATGCTAGAAAGAACGAAGGCTAGCAAGAAAGCCTGAAAGAAAGCTAGCAAAAAAGATTGAAAGAAAACTACATTTTTTTTTACAAATAAATAAATCTAGAAAAATAAGCTAGCAAGAAAACTACAAAGAAAGAAAGGTAGATAGAAAAAAAGTGTAAAAAGTAAAGTATCATGAAAGCGAGGAAGAAAACTGCAAAGAAGGAAAGCTAGATATACAGAAAGGATACGAGGAAGACAGAAAACTATTAGGAAAGAAGGCCGACAAGAAAAGCTAGATACAAAGCAAGCTAGCGTAAGTGTGAAGCACATTGTAAAGTGCTTTGGGAGGTATTCAGTGACTCGAAAGGCCCGATGTGAATGCAGAGAATTGACCATTTACCATTTACAGCAGTGATGTATTTTTTATGAACGTAGCGGCTCTGTGAGCCGGCTCCTATAAGTGAGTGATTGGTGGGTAGCCGGCTCCCTTCTAGATACCCCCTCTCTCTTATCGGTGGAATATGTATGCTTTATGTGTTTTTAAGGGATCCCGTATTAATTTTAAACTTGTTATGTACAAAAAAAGCTGAAAGTCTTATATATCATAGTTCAGCTGCTGTTGCACTGAAAATTAGGGGATTCAAATTTTAGTTTGTCTGTACTTAGGGATTTTGTGTTGCTTGACTTTCGTTTTTTATAAAAAAGTTGAAGGTTTAAAATAGGTAAATGTTCACTGTGGATTGAAAAAAAAGCTATTATAAATACAGGGTCTTGGGCACAATTTGACACAGAGTATCTCGGAAACTATTAACGGTATGAAGACAAATCTGGTAATTTCAGAAATCTTGTAATTTAGATGTTTACATGGAATGCTCAAAGATGTTCAATGAGAGCATCATTGATCACTCGACACACGTCAAGCTGATGGTCAAGTTTTTGCCAAAAACATCCTAGCATTGCATTATCAATAGTTGCAACAGCCTATGCTTTTTCTGTCTTCAGCTCATCCACATCTCTTGGAATAGGGGGGACAAAAAAAAACCATTAATGAGAAATCATAAAGTTAAATTAAAACTAAAAACACAAAAAATAAACTCAATGAAAACAAGCTACTCATACAGCTAAAAGTGTAGCCCAAGATTTCATTTCAGAATGTTCCATTGATTGACAATGGACAAAAAACATTTTGCTTATCATGGGGATGTAGCTCAATGGTAGAGAATATGGTTTTGCAAGAGCAAGGTCTTGGGCTCAACACCCAACAATAATGCTTATTGAGTTTGCTAAAACAAGATTTTAGAAATTAGTGGAGAAGCTGATTGATCCCAAGGCCTTACACATGCATGGCATACAGTCGGCCATTGAGCTACATGCCCACAAAAAACCACCATTTCAGAGCATGGTAGAGAATCCAGGATTTAACTAAGAATCCTATTTTGGTCTTTGTGGGTACCTCAGGAATTGTATTCGATTGGTCAGGGTTACAAAACAGGTTGTAGCCGGAGACAAACGTGGAAATCAGGAACAGACGGGTGCAAAACGGGTGCAAAACGGGTGCAAAACGTAGAGCAGAGTCAAAATGCTTGCCTGGTAGAAACAGAGATTTGCTGACAGGGAAATAGGACAGGGAGCCAATCAGGTAGCCAGCAGCAGCTGGTGCCAAACGTGCGGGCATAGGTGAAAGTCATGAGTCATCATGACAATTAAAAGTGTCAAATTGGAAAACCTTTTTCATCTGCCTGATACAAAGTCTGCACCTTATCACGGGGATGCAGCTCTGATGTAGAGAATATGCTTTTGCTCAAAACCCAACAACAATGCTTAGTTGAGTAAATAAGATTTGGGAGATCAGTGGAGAAGCTGGGGATTGAACCCAGGACCTTATACATGCGAAGCATACGCTCTACCACTGAGCTACATCCCCACAAGGAACAGCAATATCAGAGCATACTACAGAAGCAAAGATTTAAATAGGAACTGTGTTCTGGTGTCTGGCCAACAAGTCTGAGTGTTTCAACTCTTTTTGAAAAACTTAAGTCTGAAATGGAAAAGACTACAACTCCACTTTCCTATGAAAGATTAGGTTTTTTGCATTTTCTGTGGGAAGTGTACCTCAAGACTTTTATTTTTTGCCATTGTTAAATTGCCCTACCATTGTAATCTCTCAGACACAAAGTATTTCTCTCAGACACAAAGTCTTTCATTTTTCATTTGTCAGACACACAATCTCTATGTTATCAAGGAATTGTAGCTCAGTGGTAGAAAGTATACATTTTAAGTATAAGGTCTTGCATTCAATCACCAGTATAGTTTACTTTATAGTACGAGCTTATGTTTTCAACATTTTCTTTGGGTAGTGCACTTTGTTTCAATTGGTGGACTGGGGTGGCTTTTTTATATGTCAGACACTCACACTTATCGAGTAGATGTAGTACAGTTGTAGGGTTAGGGTTTGGGTGGTGTACCTCAAGATTTGTCCAAAAAAGGTTGCAACAATGATGGACTCTCTTTGATGGCCAGAGACCAAAATAAAGGTCTTATTTAAATCCTAAATTGTATATTATAGTCTGAGGTGAAGGTGTTTTGTGGGGATGTAGCTCAGTGGTAGAGCGTATGCTTTGCATGTGTAAGGTCCTGGGTTCAATCCCCAGCTTCTCCACTTAGTTCCATTGTTTTTACTCGACAAAATAATTGGTTTTCAATGGGAAGGAGCACAGCGGTAAAAAAAATATGTCCCTCATCTCCATTTTCCTGTGAAATGTATTTTTAAAAATATTTGCTATGATAAGTGTACCTCAAGATATTTCCATTTCATATTTTGGTCCAGATATGTACTTCTTTCATGGGCCAGACATTATATCAGAGGTCTCCAATGTGATAAAGGCAGACACCAGGGTGCCCTATGAAGACAGCTGAGGTGCCGGTGAACCTGTTCTGAAATTTGCTCACCAGCACTGCGCCATTGGAATTTTCTGGTAAAATTATTATTTTAGTGGTTGACAGAGTCTACAGTGAAAAACTAATTTCTAGTATTTTCTAGGGTTAGGGTTAGGATGGTGTACCTCAAAATCTGTTTTTTTTATTTCAGTATGTTAAGTATGTCTTACAAGGGTTGAAACACTGATAGACTTGCTCTGTGTAACAGGTTTGTAGTGGGGATGTAGCTCAGTGGTAGAGCGTATGCTTCGCATGTGTAAGGTCTTGGGTTCAATCCCCAGCTTCTCCAATAACTTTTAAAATGCTATTTTACTCAATCCAATAAGCATTCAGGGACAGTAACTTAGTCTGTTAAGTCAGTCCAAAAAGGTTGAAATACGGATAGACTTGCTTTGTAGGACAGAGACCAAATTGGTTCTCAGTTCAGTCCTCAGTCTTCTGCTATGCTGTGAAACACAGGCTTGTGGTGGGGATGTAGCTCATCTGAAGAGCGTATGCTTTGCTAGGTAAGGTCTTGGGTTCAATCCCCAGCTTCTCCAATCGCTTTTGAAATGCTATTTTACTCAATCCAATAAGCATTCAGGGACAGTAACTCAGTCTGTTAAGTCTGTCCAAAAAGATTGAAACACTGATAGACTTGCTTTGTGGGACAGAGACCAAATGGGGATGTAGCTCAGTGGTAGAGCGTATGCTTTGCATGTGTAAGGTCTTGGCTTCAATCTCTAGCTTCTCCAATCAGTTGTGAAATGCATTCCTCAATCTTCTACAGCGCTCTGAATTTGAGGGTTTCAATGGGGATGTAGCTCAGTGGTAGAGCGTTTGCAACGTATGTGTAAGCTTTCAATCACCAGCTTCTCCAATAAACTATAAAATGCTATTTTGTTCGATTCAATAAGCATTGTTGTTTCAGAGAAAGTCTCTCAGCAGGAAAAAACCTGCACCTTATCCCCACTTTCCTGTGAAAACGTATTTTAAAAGTGTACCTCAAGATAGTACCCTTTCATATTTTGGTCCACCGATGTGTCTCATGGGCCAGACACAATATCAAAGGTCTCCAATGTGGTGACTGCAGGCACCAGGGTACCCTGTGAGGACAGCTTACGTGCCGGCGAACATGTTCTGAAATTGGCTCACTAGTGCTTGGCCATTGGGATTTTGTAGTAAAATGATTTATTTTAGTAGTTAATTGAGTCTTAGAGTGAAAAACTATATTTCTAATATTTTCTAGGGTAGGGTGGTGTACCCCAAGATTTTTTTTTTTCATTGCAGTTTGTTAAGTCTGTCCAAAAATGTTGAACCGATACATTTGCTCTGTGGGCTAGAGACCAAATTGGTTCTTAGTTCAATCCTGAATGCTCTATTATGCACTGAAATAAACTTTTCCTCAGGGGATGTAGCTCAGTGGTAGAGCGTATGCTTTGCATGTATAAGGTCTTGGGTTCAATCCCCAGCTTCTCCAACAAAATACTTTTTTCTGTTAAGTATGTCCAAAAAGGTTGAAACACCGATAGACTTACTTTGTGGGCCAAATATCAAATTGGTTCTTAGTTCAATCCCTTTTCTTTTATTTTGCTCTGAAATACATTGTTGTTGTGGGGATGTAGCTCAGAGGTAGAGTGTATGCTCCGCATGTGTAAGGTCCTGGGTTCAATCCCCAGCTTCTTCTTTAGTTTTGAAAATCTTGTTTTACTCAACTCAATAAGCATTGTTGTCTAGGACTGAACCCAAGACCTTACACTTCTGAGCTACATAACCTTGATAAGGGGCGTGATTTGTGTCTGGCAGATGAAAAAGGTAAAACAATTTCCCAACTGAACAAAATAAAAGTCTTGATGTGCCCACGGAAAAGGTCAAAAACCTAATCTTTTTCAGGAAAGTGTAGTTGTAGCTTTTTCCATTTTAGAATGTTGAGTTTATTCAAAAAGGTAGAAACACTGGTGGGCTTGCTTTTTGGCCCATAGACCAAAATAGAGTTCTTCCTTTAACCCTGGATTGTCTACCATGCTCTGAAATTGAAGTTCTATGTGGGTATGTAGCTCAGTGGGTGGCTGCATTCTTATGGATGTATAAGGTGATCGGTTCAATCCCCAGTTTCTCCATTAATTTTTTAAATGCTATTTTACTCCATTCAATAAGCATTGTTGTTTCAGAGACAGTAGCTCAGTGGTAATAAGTATGCACCTTATATCCTCTTTCCTGTGAAAATGTATTTTTTTAAATAGTTTCTATGTTAAGTGTACCTCCATTTCATGTTTTGGTCCACTGATGTCATTCTTTTATGGGCCAGACGCTATATCAGGGGTCTCAAATGTGGTATATGCAGGCACCAGGGTCCCCCATGAAGACAGCTGAGGTGCCAGCAAACCTGTTCTGAAATTGGCTCACCAGTGCTGGGCCATTTGGGATTTTCTATTAAAATGATTTATATTAGTGGTTGACTGATTCTATTTAACCCTGTTTATGATAATTAACCTGGTAATAACATAGTAATAACAGAGTAATAACAAGACAAGCTTTAATGTTAGAAATGCGTATCAAACTGGGTGCCCTTTGCGCAAATGAGTAGCTCTCTTCTTGTTCTTGGGTAATTAGCTGAGTGGTACCGGGTATATTTTGCCAATGGTAAGTCCTGGGTTCAATATCCAGGCTCTCTACTTTATTGTGAAAAACTTTATTTCTAGCATTTCATATGAGTGGTGCACTTCAAGATTCTTCTTCATTTCAGACTGTTAAGACTGTTTATCTTCTAATATTTATATTTACTCAACTCAATTGTTTTTTTTTTCCTGTTAATTCCAAAGCATGCTGCTAATAGGTAAAGGCCACTCATGAACATACTGTAATTAAAGAACAAGAAACGGAACAGATGTAAGAAAATCAAAATAATGACAAACTGCTCACATTAAATTCACCAAAATGATCCACAAACACATGAAATTGTTATTACCACCACAATGATGAAACCACAGAGCTGTCAAGATGAATCTATTTTCTGAAAATAAATGTTTGAGAATACCAGCTGTTGTTGGGAGCATGGATACTTAAAAGTGAGAATAGGTATCGGGCTGATCAATATCTGGTATATATACATGGGCATCCCTCATTTTGAATCCCCCTAAATTGCAAACCCAATGTTTTTCATGTGAAACCAAGACCAACTTACAACACTACACCAAAGGGGGCTAAGGGCCCCCTCCACAACTCTTGCCATTCAGAGGAAGTCCCGGCGGCGCATGCTCATAAGAGAGAATGGTTTGCTGGCCGACTCTTTGCAGTGCGAGCCAGATGTTTTGTGGCTGACTGAGTAAACTAGTCTGTTTATTGGCCCTTCCAAAATGTTTGTTACCGCCGTATTAATTATGGTCTTGGGAAGGAGCCCGGACCCCCAGACACAGGGACATGTCAGAAGGAAATGGCTTGTTGGTAGGATTGCTTAGATCTAAAAACCAAACAAAAATAAAAATAAAAACCCTTTGGATCAAAAATAACCCAAATCGAGTCAAAAGTGGACCAATCTTATATCTGGGTCAATTGAATTCATGGGTTGTTTTCGACATAGCCGCGTAATTTTTGAGGATGTCTCAAAAACGATGACCTATTTGGGGGCTGGGCGGCTTTTTTAACTTTACATATTTTTGTTCATTAAGAACTCTTTTTAGGGGGTCAATTGTCCCAGTTTGAATAGGTTTTGTCAAAAAAGATCCACTAAGATTTGGGTCAAATAAGATCAATTCGGTCCTAAATGGAACAATTCGCAACAACTACCCTGCAGGCATTTTCTAGAAACGAAGTGGTGTTGTTCTGAACCTAATACTCCTGCTTTAAAAAATATATATTGATATTTATTTATTTATGTTTACAAAAATACCTTATTTTGTGAATTATTTCAGATAAGGCATCATTTTTTTGCGGTTGTTTGGTAATTTTTTGAGGTGTCCAAATGTTGTGATTTCTTAAGAAAATGGTTAGCTTTGCTATTATTAATAAAATAATTTCTGAGGTTTTATGTGACTGACGCACTTTTTAACACATTTTTGAGTGATTTTCAAACAATATGAGCTACATTTTGTAGGGTGGAAGGTGGTTGTTCATGCAAAACAACCATGATATTGGGTCAGATTAACCCAAATGGATCAGACCAATCTTATGCAACCCAAATTATGTTTCTAGGTGGTGACTTGATTGATGAGATTGTAATAATTTTGGAGTGAAATAAAATGAGACAATAAGACAATTAGTAATATTAACATTATTAACAATAAAAGCACTAATTACAATAATAGCATTAATGATAACGAGAAAATAACAATAATAATGAAAATGAAATAATAATAAAAAATAATAACAATACTAATAATAATTATGATAATAATAAGCATAAATCAACTGTGCAATCACTATAATACTAGATATCTAGATGACATAGTAAAAAGCAATATATTTTGTTTTATATTATTATCACACTATTTTTACCCACAATATCACATTGTACAACATTGTTTCAGCAGAACTCTTTCCCATTATTTTCCATTACAAAATTGTACAACATGCTGCCCTGAGTAAAAACAGTGTGATGATTAGAATTACAATACTTTTTCCTACGTTACTTACAATCGTGGTCTAAGAAATAGGATCCGGTGTTTTTACCGTGTCAATCTAGGATTTAATTCGCGTTGCATGCAATCCTGAACAATGTGGTCAGAGGTATTTGTCGACTGATCAATCATTGGTCAAATACTGTCAGGGTTTGGTTAGGGTTACTTTAACTTGATTACTCCAATACCAAATATGCTAATAAAGGACAAAAGAAACTGAATATGAATACAATTATGACTCACAACTTGTGGTAAGCTTTCTCTCCTGGCTTTGATCTCTTTGATCTCCGACAAAACTAACATAAAATGCGACAGAAACAAAATGAAAATAAATACAAACAGCTTGCCAACATCATTTTTGCCGTTCAATGTATTCCGTTACTCCCCAAGCCTGCACAAAATTTAGTCATTCTATTCATATTTAGTTTCTTTTGTCTTTTATTAGCATATTTGGTATTGGAGTAATCCAAAAGTAATTGAAAGTAATCCAGTTAAAGTAACCCTACCCAACCCTGAATACTGTAATATACCAATTTAGATCCCTGTGTATAATGCTCATTCCCCCAAAGAAGTGTGTATACATTAATTAATACAGTAGAAGCAAAACATGAGGCCACTTTAATTCTTTTTGTATGTCTTGGGACCAGACGACCCGCAGACCGCGGACCGGTGATTGCCCACCACTGGCTTATAGGACTGAAATTTGAGATTTGTTTGGGAAAAAATGACCCAACAATTAGACTAAAAAGTTGTGAGGGAGGTTGAAAGTGGATTATTTTGCTAAATTGGGCTATTTTTACCCTACATTTTTAGCATCTTGAAGTCAAGCTATGTAGATTCTCATTTTATGATATATTTTCTTAATCCAGTGAGTTTTAACACCATATATTGTCAATTGACTATTGCATTTTCATTTGATATTGCTGAATATGCTGAAAGGCAGTCATAAAATATTCTCGATTATGGCTTCTGTACCAAATGGTTTAAGTTTGTTGCCTACACAGAGACCCTGAATCAAAGCGGTCAATGAAGAGTTAAACAAGGTGTCTCCCTTAATTATACAAGTCTGAGCTGGCCTCAGGCAGGAGAAGCCTTGACCCTTAGCAGGATCCAGATGTGGCAGTCCCAAGGGTGGGGCCCTGAGACCCGCCAGACCCCCAAGAGGGGGGCAGACAGACCGGCCCTGCTGCCAATGGCGCTGTCTCCTCCTCGAAGCTGGCAGCAAAAGAAAATTCATCAGCAATCTCCAGCACTTACATCAAGAAGGAAAACTTCACCATTAGGGAGACACAGATTTATGAACATGCGGTTCAAGGGCCAAACGTGGTCTGCGAGAGTGTTTGAATGGGTCCACTGTGCAACTTCGAGAAAAAACACACCCAAAATCAGTGGATGGTTAAGGTTTTATATCTCAGGTCTTTATTTAAGGCAAATTAATTGAAAATAATATCAAATGGATAAACCAAAAAATATTTAAGCGAAAAGTCCCATGCTATCAAAAGCATTGTGTAGCATTTGGATAAAATAATGGGACAGAATTATTTTTTCACTTGATGGCTTACATTTCTAAAGGCATTAAAAAACAGAATGAGATAAAATAATATGCAATTAACTGTGAGTTTATGGTGAATATGTGATTATTCGCAATTCGTTATTTTAATTGCTTTGCAGCCTTACATTAACACCGGCATCATTTCCAACAAAAAAATTACGATTTCAAAATGTTTTTTAGAACTAGTGCAAATTATAGGACATTCAAAAAAATATTGGATATTCGTTTGCATTTCACATATGTGATGAACTATGAGTCAATTGCTGAATCATGCAAATAATCCTAATTAAATATTTGAATGGCTCAATAGCTTTATCGATAAAAACTTCGAGAGTATTTTCAAAACAAAATGAGATTAAATAATTGGAATGAATGAAAATGAAAGGATGTTTTTGTACATTTCACATATGCTATTAACTACGAGTTCACTATGGAAACTGTCACGGTTGCCACTGAGCCCAATTGGCCCCGACAGCTGCAGCTCGTTGACAGATTGGCTTCCCTTCTATTTAAGCTCAGTACTCTCACTCACCCTTTGTCAGTCCGTCAACGAACTTCTGCCCCCGCAAGAGGTGGGTTTTGACTCTGTCCGGTTTCCTGCTTGTTTTTCCTGTCCAGTATTCGTCCCGTCTATGTTTGCCTGTTAGATATCGATCTCCAGTTTTGTTCCCGTCTAGTTTGTATTGTTTAATTTCTACATACAGTTTTAATATCATCCTGTCTGTCCCATCCTGTCTGGTATCAACCTCATCTGTCCGATATCTGCTCATGCTATTGGTATCGATCTCGTCTGTCTCTGGCTTCCTGCCATTCCACGCCAGGCTGCTGCCTTACGTCTTCCGCCCAACGATCGCCGAACCACTGACGTTTAGGTTAACGTGCATGACTGCCCCATTTCCTGTAAAATAAAAGCTTGTGTGCGAATCGTCACGCATTTGGGTTCTCCTCCTTTTCGGCCCCTGACAGAAACATATAGTTGATCTCATATTTTGTCCTTGACAGCTTCAAATTGCTATTGTCATGATTTCTTTTTACGCCTTCAAAATTAATTTTGAAACAGAAGCAAATAAAATAATGGGTCAAAAATATGATCAGATATTTGTTTTGCATTTTTACATATTTGATTAACTTGGAGTTAACGATGAAATGATGTGATAAATCTTGATTCATATTTTAATCGCTTGATCGCTTTTCAAATCAAGACGTGCAAAGTAATTCCAAAAGAAAATAAGAAAAGAAAATTGAAGGAATTAAAAATTAGGGGATATAATTTGTGTATTTTGCATATTCTAGTAACTACAAGTTGCTATGGAAACGTAAACATATTTAAATCGCCTAACAGCTTTAAATTTCTATTGGCATCTTTTTTTTTACAAAGAATTAAGACTTCAAAATGAATTTCGAAAAAGAATCAAATAAAAACAAAGGATGCCATATTTGTTTGCATTTTTACATAGGCAATTAATTATGAGTCTACTGCTAAAATATTTGATTAATCTGAATTAAATATGTTAATGCCATGACAGATTTTAGAATCAAGACTTCAAAAGCAAATTCAAACCAAAATGAGATAACATATTTAGAGGTGAAATGAATCAATAGATATTTTTTATTTCCACTCAAGCGATTAACTACAAGTTAACTATGACATTATATGATTAATCACGTATTTTAATTGCTTGACAGATTTAAATTTCTATTGGCATCATTTTCTACAAAGGATTAATGCTTCAAAATTAATTTCAAAACAGATTTACGTAAAACAATGGAACAAAACAGAGATAAGATTTGTTTGCATTTATACACAAACGATTAACTATGAGTCAACTGTGAAAATATGTGATTAATCACAGCTCAATATTTAAATGTATTGATGGGTTCAAGAATCAAGAATCCAAAAGTAATTTTAAAAGAAAAGAAGGTGAAATATTTGTAGGAAAGAGAAATCGAAGTATATATTTTATATTCTAATATGCGATTAACTATGAGTTAACTGTAGAAAGATGACAATATTTGAACTGCTTGACAGCTTTAAAAAAACATTTCAAAATTAATTTTCAAACAGAATAAGGTAAAATAATTGAATGGAAAATTTGAAACAGATGTATTTATATTCTTACGAAAGGGATTATCATCAAGTTAACTACTAAAATTGGATTAATCATGATTCTATATTTCAATCACTTGGCAGCTTTACATTACTAATGGCATCCTTTTTTTCTACAAAAAATCCAAACTTCAAAATGAATTTCAGAATAATTATGTAAAGTTAGTTGACAGAAAAAAATATGCTTTCTTTTTGAGATATGTGAACTTGTACAGACGCTGCCCTACTTGTTTAAGGTTTATGTAAGTATGTTTAAGGCTTGTATAAGTAACCTGTATGTTTTTTTTACTAAAAATAAAACATTACATAAAATAATAAGCTCTATAAAGATAAATAAAGTTAAGTTCAACTTACTTTTGGAAGATAAGCTTCAAGAGGTCGTCCTCCGTGTTAGAGCATGGCCGATAAAAAGCAATCCAACTATTTTCTCAACCGCATCAAGCTTTCTTATTCCACTTTCATTTTAAAAGAAACGGCTCGCTTCTTCTTTACACTTCACACCAACCATATTTAATGGATGCACGAGATTTTTACCAATAAAAATGTCAAACTTCTTAGCACGCTAGAGATGCCGTATAGTATGTTTACACATGAACTAGGAAGAAGAAGCCTGGTTTCTTCTTTGGAATGGTTCTGGGTGACCTCTCACAGCGCCACACGCCGGTAGCGGCGGAAAGAAGCACTACAGTTCTGTCCTCTACTCGGAAAAAGGTGTACACAATACAAAATCTAACTTACAGCAATTTCAAAGTATTTTTTGATATCCCGAAAAAAAAATGTGTCTACCCTTTTTCGTAAGTCGAACGGTCGTAAGTAGGGGAGTATCTATAGTTAACTGTTAATGGTTGTGCTAAATCACAATCCAATCTTTTAGTTGCCAGGCAACCTTAAAAATAGATAATAAAATATGAATTTTAAAACAAAATAAGATAAAATAATTGAAGGGAAAAAAAAAATGACACGGACGATAAACATTGAGGTAACTCTAGAAATATGTGATTAATCGCATCCGATATTCTATTCACTTGACTGCTCAGGATTTAAAAGAACACAATACATTTTTTCACAAATCATTTATAAAAAAAAAAAAACAAAACACATGAAGACGGTTAAATTTATTTCCTCGCCACACACGTGCAGAGCAGATTTTTTTTTTTTTTTTTTTTTTTTTTTGTGATTTATGACCTAGCAGGAAAGTCTTCACCTTGACGTGCACGGCTTGTAACATAAAGAAATATTGCAACAAGCTCTCCAATTTGTCAGCTTCAGCTGATTTAAAACCCACTCTTTACAATTTTCTCATTTTTCTCTTAAACCGAATCGTAGAGCATCACTTTTAGGTCAAAAGTAAATTTATCGCGTTATATAACCGTTTCCCCAGTTTGTGTCATTTTAGGAAAGTAAAAAAAAAGAGAAAAAAAAAAAGAAAATTGCTTCATAGGTGGTTTTAGTAGTCAGATATGACCCAAGTTTGAAGAAAACACACTTGAATCTAAAAAAAACCCAAACTGGGGTGAAGCTGGACCAATCTTTCAATCCTCGGGTCGTTTTGAACAAGGGTACACCATTTTGAGGTTGTTGAATGAGCAACTTTTAGTGTCTAGACCAGGACGGAAACAGGACCCACTTGCGTGACGTTTACCACCTTCCAAAAAGATGCATGTCAGGTTAATTGTCCGGTCCAAATTGTCCCTAGGTGTGAATGAGAGAGCGAATTGTCTGTCCCTGTGTGCCCTGCGACTGGCTGGCAACCAGTTCAGGGTGTCCCCTGCCCACTGCCCGGAGATAGCTCGGATGAGCTCCAGAACCCCCGTAACCCTACTGAGGATAGGCGGTGCAGATAATGGATGGAATATGCTCTATAAAGACAAATAAAGTTGAGTTTAACTTTGGAAGATGCACTTCAAGTGGTCCTCCTCTGTGGTAAAATGTAGCGGTGGAAAGAAGCACTACAGTAATGCCCTGTACTCGGAAAAATGTGAAAAAAACAAAATCTAACTTACAGAAATGTCTGGATATTTTCGACATCCCGAACAAAATGTTCGTATCTCCCGTTTTTCGTGAAATGGTCGTAAGTAGGGGAGCGTCTGTGTCACATTGTCCAAAACACAGAGCATCATTTGTGGTTTTCATATTTTTATTTGCAGGAGTGAACTTTGCAATTTATTGGAAATAACACAAACTCTTCATAATGTTCTAATCTTTCTCTAAAACAAACTAGTTATTCAGTTTTAGCTTAGGCGAAAAGTATTTAGTCGAAGTACATAACCGTTTGTGTCATTTTGAGAAAGTTAGAAAAAAGAAAAATGTTTCACAGCAGGTAGCCATCCTGTAAACATTTCCCAGGTTAAAAAAAAATAAAACATAACAACGGAGCGAACATTCAATTGTTTTGCCTGCTTATCTTCGCGGGACAGTATCCTGCTTTTTTTTTTTTTTTTTTTTTTTTTGAAGGCAGGGCTTTTGGGTGACACACAGCTTCCTTCTTTCAACCTTTCTTCGCAACAACAGCACCGAGCGAGCGAGCGCGAACAAGCGGTGACTTCACTTCCCAAATTTAGGAAGAAAGACAAAAAAAGAAACGGGAAAAAAAGTATCTTTCTCCTCGCCGTGCATACCGGGACTGTGCTGGAATTAAATCAAGGAACGTGTCATGTTTGGGATACCGTCGGAGTCCACTGAAAGTTGCGTAAAATGGACGGAACTATTAAGGTAAGGGTGGAGAGTTGTAGGATTGCGGGGACCGCTTTTTTTTTTCTTCCCCAAAAGTTGCGCCTCCTTTTTTTTCTGGGACCTCTACACTGAGGACTTTTTCTTTAGCGGTAAAGCTTTCAAACCATCCCCCTTTGGGTCTTCTTTTTTTTAATCATAATTTCCGAGCGCCGCGAGGATGTGCGTCGACGCTTGACTCGCACGTTGGATTTCGGAGGAGCGAGCGCGCCAATTACGCACATCTGGAGCGCTCCCAACTTCACGCTTTCTAATCAAAACGTTGTGTTTTCATGGTTTAGGTAAGGTGATTTTTCTGTGACTTGATCGAAATCTTGTTGTGGGGTGTAGAGATGTGAGTTGGACACGCGGAAAGTTGAGCTGCGCAACGGTAGAGACTCTAACGACTAACGGAGCCTGTCATTGGTGGTAGAAACGTGATGGTTAGAAAGGCACTCGCAGCGTGTTTTTTTCTAATTTAATGATCTAAACAACCCCTTTTCTCTAAAATTGGGTGTTGTGTGTTGTCTTGACGTTGGCTGCGTCATCTGATGTCTCCCGAAAGGGACAGTGTGTCATCTTTGACCACTAGATGTCGCTGTGTTGTGTCGTGCAACTGAAAACGAGTGCTACGAGGCACAAGAAATACGACGAACTGCAAAGACTCCAAATGACCAAAACATAATTTTTTTCTTTTAAAGGACAGTGTGTGTTTTTGACCACTTGACGTTGCTAAAAAGGAAACAAAACTAAAAGTGAAAGAAAAAATAAAACAAGAGGGAATGAAAAATAAGAAAACAAACAATAAAGTAAAAAATAAAGACCATAAACGGGAAAAGGTAAGGAAAAAGCTAAAAAAGAGATTAAAGAAGGAACATGAAAACAGCAAGAACAAAGCAAAAAAGGAAATAAAGAAAAATATATTCTAAAAAATAATGATCAACAAAGAAGAAAACAAATGAAAGAGAAAAAGAAATAGGACAACAGTTAGGAAAGGGAAGGTGAAAAGGGACGATGGGAAGAGGAAAAATATAAACAATAAAAAGCAGAAAAGGGAAAAGAAAAGGGAAAATTTAGAAAAGGAAAAAGAAAAAGAAAACAACAATAAAAATAGCAAAAGAAAAATATAAGCAAATAAAGGGAAAAAACATAATAAATGATAAAAAGCAAGCAATGAATAAAAACTGAATGCAAATTACAAAAAGAGAACAAAAGAAGGTAGTTTTCTTTAATTTTTTACCCCTACTGACAAATATTTTAGCTCCCTCTAGGTGAGCCTCAGTTTATACCAAATAAATACAAAATTCTCCACCTGCGAATATTAAAAAAATGCACTTTTGAGTGACAGTTCACGTATTGTGGCTTATATTTCAAATCCAAATATTTTTCCCAATGATGTTTTCTACCACTAGGTGGTGCTAATTAATACACACGGTTTCTTTCAAAAAAAGTAGTATATCTTTCCTATTAAGTATGTGTTAACAATGCCCAACTAATACGATAAGGCCCTTAATTTTTTATTTTGCCTCTGCTATCTGCATTTGTCTTACTTTTAGCAAAGCTGTTTGGGCCACGGAACACATTAGGTAGGAGGAAAGGGCAGAGAGGAAGGGAGGGGGTTTTGAGAGTAACTTCATGCTCGTCACCGCAGTTTTTCATTATTGTAGCATGAAAATGGTAAACTTTAAAAAATATATTTTTCAAGTATAGTCCATATCGCAACCCAAACCCCGAAATTAGATAAAAAAATAAGACTTTATTTGAGCGCATCAGAGCTTGACAGAGGCTGCAATGATGACACATGCCAGAATATAGCGTTAGCGAGTTAAATAATTCTAAATTCCGTACTGCACCTTTAAGGGAAGCAGTTAATTGGCAACGTGCAACCTTGCAACACCCGAAACCCCATTTCTCAAAGTGCTCACATTAAGTCAGCGGTGGTCCTCAACCTCCGGGCTGCGGAACAGTACAGGGCCGTGAGTCGTTTGGTACCGGGCCACACAGAAAGAAAAAAAAATACCTTATTTTTTACTTATACCATGTTTATTTGTATACAACACAATCTTTTAAAATCCAAAATAGAACTCAAAGTTTGGGTGTGAGGACCACAACATTGGATAGCAGTGGAATCAAACCTGAACTGCGGTGACAAGAGCACTTAATTTTAACCACTATGCCACTAAGGATGTAGACGACATGGGAAAAAGTTTTAGATTATATGTTGTCATCACCAGGGTTGGGTAGGGTTACTTTAACTTGATTACATTCAATTGCTTTTGGATTACTCCAATACCAAATATGGTAATAAAAGACAAAAGAAACCAAATATGAATACAATTACTAAATTTTGTGCAGGCTTGGGGAGTAACGGAATACATGGAACGGCAAAAACGATGTTGGCAAGCTGTTTGGATTTATTTTCATTTTGTTTCTGTCGCATTTTATGTTAGTTTTGCCGGAGATAAAAGGGATCAAAGCCAGGAGAGAAAGCTTACCACGTGTTGTGAGTCATAATTTTCTTCATATTTAGTTTCTTTTGTCTTTTATTAGCATATTTGGTATTGGAGTAATCCAAAAGTAATTGAAAGTAATCAAGTTAAAGTAACCCTACCCAACCCTGGTCATCACACTATGTTTACAGTACCACGTTGTTGAATATTTTAAGTCGTGATTAAAATAATTTATCGACGATGTAAACAATGAACACAATACGAAAATAGAATTAACAAAGCATTTATTTAACATCCTTCAAAGTCTGATTCATCATCAGATACCGCAAAAAGTTTGCTTTTTTTCATTTATCTATATATTTCAGAACAGTACTGTGACTAAAAATAGTGTGAAAATTGGACAAATGGTACTGCCTTTTCCTATGTCATCTACATCCCTAGCAGTCTACTGATAACACAATGGATTTAGGTCTTATTGTCATTCTCACTAGTACTATCCTTGGATCAGTCTGTGGTACAGAAACTGTTGGGGACCGCTGCCCTGGATTTTTTTTTTTTTAGATGAGAATAACAACCATTTTTTTCTGTAGAATTGTGTGTTGTCTAAGAAAAGCTGTTATTTGGCAACGTGCAACCTTGCAACACTTGAAACCGCACTTCAGAAAGCGCTCAGTTCAAGTTACACATCTTATTTTTACCCTGTGAAGTTGTGTTTTTTTTACTAGATTTATAAAAAATGACATAGATATAACTAGTTTGCCACAGCTTAACTACTTGACAATTGAAAACTAATGTTAAAGCCGAATAGTATGTCATTGTTAAGCAGGGTTCCTGCGGATCCTTGAAAAGTCCTAAAAAGCATTAAATTTATTATTTTAAAAATAAGGACTTAATTGGCATTAAAATGTATTCAATCCAGTTTTTAAAGGTCTTAAAAATTTGAACACATATTTTTTGAACTAAAACAATCTAGTAAAAAAGTCATTTTTTATGATTCATGATAAAAATGCTCATCAAAGTAGCAGAAGCGTTATATGGATATAGCAGTTATCTCCGGCAGTACGGCAGGACAGTGGTTAGCGCGTGTGCTGCTCAGTTCTGAGGTCATGGGATCAAACTTTCCTGTGTGGAGTTTGCATGTTCTCCCCGAACTTTCGTGGGTTTCCTCCGGGCACTCCGGTTTCCTCCCACGATCCAAATAATGCATGTCAGGTTAAATGACCGCTCCAAATTTTCCCGAAATGTGACTGACCGAGTGAGTTGTCTGTCAATGTGTGGCTAGCAAGCAGTTCAGGGTGTCCCCTGCCCTCTGCCTGCAGACAGCTGGGATGGGCTCCAACATAGCCCATGACCCTACTGAGGATAAACGGTCCAGATAATGGGTGGATGGATAGTTATCTCCCAGTTTTGACTGAGGAACCATGATTCACTGTAATCATCCTTTTTATTTATTGTTTTCCTTTTCTAAAACTTTGTAGAGAGCCATGTTTTTGAGAGAGAACGTTTTCAAATGGACCAAAATATAATTTAAACAAACAAATTAAATATTACAAAAAAATATCACCATTTACTATACAAGCGGATTCTGTTTATTCAAAATTACTAAATTATTATTTAGTACTACTGGGTAATAGTTTCTAATTCCTTCAGACTTGCTTGAACTTTGTTGAAAACTCTTTGGAATTGTTGCCCTGGTAACACAGAATAGTTTTGAGACAAATTTTACAGTGTATTTGACAAGATGGTCCCAAACGTAGGTTGCTCAAAACATAGACTTACACTGTTGATGGATGGATACAACTGTTTTATCTTTGACGTGGGGGCAAAATTGAAAGGGAAACGCCCCGGAGAAATCAACCAATACACAAGTTTACGGGTAAGCCGGAGTTTGTGTGTATCATTCTGCAAGTCGGCGCCTCTCATGGCTGCATGGCCGCTATTGGTGTGTGAGTGTGTGTATGAACGGGTAAGTGTGAAGCACATTGTAAAGCGGTTTGGGAGGTCTTCATTGACTTGAAAAGCGCTATATAAATGCAGACCATTTACCATTTGTTTCAAATTGCCTCTAATTCATGTTTGTTTGTTTTGTTTTTATGTTTTTGTCGACCTGGTCTCAAATTTGATTTCACCAGGCCTTAAAAAAAGTCTTAAAAAGCCTTGAATTGAACTTGCTTTCAGCTGTAAGAACCCTGTTTCGGTGGTTAACGTACCCAGGTTGCTTTCAGCGAAATTGGTAGTCACCATGGGTGCTGGGCTGAATTAACAACGGCTACTGCCCCCATCCTCCTCTTCCCTTCTAGACAGTCACATTCCAGATGGCTGCAGATGCTTCCAGATGTTTGAATGGCAAGTCCCTCTCTTGGCTCACCTCCCAACAAGTGTCAGCCCCCAAAAATGCAACCAAATCGAGCTCACCTCGCCGAAAACGGCATGTTTAGTTTTTCGGGCACATTTTTAGTAGCAGCTTTGTGGTAGTTGGGTGTGGTGAGTGTGTTTTGAAGGAGTGTTAATGTGATGCTGTGCCATACGTGGTTATTTTGTTATTTCGGATGGTGGCTGTGACAGAAGAGAGGACCATTGAGATCAGGTTTATATGGGTGCTCGGAATGCTTGAAAAGTGCTTGTATTGTGGGTGAAATTTTTGTAAATGCTTGGAATTGTTGCCATGTTTTTCAACAAGTCTGCTTAAAATGACCCAAACACTGTTCACTGGTGGCTTGGCTTTGCCATTGTATTGCTACTTTGTGAGTAAAAGCAGCTGGCGTTAGTTTGTATGACCTATCAAGCGCCATCGCCCTCTACGGGTCATGCCCAGCAGGACAGGTGCATGCTACACCTAAACTATGTTATGTGTATTAGTGAAAGGATTGCATATACATTATGGGCCATACAAAATGTTAAGGTAGCTTTCCTAGTGATCAATTCTAATGGGAGGAACTTCCTGCAACTGAAAATCTATGCTACTAATTAATGTAATCCTAACCAACACCTATATGGGGAGAGATTTGTCTTAAACATATTTACACATGTATTGTTCAGATCCTGAAATATATTTGCTATTTACTCAAGATTCCTAGCGTTCCTAGTGAGAAATTCTAATGGGAAGAACTTCCTGCAACTGAAAATCTCAGCTACATATTAATGTAATTTTAACCAACACCCATACGGGGAGAGATTTGTCTTAAAAATATTTACACATGTATTGTTCAGATCCTAAAATATAATTGCTATTTACTCAAGCTTTAAAAATCATGTCTCGATAGGTTGCATATAAATTATTGGGCATACAAAAAGTTAAGGTAGTTGCTAGTGATAAATTCTAATGGGAAGAACTTCCTGCAACTGAATATCTAAGCTACCTAATAATGTAATTTTAACCAACACCTATTTGGGGAGAGATTTGTCTTAAAAATATTTACACATGTATTGTTCAGATCCTAAAATATATTTGATATTTACTCAAGATTCCTAGCATTCCTAGTGATAAATTATAATGGGAAGAACTTCCTGCAACTGAAAATCTAAGCTACTTATTAAAGTAATTTTAACCTATTTACTCAAGATTTAAAAATCATGTCTGGATAGATGCACACGCAAGACTAAAAATCAGATATTGCAGATATAGTTGTCAAAGTGTAAAATACTTAATTCACACGAGATTTTTAATTTTAATGGTACTGGATAAATTGAGAGATTGGCTTTGAAAGTCCTTAAAAAGTGCTTGAATTTGTCTATGAAAAAGATTTACAGGATGAACCCTGTGAGATGTTTGTGCCCAAAAGTTAAGAATGAAAAATGGCGTGGTCATTTGTCCTGCCTTGTGCGCACTTAAAGAAAGACACGTTCTCAAGCCATGAGAGCTTCCTGTTCTACACAATCTTTTCCTGACAGGGTTTCCTTTTCCTACTCAAACAAAAGACAGGAACAGAGCACCTTCCTCCTCTTTCTGGGCTCCACCACCCTCACGGTGGAAGTTTGTTGAGTTGTGTGTGTGCCGAGCGGACACACGTGTGGACTACATGTGGAAAAGGTGTTGAGATGCTTCAAGACGCTTCATGTAAACAAGAAAGTGGAGCCACAGGGTTCCAGCAGATCCTTGAAAAGTATTGAATTTATTCTTCTAAAAATAAGGCCTTAATTGGCATTAAAATGTCTTGAATCTGATTTTAGAAAGTTGTAAAAATGTGATCACATGAAGATTTATATATGTCTAAACTTAAACAATTTAATAAGATTTATAATTCACTGATTTATTTACGTGGCATCAGCGCATGTTCACAATCGTAGAACTATCAAAACGGTGATGTGTTTTCAGTCGGGCCTTTCATAGCAGACACATGTCTTAGGTATGCCCACAAAACACATAGCAACTTCGGACGGATAAGTTCACAGTGCACCATGGCTAAAAACTGTGCCAGTCAATGTGTTCAAGCCATGATGTAGTACAAGAAATGTGTTTTTTCGTTTTGTTTGTTTCGATTTATTTTATTTAGTCAAATTGGTGTTAAGTCTTATTTCAGAAGGCATTAAAAAAATATTAAAGAGTCTTGAATTCAACCTACCTTCAGCTGTAGGAACCTGCTCGTGTATATTTTGTGGGGACTCTTATATGTCATGCTTTGACTAGTGGAAACAATCCCATAAAATCAATTTCAGAAAATGTTATATTTATGCAAAATAATTTAGTTGAGGACGGGGTAGAGCTGAGTGGTGAGCGCGTACGTGACTCAGTTTTGAGGTCATGGGTTCAAACTAGCTACCAGCCTTCCTGTGCGGAGTTTGCATGTTCTCTCCGTGTCTGTGTGGGATTCCTCTGGGCACTCCGGTTTCCTCCTACTTCCCCAAAACATGCATGTTAGGTCAATTGGCCGCTTCAAATGGTCCCTATGTGTGAATGAGCAAGTGAGTTGTCTGTCTCTGTGTACCAGTTCAGGTTATCCCCTGCTGGGATGGGCTCCAGCACCCTGCGGCCCTCCTGTGGACAAGTGGCGCAGATAATGGATGGATGTATGGATGGTCTAGGACTCACATGTCAAAGTCAAGGCTCACAGGCTATATCTGGCAAGAACGTTTTTTCCGGCCAATAAAATAATCCAAAGTCATTGTTAGACTGCAGCAAGCCTACACATATTTTACATGCACAAATACTGTACTTACAAACAATGCAACAATGATACACGAATCAGAGAAGGCCAGGCAGAAACAACATAAGTTCAATGTACATCTGCCCTTCAATATGATTGGCTAGCTTCTTCCTGTATGGGTACATGCAACAGACTATTATTTAAAAAAAAAAAAAGGTTGCATTGAAGTTTGTTTATAAAGGAATTTGCCACAACACAGTAACTTTTTAGAAACTAACAAATGTAGTCATATCGAATGCACATTTTTTTACCTTAAAGGGACAGTGTAACAAATTGAATGCTTCCAAGTGGTACAAAAAACCTCCATTCAGTAAAAAAAGAAAAACAAAAAAAAACATTCTTCTTCTTTCTCCTCGCCTTAATTCTGATTAACCAAGGTTCGGGTCCCATGCACATTCGTACGACTGTGCAAAGTAAGTGATGCAATGATAGTTCTCCCCAAACTAATATGTCTCAACACCTGACGCTAGGATGCATTAGGTGACCAAACTCCCTAATTTCAACCCCTAATACCAAGCGAGAAACAGGGAGGCAACTGGTACCATTGTTGCAAGTCTTAGGTGCCTTACCCCAAGACCAACAAGCTGGTCCAGTAAAAAGATGAAAATAAACAAAAAAAGATTAGAATAATATGCAAAAATACATGAACTACCATACCAATGTAATCTAAAAAATATATTTTTTTTCCTAGGTTGGGGAATGTGTAACTCTTTTATATAACGGAATCCATATCTAATAGTTGCCGCCATGTTTGTCTGGCATCTAGCTGTCCAGCTGTGTCAAGACCAGAACGGAAACAGGACCCACTGACGTAACGTTCCTCACAAATTTTATTAGAAGAAAGGTAGGGGGTTGTGCCCACGATCCGGGGATTGCTGGACGCGGGAAGCAGGTCGCTCTGAACGCGAAAGTGGTACTTCTGTGGCGAGCGATGCCGGTGTCGGGAACGTAAAAAACGAGTCAGTAGCCGAGGTAGAAGAGATAAAACATGGTCGTGATTGGAAACAAGTCGAAAGCCAGGAGAGGAGAGTAGTCGTGGTCGAGATATAAAACGGATTGTTATTCGGGATGGGAGAACAGACGTGGTCGCGATCAAAACAGGTCGTAATTTGGGACGGGAAAGCAGACGTGGTCAAGATCGAAACAGATCATAGCGGGAGACAAAAAGGAACAAAAAACAGGTCAGGCGAAAAAGGGCTTGCCGTGTAAAAACAGAGATACGCAAACGGACCGACAAAAGGGGACTGACAGGACAGTGTTTAAATACTGACAGGGAGACAATCTGTCAACAAGCTGCAGCTGGCGCCACATGGGTAGAGCCAATTGGGCGCCATGGCAACCATGACAAGCTCTGCTAATTTTGCACTGGTTTTCGCTCGCATTAGATAATACAGTGCCATATAGCGATCAAATTTTACCTAATGTACCTATAAAAAGAACCCAAAGTTTGGGTGCATGTTATACAAGAGGTTTTACAGTAGTATATTACCCTATTTGTTCAATAATCATTCGAAATTTATTTTCTTGGGTTATCTTTGTATGATAAAAACATAATTTGACGGTCTGAAAGCCTCCTAGAAGAGTGCAAATACTTTTTTACTGCACTCTTTTTCAAAACTGAAAATCAACGTCATCATTTACTTGATCTTCACTTCGCAACATCCATTTATTATCTGCAGCCCTTATCCTCAGTAGGGTCGCAGGGGTGCTGGAGCCCATCCCAGCCATCTTCCGACAGTGGGCAGGGTGACACCCGTCCCTGGTTGCCAGCCAGTCGTAGGGCGCACATAGACAATTTGGACCGTCCAATTAACACCTGACATGCATGTTTTTGGAATGTGGGAGGAAACCGAAGTGCCAAGCACGAGGAGAACATGCAAACTCCACACGGGGAGGCTGCGGTAGTTGGACTTGAACCTTAATCACTGTGGGGCTGCACGCTAACCATCCAGCCGCCGCCCTACTTCACAACAATAATATTTGAATCTATTAATGGTCAATTACTTATAATGATGAGTTTTGTAGAACAAACCACATTTTCAAATGAAAACTTGGAACAAATATCACATATGTATATGGCATGTCATATAAGTAGTACTATAGTAGTCTAAAAATATTTTGACTTTTCCAACGTCTTTGTCACATATTCAAGCAATGCAATACAAATTCTACAACTTCCTTCATGAAATTATTCAAACCTTCAAAATAGGTATCCTGAATGAGCGCCGTGAATTTAAGATGAACATAGCCAGGTTACTTCAGCCTAAGCCTCTTTTTAGGCAGAGAGCAAATAAACTTTATTTGGATCTCTTTGAAGATAAAAGCATCAGCATCTGTGTCGCATTGGAGCGAAAAAATGTTGTTTAGTTTGCAAGTATGCTGTATTTTGAATAACCCATCTGGTATGATATAGAAATTATTATGCCGATTCAATTTAATTCATGGGAAAACAGATCATGTACAAGTGTCTTTTCCGTTATTCCTGAAGCAAACATTCGTCAAAATTCCAAACACATTTTAAAATAAATTTCCAGTGAAGCCTTTGAATTCCAAACTTGGCATAATCTATGCACAAGAATCTTTTAGCGTTACTGTATTTAAAATCTGACATAGAGCCGAATTTGGTTTTCAGGGACGAGCATTTATTCCCTTGTTTTGTTTATTTTTATTTTTTTAATTATGAGCCATCAATTCTTAGATAGTCACGGATATTAAAAATAAATAAAAAAACACCAACTTTAAAACACAAACACATATATTTTATCTCTCTTCAATGAATGATTACCATCATTGATGCAGTTTTCACAATCTCCTTAAACTGGTACCTATTATTTTTCCTGTGAATAATACTATTATCCATACGTAGAAGGAACTTACTATTTAGCATTAGCTGAGGCCTGAGCGAATAGCAATACTCTGTTATTGCCATGGTTATGGGCAATTGCATCTATTGACTTGGTACTTTGAGTGATTTAATTATGGACAAATAGATCGCTAAAAAGTCGGAAAATCTGGAAATGTATTCAATACTGTCACGCTTGCCATGGCGCCCAATTGACCCCGCCCGTGTGGCACCAGCTGCAGCTTGTTGACTGATTGGCTCCCTGTCAGTATTTAAACTCTGTCCTGTCAGTCCCCTTTTGTCGGTCCTTCTGCGAATCTGTTTCTACACAGCAAGCCCTTTTTCGCCTCTCCCATTTTTTGCTCCTGTTTGTTTCCCGCTACGATCTCTTTTGATCTCAACCAAGTCTGTTCTCCTGTCCCAAATAACGATCTGTTTTTGATCTCGACCACGTCTACTCTCGTCTCCTGGCTTTCGACTTGTTTCCGATCCTGACCACGTTTTTGCTTTTCTATCCCAGCTACTGACCCGTTTTGTCCGGTCCCGACACTGCCATCGCTCGCCACGGAAGTCCCACTTCCGCGTTCAGAGCGACCTGCTTCCCGCGTCCAGCAATCCCGTCCCTTTCTTCTAATGAAACTTGAGAAACGTTACGCGAGTGGGTCCTGTTTCCGTTCTGGTCCTGAAAAATACAATTATGCAACCTTTCAAACCCAAACGTTCTACCTGTATTTTATACATTTTCTGATCATTTCAAATTGTGTTCGCCTTATGATAATTTTTGTATGAAAAAAAAACATTTTTTGTTAAACTGATCTCATTATGCTAATTTCGGATGTAATCCAGATTGTCTCTGTCACTGTTAGCAGACAACAATGTCAATGTCGTTGCGGTACGTTAGCAAATGTTATCCCCAATCAAGCATTTATTTTTGCGTGTATTGTTTACACAAATTACATTGTCTGTCTTGTTAAAAGTAAATAGGTGCCGAGCTGTGTTTGTCAGGTTTATTATCGCTCGATTACAATCATTAAAAAGGGTAACAATTGGCTCAAGTTAAAAGGGATGTGTATTGTCTGAATGTGAGGGTTAGCTACTCAATGTATTAAAAACAAAAATAAGTCAAAGAACAAGTTAAAGAACATTGTAAAAAAAGTACGAAATAATAAATAGATGATAGTAAATGGTATTTCAGTTGCAATGGCTGCATTTATCTAAAACCTGACACAATTATTTGTGTTTTTTTTTTTTTAATGGACAAGAAAACACTTCATTTTTCTTCTTAGCAGAGAGGGGCCCAGCTCCTATTTTTAAACATACTTCTCGACCATCTTGATGGGCACACACCACTTGTCAATCATGGTTTCCCCTTGACAGGCTGATATGTCACTCGGGATGTAACTTGCAACAGTCACTAAAGTAAAACGCCGACTTATCTTTCTTTTCGTGTCTCTGTACGTTATCGGTAGCATACTCGCTGCTGTGCGCTGCTGAGATAGCGAGTAATACTGCCAGGGTTTAGACTATATGATGGATTGACTGATTAAATCCCTGGAAAATCTCATTCTGGTGGGGAGGTTCAACGTTCTACTATTTATAGATTTTGCCATATAATCTTTCAAAGTTTGAGAACTGAATTAAGGATTATAACAGAGAGCTTTAGTGAACCAAGTTTAAGAATAATTTAGCATTAAATTAGCATAAGCTAAATACAACTGGCGGCATGGCGGTTGAGTGGTTAGCGCATCTGCGGCACAGTTCTGAGGTCATGGGTTCAAATACAGTGTATACCAGCCTTCTTGTGCAGGGTTTGCATGCTCTCCCCGCACTGTTGTGGGTTTCTTTCAGGCACTCTGGTTTTCTCAAACATTCCAAAGACATGCGTGTCAGGTTATTTGGCCGGTCCAAATTGTCCCTAGATGTGAATGAGCGAGTGTAGTGTACGGTTGTATGTCTCATTGTGCCCTGAGACTGTCTGGCAACCAGTTCAAGAGGTCCCCTGCCCGCTGCCCAAAGATAAATACAACTAGAAATTGATTATGTATTGTTTTTTACTTACATATGACTTGTGTCTTTCGTTCCCAAAACACATGTGGCATTTTAGAATGATAAAAAAATTCAGTTCCTTGAGGATTAGACACGTCTCCGTCTAAATCGTGCTATCGGATCCTATCAGATCCAGATGTGATTCAATCCCCAGTCAAAAGCAGACGATGACAATTTCTGATATTCGGACACATTCCTTTCCGGACTTGGGGATTATTTGGAATGACTGGGAGGACAACAGCTTTCATAAAATGATTGTCACAGAGCATTTTTAGCTAATGTTTGGAATGTTGAAATTTCATGCAAGCAAAAACGTAGGACTAGGGTAACAAACAGTCATGATACAGTAAAAAAGGAAACAGTTTATACATTAGTGTGCGATATGTTGTCTTGTCCAAAGTTTGGCATCTGACTTAAAACACACTGATAAACAGGGTTGAATAGGGTTACTTTAATATTGCTAAGAAATGACTGTTACTTAAAAAAACTTGAAAAAGTAATTCAGTTCCCTCCCAGATGACTGACATCCAAACAAGTGTGTTACTCTAAAAGTAATAATCTAGTTACAAATTACTGTAATGCAACGCAAACTTTTTCTTCTTTTTTCCGTGTGTTTTTTCTACTTTTTTTTTAATTCCTTTAAAAAAAAATCTCATTGTGTTTATTTTTTGTTACTTTTTTCTTTTTGTTCTCTATTTACTTTTTTCCTACATTTCTTTCTTTTCTTTTTTTCTGGCTTTTTTTCTAAATTTTTCCTTCTTTTTTCTTCTTCCTTTTGTTTATTTTTTTCTCAGCTTTTCACTACTTTTTAGGTATTTTTTAATTTTTTGTTCAATTCCCCCTTCCTTTAAGTCATTTTTTGCATACTTTTACATAATATTTGGTCATGTTGGGATTAAAGAAGCAAAAACAACCTGAAGAGCCGTTTAGGACCCGAAAGTGCCGGTTCCTTTTAGTGAGCCGAGCCGAAGAAGCCGGTTCTCGACAAACTCTACTAACTTTACTCGACTTCGTTCTACTTCGACTCGACTTCAAAATACTGCATTTAGGACACAACGTCGGGGGAACCCGTGTATTTTTACCTTCATGCACTGTAACTCTGACTTAAGTCGCTTCTTAATTAGTAATTTTGAGCCCTCATTTTTGTGCGCTGGCTAGATTTTCTTGTGTGCTGAGAATATGCGAGCAGTGCACAATTGCAATTGCGCACGTGAGCAGCTTAGAGAGAACACTGGTCCCAACACTGGTCAGTAATGGCTTTTGTTTCCTTTACTAAACTTCCATTGCTCCTATTTCTGAGTAAGTAGTGACTCCCTTCAACTTGACTCGTCCCGGCTTCTATTAAGTCTTCAGACAGAAGACAAACAATACACAACCGAATTTTTACCAATCAGAAAACTGAACACATGTAAGCAAATGGGCATTTGTTTGCACTGCGAGCATGATTGAAGTCATCTAACATCAACAGGAAGCAACAGTAGCTACAGGGGTTGTTTAGTCAAAGTACTTAGGATGCCAGACTGTGATATGACACATAACTGCGTGTAATTAGCGTTTAGAATAAGCTCCCCCAGAGAATGAATATTCCACATCAGAAGTTTCTGTGTAATTAAAAAGTTGGTCCCGATGTACCGAATGATATCGTTGTCATCTCGCAACAACAGACTCCCATTTCAGAGACTCTTGGCCCGAAGAGTGTCGAGAAGATTGATGCAATTCTCATGTGTTGACAGGAAGGGTTTGGAGGTGCACATCTGCTAGCCAGCCTAACAAGCACACCAACTTCCTTGCTATAGTTTGTTTGTGTGTATACTTTTAAACATTCCAAATGGTTCCGAAATTAGCCTAGTGTTAACCATACCAAAAATCCCAAGCAAGATCTGTAAGGGTGCTTAAATTCCTTGAACATTTTGAACTTAAACATTGTGTTTTCAAGGATTGAAAAGTGTTTGAATTTGTGGTAATGTGCTTGTAAACGCTTGGAATTGTTGCTATCTTTCTCAACAAATCTGCTTAAAAATTGTCACAAGCCAGAAACTGAGATAGGATCCAGTAGCGTTTGTTTACTCAATTTTATTGATAAAGAGAGCAGTGCTTGCTTCCACGATCCAATGATCGACGGACCCGAGTAGCAGGTGGCAGGAACGCGGTAGTGGCACTTCCGTGTCGAGCGAGGATAATCGTAGGCAGCAGGAATACTGGTTGATAACCAGGACGGGAGAACAAGGGCGATAACGAGTCCGGAAAATAGGTCGGCAACAGGTATCAGGCAGGAGAAAACAGGGCAGAAAAATGTCGAAGGTTTGCCTGGCTGGGAGAATAGGTTCGCAAACGGTCTGACCAATTGGGCAGTCGCAGGTGCCCTGAATCAGCAATCATGACAAAAATAACACCAACACATTGCCGTTGGATTTCTTCCTCCCTGGTGATTAACAGCAGCTGACATTAGTTTGTATGGTATTGTCTTATGAAGCGTCATCGCCCCTTACGGTTTGCGTGCAAGAGGACAGGTGCAGGCTACACATTAACGGGGAACTATGAAATGTGTATTAGTGCAAGGATTACAAATCATTTTATGGACATTTATTATGAGCTCATTCACACCTAGGGACAATTTGGACTGGCACGGGGAGAACATGCAAACTCCGCACAGGAAGGTTGGTAGCTGGATTTGAACCCACGACCTCAGGACTGTGCGCACACGCGCTAACCACTGCACCGCCGTGCTGCCCTGCGATCTACTCATGATCTACAAATCACATCTCTTGATCAATGAACACGCAAGGTTAAAATTGCATATGTAAATTGAAGATATATTTGTGGATCTGCAAAATACATGATTCACAGCAGATTTATTCTTTTAATGGTAGTGGATACACTGAAAAATTCGGTTTGAAATTATTTACAAAGTGCTTAAAAATGTCCATAGAAAAGGTGTACGACACCGTCCAAATTTGGAGTACTTGAGTAAATGTCAATTTATTGTCACTATGGTATATCAACTATTTTAAAGGCATTGATGGCTATAAACAACAGGGCACTCTTTTACACGAACAAAGGGCTTGTGTCCCTACCAATAATGAGAAATCATTAGTTTGTCCCCACCATTATTAAGTGATCTCCACCCCTCCCAAAAAGATCAATAGTTGCTCCCTCATATCTTTCAGATGTATTTTTCCCCTATGTTCCGGTCCGGAGCCTTCGCTCTGAAAATGCCCGTCTACTAGTGATCCCAAGAGCCAAAAAGAAATCAGCAGGTTTGAGAGCGTTCTCCATTCTGGTCCCGGTGCTGTGGACTAAGTTTCGATCTGCAACCTCAGTGGAACTGTTTAACTCTAGGCTTAAAACACTCTTATATTCTATAGCATATGAATAAATTATATTTTATGTTGACAATATATGCGTGTTATTTATTAATTCAACATCCATTGCAGCCTGATTATCCTGGATGGGGGATTACCTCATGTTGAGGTTTTTGAGTTTTTCCTTGCCGTCATGTAGGTTTTAGATCAGGGGATGGTGTCATAATAGTCTGTGTTTTGCAATCATCTGTGGTCCGTGCAGCCCTTTGAGACTCTTTGTGATTAAGGGCTATACAAATAAACATGACTCGACTTGACTTCACCTAGCAGTGCAGAAATAATTCAATCACGTTCATCAAAAAAAGGATACATCAGGAAAAATTGCGGATCAAAACATGCAGAGTTGCCAGAAATGGAGATCTTTGAATGGTTTAAAGCCCAGAGACAAAATTGAAATGGAGTGTGTCGGCTAAGCTCTTAAGATTGCTCAAGCCAAGAAATATAAAAAAGGGTTTACTGCTTCTACAACTTGTCTTCTAGTATGTGGCCATTTTGGAGCAGTTTGTTATATGCAATGTAGGTTTTTATGCAAGCATATACAGATTTATCTTGTGGCAGTTGTCTCGGCGAGGATTTTACATTATGATTGTGTCCCCAACAATGCCAAGACCAAACCTATGCCCTGGCTATACACATCAAATATCGATCAAAGTAACCATCTGTCGATTCATTTTCCAAACCGTTTATCCTCACTAGGGTTGAAATACAACCGCCCACTTACACGTTTATACCTAGGGACCAGTTGGAGTCACCAATCAACCTGCCTTGCATGTTTTTGGAATGTGGGAGGAAATTGGAGAAAACCCGAACTGGCAAACTCCACACAGGGAGGCCAATAGCTGGAATTGAACCTGGGACTTCTGAACTGTGTGGCAAATGTGCTAACAAGTCCTCCACAGTGCCGCCCCAAGGTAACCATATTTTTAAGCAAAACATAGTTTTTCCACTGGCCATTATCTTCTAACATTATACTTAAATTTTATATTGCTACTTGTTGTTGTTGTTGTTGTTATTATTATTTTTTTTTTTTAATTATTATTATTATTATTATTATTATTATTATTATTATTATTATTATTATTATTATTATTATTATTATTATAAATACTAATACTATTATGATAATAATAATATATGCCATGTTTTATGTATTTTTCAATTTTTTTTGTGAATTTTACAAAAACAAGTTAAAAATTACACCAATAAAAATGTTTGAAAACTCTATTTGAATTAATTAAAACATTTAATACAAATTTTATAAAATAAAAAATGTAATATGAAAACATATAAGAATGAAAATTTGAAATCATTACAATGACACTGATATCCATTTTCACAAAATTGTATGCAGGTTTTTTTTGTATTGACTTAAAAATTAAACAAATAAAAATGTTTGAAATGTATTTAAAATAATTAAACATTAAATCAAAATGATACAAAAAACTATCATGTTGAAATATAAATATAAAAACATGAAACAAATCTGTGATATTATGATGAATATTTTAAATTAGCAACATCGAATGCAGTTTATTTTTTGTATTTTACACAAAAAAATCACCCAATAAATTCACAATTATTTTTTTCAAATAATTGAAATAGATTAGAACATTATTTTTGAATTATACAAAATAAAACAAATATAATACAAAAAATATAAAAATAATACGTTTATTTAAAATTTGCCAACATTATAAGCTTCAATATTTTACTTATTTTAATCATTATACCTTTACAAGAAGGTTTTTTTTCCTGCAGTAAATATTTTAAACAGATTATTGAGCTTTTTAGTAGTTACTGAATGATTTAAGCATACACATTCTGCCTTTCAGTCTGGCCTTTTTACTTAAGAACTAGTTTATTAGATGCCAAAATATTGAAGACAGACAATGTAAAATCATGGGGGGCTTGAAGGTTCTGCTAACTTTCCGTCTGAATCAAGCAATTAAAACAGATGTCTGTAACCAGGGGGTGTCTGTGGATTCTCAATTTAATAAATGAGACTCTCCCAAATGTCTTGGATACTCGTCCTTAAATATGAAACACAATCCTTAAATCTACAGTTCAAAGTCATTTTAATTCCAGCGACACGGTTAACAATTATATTGCTTGATGAGTCAACGTTTGCAATTTTACTGGTGGGACATGGGAATGAGAAGCATTGTGGGAAAGGAGAGTTACTAGAAATAGGTGTGACGAAAAAATATTTGGAAGTGAAAAATCTATTTGGTTTTAAGAATGCGTTTCTTTGAAGAATGGCGTACCTCACAACATCTCATTTCATCTCATTAGCCGTACCGCTTATCCTCATTAGGGTCACGGGGGGGCTGGAGCCCATCCCAGCCATCTCCGGGTAGTGGGCAGGGGACACCCTGAACTGGTTGCCAGCCAATCACAGAGCACACGGGGGCAGACAACTCACTTGCTCATTCACACCTGAAATGAATGTTTTTGGAATGTGGGAGGAAACCGGAGTGCCCGGAGGAAACCCACGCAAGCACGGGGAGAACATACAAACTCCGCACAGGAAGTCTGGAGCTGGATTTGAACCCACGCAGGAGGTTCCCATGACATGAACTGTGCCGCACAAGCGCTAACCACTGCGCCGCCGTGCTGCCCACCTCACAACATATTATATTAATTTGTTTTATCATGATGAAGCGCATGGAAGGTCACTTTTGCCTATGCTATATGGAGCTAGCTGAAGTAGCAGCCTGGCGTGCCTCATGAAATGAAATGAAATGAAATAAATCTTAAATGTGAATACTTGTGTCATTTTTAGGTATTATTTTCACGATTCCAATATATATTTTGAAATGAAATGAAATGATCTGCATTTATATAGCGCTTTTCAAGTCAATGAAGACTTCCCAAAGCGCTTTACAATGTGCTTGACATTTACCAATAGCGGCCATGCAGCCATGTAAGGCACAAAACCTGCTTATTCGGGGCATTAGGGGTTCAGTGTCTTACCCAAGGACACTTCGACATGTAACACGGAGGAGCCGGGAATCGAACCTGCGACCTCTCGATCCCAAGACGAGCGCTCTATTGCCGCCCCAATAATTGAAATCATCTTTTGGAACTTTTAGTACCAAATGCACTCCTAGTATCAGTACTTGATTTTAGTCAATTGAATACTTATCCTGTTATCGCACAAAACTAAATATTCAAAAATTAATCATTTTCAATGAACTGATTTAAAATGAAATTCCCCAAAAACATCACTGGCAAAAATATGACTATAATAGTGGATCAATTTTGCAAATTATGTCAGGATCTGGCACACTAAGTGGTCGCCAACTTGGGGGGAGTGGCTAGAGCGAGCCCACATGTGCCTAATTTGTCCAGCTCATTATATTGACTGCACCCGACAATATAAGTTGTCGGGTCTTCATCACGGCAGGTTTCTGTCCCGTTTCGGGACACTTTTTTTTGAGAGCACGAGTTTGTTTCTGTAATTTGTTACTTTGTTCCTGGGTTTTCTCATTAAACAATCCTTTTTGAGCGCGCCTGCTTCCCCGCGTTTAGGGTCCACCCACAAAACATAACAAATTCACAAGTCTGTCATAGCTGTTCAAATGGATCTTTATGAAATCCACGTCGTGAAATATTTCCATGAAATGACTGTGTTAGAACTCTTTGGAGTTAAGATGTGTGGACTTACATGGAGCAAGCGGCACTAAACATGAGAGAGGGTCATGTCTATTGCATTTGTTGGAGCCTGGGATACATTTTATCGTATATCTGATCGCTAAAAATCAAATACAATGGAATAAATCAAGCAGTACTAATGGGCTGCTTCTATTTTGACCTTCTGGTTAACTAGTCTATGAACAGCATCTGAACAGTAAGTTAATGGATGTTTCCACTCCATATATCGAAATAATCTTTGAATTAACTGTATTTCAAGCTACTTAGAGCAGGGGGTCTCCAAGTAACCCCTAAGAACAACAGAGTAGCCCGCAGACATGTTCTGAAAATAGCTCATCAGTAATGGGCCATTTTGATTTTCTTGTAAATTTCATTGTTAATTGATATGAAGTTATTGTGGTTGACTTAACTTCTAATATGTAAAGCCAGGTAATAACAGACCAACAACACGGTAATAACATAAGAAGTCATTTTGGAAACTATATCAAAATGGTAGCCCTTTACGCCAATCTTTAACAAAAAGTAGCTCTCATCGTAAAAAAAAAAAACGGTGACCCCTGTATTTGAGGGTCCTGGCAAATTTGTAAAATAAAACATAACAAAACAAAATAAAACATACTATGGGGTCTCGCAAACCTAACCATACCATACTGAATTGAATCGTTGTACTGCTCAATTGAAATGAATAAAATCATATTCAATAAATTGTAGCTGAATTGTTTTGCATGCATTTATTGAAAAATGTGACAAATTGAATTTATATTTGGCCAGGTATTGGGTTTTGATGTGTTATGTATTTATGTATTCATTGCTTTTCAACACAAGTTCTACTAGGGGACAGTAAAAAAATTACAACCAGAATTATCGGCCCAACTCTTGAATAGAATAGGATAGGATAGGATAGGATAAAATAGGATAGGATAGGATAGGATAGTATTTCATAGGAAAGCAAAAGATAGGATAGGATTGTATAGGCTATGATATGATAGGATAGGAGAGGATAGGATAGGATAGAATAGGATAGGACCGGAAAGAAAAAGATAGGATAGGATGGTATAGGCTATGACAGGATAGGATAGGATAGGATAGGATAGGATAGGATAACATAGGATAGGATAGGATAGGATAGTATTTCATAGGAAAGCAAAAGATAGGATAGGATTGTATAGGCTATGATAGGATAGGATAGGATAGGATAGGATAGGATAGAATAGGATAGGATCGGAAAGAAAAAGATAGGATAGGATGGTATAGGCTATGATAGGATAAGATAGGATAGGATAGGATAAGATAGGATGCAATAGGATAGGATAGGATACAATAGGATAGGATAGGATAGTCTTCATTGTCATTGATAACAACTTAGTGAATATTTTTGCAGTGCTATTCGACATAGAACCCCAGGATGAACACGTAATAAAGACTTAAAGAATAGAATTAGATTTAAATAAATGTCAGGATAAATACACAAACAAATTTAAAAGGTCATAGCAGTGCAATGAAAATAATCCCAAATAAGACGAGATATATTATGTGAATTCCCATTTTTCTACACAATATCCATTTTCCAATAGAACTGACAGGATATACATTTTTCACAGTTTTGCGCGCTTCTTTAGGGTGGTGATGGCCCTGAGGAATTAACAAACAAAAGGGACAAAAGCAGATTACATACCTGTAAACTCATGCGTTTTCATTGTATTTTATTGTAGTTTTCCACATTGTGTACGCCGTATAACAATTCCTATTCTGAGAAAAGAAGGATTTCGTAATGCACATTTCAGATTTAATCCATCCATCTTGCTGTGAGTGGATGCTGTGTTGTGTTCGTAGGGTTTATTATCACTTAATAAGGAGGATTTGCTATCAATAATAAGCGGTACTTGGTATGAGATCGAGAGACTGTTGATGATACGTAAGTACTTACTGTAAAATTAAATAAAAATCGATGCAACCTTAAGTAAACGTACACATACACAAAATGTCAGCATTTTTTAATGTTTTTACCTCTAGTAGTTTGTATTTGCAACCTGGACGAGCTGATGCCGGCGGTAGGCAGTCACGAGCACTGTACGAGCTCTAGCGGTCTCTTGTGGTAGCCTCCGGTACGGTTACTGAACTGGATTTTACTTCATATAGCGAGGTAGAATTTTGTTTGATAAAAACTTTTTTAACAAACGTGTCATCACCAGGACAGAAAACAGGGGGCAGAACCCACTCGCGTAACGTTACTCACAGTTCATTGGGGAGAAGAGAAATTACCGCACACTCGATCTGGGGATTGTTGGTTGCGGAAGTAGATTGCTCGGAATGAGGAAATGGTCAAAATCAAACAGATCGGGGCGAGAACAAAACAGGAGCAAAACACGGGCAAAAACGGAGATTCACAGGGCTTGGCAAAACAAGAGCAAAAACACAGGCAAAAATGGGGACTCACAGGGCTTGGCGAAACAAGCACAAAAACACTGACGCTCCGACACTAGGCGACTCACAAGACAGCGTTTGAGTAGTCAGGGAGCAATCTGTCAATGCGTTTCAGCTGGTGTCCATGGGTGGGGCAATTGGGCGCCGTGGCAACTTTGACAAAACAAGGCGCCACACGGCGGGGACCAATTGGGCGCAATAGCAACTGTGACAAAAAACACTGTATCATGGTTTTCATGGTGCAGCTTTTTTAAAAAAACATGTTGAGTTAGGGCTTCATCTACATGACTGTTGCTTTTGCATCCAGGAGGCGCTATCAGTGGTGAGTGAAGACCAGTCCTTATTTGAGCCTCCATACGCCGCGGCCGCCCCTCTCCCCAAGACAGACATGACGGCATCTGGCGCTCAGGACTACGGCCAGACTCACAAAATCAACCCATTACCTCCACAGCAGGAGTGGATCAACCAACCCGTGCGGGTCAACGTCAAGCGGGAATATGAGCATATGAACGGATCTCGGTAAGAAGCTCCGCTGGGCCATTTCAATTCAATTCCATTCAATTATTCAGTCCTGCTGAAGCTAATTCATGTTCCCACCAGGCATCCAATAGGGATACAATATTTGATTGTTTTCTTTACATTATATTATACACATAATTTCAGTGTGCATTGTTAACTGAAGCATCTAATAAAGAATACATAATAACTTGACGAAATCGTAATGTATCAGCTGGATCACTTTGCTCTGTGGAAAACTTAAATGGACATTGTAAACTATTTAGCACATGCTAGTGGTAAACAAAACTATTCGTTAAAAACATTGATCAAAATAATCCAGAAGTATTTGGTGGTCAAATATTTCACAGTGCCCCTTTAAGGTGTTATGATAAGTCAGTTTTGGCCACCTGTACAAATCGGGTTGTGGAAAGAAAAATCATAGTCCTGTGCATGGTGGACAATGCTATGTTAACTGTTGCAGACTGATTCAATGGTATTTAATACAGTGGAACCTCGGTTCTCGACCATAATCCGTTCCAGAATCCTGTTCGAAAACCGATTTGTTCGATCACCGAAATAATTTTTTCCATTAAAAACAATGTAAATTGTTTTAATCCGTTCCAAAACCCTTGAATGTTTCACGTAAACATAAAGCTAAGCCAGGCTAATCGTACGTTCGCGTTATTGTAATCTTCCGTACGAAAGATTACGCTAACATGAACGTGTGAAAATAAAAAAATCAGGTCGTTTACAAGTCATTTAGCACCCGGGTCTCCACAACAAGTGGTGAGTGGTTCATTGGAAAGGGGGCTCCGTTCCAACACCCTCAATGTTGGGCTCTGTTCCAACACCCTGAATGTTTAACGTAAACTTAAAGCTAACCCAGGCTAATCGTACGTTCACGTTAGCATGAACGTGTAGAAATAAAAAAAAAGGATAAAAATAATAATTATGAATAGGATTTCTTACCTTTGTGGTGGTCAGCAGAAGGCGCTCGCACACCTCCTTCATATTAGGCTATTATTTCTTTCTTAAATGCAATAGTTGTATGCACTACTTTTCTTTTTTCACCTGTAGCAACTTTGCTGCTTGCACTGACTTTCTTCGGAGGCATAATAAGGGGCTAAACCACCCGTACGCCGCTCAGCATCGCACCCTAGCGTACGCACTCACGCATTACCGGCGTTCGAACTCCGATTTTTTGACCGAACAGCGAAGCAAGAATTTCTTTGGTCGGACTCCAATTTGTTCAAACTGAGAGGCATTCGAAAACCGAGGTTCCACTGTACAAGAACACAAATACAGACGCTGCCCTACTTCCGAACGTGATCGTCTCTGGACGATCGTTCGTAAGGTGAATTTGTTCGTAAGTTGATTTAGTGCTATCTTTTGTATGTTGAAGGTTTATATAAGTATGTTTAATGCTTGTATAAGTAACCTGTATTGTTTTGTACTAAAAAATAAACATTTAATAAAACAATATGATCAATAAAGTTGAGTTTAAATTACTTTTGGAAGATGCGCTTCAAGAAAAAAAAAATGTTCCGGTTGTTTTCTCAACCGCATCAAGCTTTCTTAATCCACTTCGATTTCAAAAGAAACGGCTCGCCTCTTCTTTACACTTTACACCAACCATATTGAATGGATGCACGAGATATTAAACAATAAAATGTCAAAGTTCTTATCGCGCTGGAGATAGTATAGACGTAGACAGTATAGAATGTTTACACACAAACTGGGAAGAGGAAGCGGATTTTCTTTCTTTTGGGTGGATGCTGGGTGACCACACGCCGGTAGTGGTGGAAAGAAGCAACACAGTAATGTCCTGTACTCTGAAAAGGTGCATACAATACATAATCTATCTTACACCGATATCCGGATATTTTTCGACATACCGAAAAAAATGTTCGTGTCTACCGTTTTACGTTAGTCGAATATTCGTAAGAATGCGAGCGTCTGCCATTGATGAGAAAAAGTTGCGTCGGAACGAAAAAGAAAAATTACAATCATCCTAACATAGTCCTGTCCAGAACATGGTGGACAATTCAATGCTATGTTAACTGTTACGGACTGATTCAATGGTCTATATTGCAAGAACACAAATAATTGATGAGAAAAAGGAGTGTCAAAAATAAAAACAAAAATTATAGAAAAATAATAACTATCCATTCATGTAAAAAACACTCGTTTTTGGTTACACTACACAATACAGTGACATCGCAATCAGATATTACACAGTGTCCCTTAAAAAATGTGTTTAAAAATAATTGAACGCAATATGAGAAATAATAATCTTTCAAAGTAACATATTCTTCTCCTTTTGGAAGATTATTTTCCTCATTTAATATTAATGTAAATATATAGATAAATTAATTACATTTCTTGTGTAAATATTGTGAAAATTATCCTTTTTTGTTAGTTTTTTTATTTCTCATGTAAAATGTGAACCTGGAGTGCCGCGTCCAATTTCGTTGTCACAATATGTTCAACCCATTTTGTAACAATGATAATAAAGGCATATTCCATCCTATTCTATTCTAATGTAATATTTTTCATTATTTCTTTTTTATACATTTTATTTTCTATATTCTGCACTTTCAAATTGCAAAAAGTCCCATTGAAAAAAAAATGGGGGGAAATGAATCGTAGACAAAGAATAGAAGTATTAATCAAATGATTTTTTTTCTGCTCATTCTTTCTGCTGATAATTATTTTGACAGCCTCTCATTATATGTCATTAGCCTAGATAAATTATCATTTGTAATAATATTAAATAATATAATATTTATATGCCCTGCCAATGGCTGGCAACCAGTACAGGGTGTCCCCTGCCCACTGCCCGAAGATAGCTGGGATGGGCTCCATTACCCCTGCGGCCCTACTGAGGATAAGCGGTGGAGATAATGGATGGATGGATGAATTATATTTCAACTAATAAGTGATTTTATGTTAATTAAACAGGAAAAGAAACCTCATACTCCATGCTCATCTTCATCACTGAAAATAACTTATTTAACCAGTTGGTTTCGTTTTAATCTACAATTTACTTCCCCAATACAAAGGACAGGAACAACACTCATACATTTTTGGAGGTACCTAACTAACATTGCAAAAATTAAGTTTAAACGTTTTTGGGGGGGATTTATGTTGCTCATTTACTAGCCACTGGATTTTCCCCAAGAAAAGCACAACAGAAGTCTGTTGAACGGAAAATGTGGGATTTAATTGATTTAATCTGAGTTTTTCTCATAATAAATCCTTATATTTCATATATGCATTAAATATTCACATATTTAACTATTCAAAACTGATCAAATGACTTTGAGAACAGCCTTGTTTTAAGGAACCATCTTTATCTTCGACAACGTCAATATGTTTTTCTCTATTTATATGTTTGTGCTTAGCAGGGAGTCTCCAGTGGACTGCAGCGTAGGTAAATGTAATAAACTGGTGGGGGGTAACGAGCCGTCTCAGATGAACTATGGAAACTACATGGATGAGAAAACCGGCCCTCCCCCAAACATGACCACCAATGAACGGAGAGTCATCGTGCCAGCCGGTAAGTCATCAAAACACACTAACGTATGAAGTTGTGTACCGTATCTTTTACACACACACAGAAGCAATATTTTTTTTTTTCTTCAGTCTCCGTGTTTTCACATAGCTTTGCCAAAACGGCCCTATTTTCTTTTAGGCGTGCGCCAGGTCATCATCTTTCCCACGAGAGTCTTTCCAAGTGTGTGCAAGTAGAAACGTCTCTCGGTCTGCCAGGGCTATATTTCTACAACAGCTACGGTTTCACCGAGCTAATCGTTAAAAATGTGAAATGGAAGAATTCGTGAAGATACAAGTGCAGTTTCAGCACTGCAATGTCGAAGAAATGTCACTTATTTTGAGCCGCAAAGATCGGATAGGGTCGTATCAATGGTCTCCAAAACCGTGCACTGCAAAACGGTTAAAAAGAAAGCCAAATATACCAGACTGTGGGGTGTACCCTGTACCCTGTAAGAAAATGTTATAGTTTTATGCTTGCCTTATATTAACTTGGTTATAAGGCAACTATAAAAGTACAAGATTTTCTTGCAGGGAACAGATCACACCCTATAGTGTGGTGTGCCCTGTGTTAATGTGTTGTTATGAGGCAGACATAGTAAAGGACATCATAAGAACTTTCAAGTGTGAAATGTGGACGTTGCTAGTATTTTGAAGAACAAGTACGTAAATTATGCAGAACATCATGGTTTTTTTCAACGACATGGTTAACACCATGCATCATAATCTCTAATAAACTACGCCCATCTAAGCATGTCCATCTCCAATACTGATGATCGGCAGTTAAAATCATGAGAGTACATTTCCATGGTGTCTTTTGCATCACCATGCTGTGTTTTAACCTGCATTACCTCTCACGTACAAATCAGCAGAAAACTTTGAATAACGCTTTGAGCTCACGAAAATATGGTTAATAACGGATATCACAATCTTGAACACAGTCATGTTATCTCAGAGACATGATCAACAAAATTTGAAGCGTCTCTGAAAATCATGTTTGGTGTTTCTCTTCTTCCTTTTTCTGCACCTACTATAAATTCCGGACTATTGAGCGCACCTGATTATAAGCCGCACCCACCACATTTTAAGAGGATAACCGCTTTTATACTTACACAAGCCGCACCTGTATATAAGCCGCTTGCGCCCACATTAAAACATGTAACACAATCACAAAATAAACCCAAACCCGACTTTAAGTCCCGCGATTGTAACTGAATATAAAGTACACAGTCCAAAAACCACATCCGGCAAAATTAACGGAAAATGATACCGGTATTGAAAGTTTGATGCAGACCTGCAGAGTCCGGGTACCGTTGAAAGTAATCCAAGAAAAAAAAAAATGTATATTTCCAAAGGTAGGGGTGGGAAAAATATATATCCACTATTGTCCGCTGCGTCCACAAACATGTCTCACCTTTACTCCACTTCCCGTCGGCCCCCGTTGTTTTCGACCCTTCTTTTTGATTCGCCCGTTGAAAACATATCAGAATAAGTTTCTAAAATAGATACATTACAAAAATATAAAGTTGCAAATACATATTATACATGGTTACACATATTTACAAAGAAAGACAGTACACCGAGAGAGTTTTCAAAGTTTTAATAATAATAATATAACTTTCATCCCAAACTGTGCCTGTGACAGGTAGAAACACGCTACTAGCAACACGCTCGCAACACAGTAAACGCGTCTGTTAAAAAAAAACGTACCGAACTTGTAAAAATCACGGTAAACCGTCCTCATCTTCCTCATGTTCTGCGTCATGTGCCTTTCATTTTGCATGATGAGGGTATGTTTGCGCTAATTTAATTTATTCACAAGCCAAAAAGTTGCAGTCTTCCTCGGCGCATATATTCCACCGATCTAAATCTTACCTTTTGTACTCGAGCGCCGCTGGCGGCAGTTAGAAAAATTACATAAATTGGCCGCATCACTGAATAAGCCGCAGGGTTGAAAGTTTGGGAAAAAAGTAGCGGCTTATAGTACGGAATTTACTGTATTTAAATTGGCACCGTAAATAACTAATGACCGTTAAATAAACAATATTTATCATTGATCTCAGTTGCTGCCTGCAGGGTTCTTATATTGTGTTCTGTCTTTTATATATCACACATTCGCTTCCTTTACATTTGGGACAGATTGTTAATTGCACTACTTTAAAATTCGGTGGTACTCTTTAAACTCTTTGGGTATTTGTGCACTATACGCGGCAGCTTTGAATTTCATTGACACTTTTTGTAATGACATTCAATGCGTTCTATTATATTTTATTCCATTCTATTCTCTACAGCCGATGTAAATCTGCATACTTCGTGCCACATTGACAGAAAATGTATCTCATGTTAAAAATTATTATAATTTTAGATTTTTGAAAAAAAATGTTTCTTGTCAAATAAAAAAAAATCCTCAAAATCATCAAAAAAAGTGTTATAAATACATTGTAAAAAATGTGAAAAAGGTAAATATGCATTTAAAAAAAAATACTAATCCGTCAAAATATTTTCCTTTATTTTATTACTGTGTCCCTGTAAAGAATTGTGTTTTATAAACTGTAAAGCTTTTTTTAAAATGTGAATTATTTACAATGTTTAATATTGGTATTTTGCTTAAAAACCAAAACAAAACAGAAATAAACATTTTGGTATAACTGGGTGGCACTTGTATGCTTGTCGACTTATTTTAATGCATGTGGCGCTTAGAGGAAAAAAGCATCTCTGGGTTAAATTTTCTTCAAATACAATCAATGGCAAAATACATTTCAGAAACAAATATATTGGTCAAATGTCTCAGGTGGATTTGAAATAATAGCTGATAATGGTTTTGGATCTCACAGTACAAGACTGCACCTTGGCAGCCATCAGTCTGGGTTCCAGATTGTCTAAGCAGTATATCCACCAGACACTATGGTTTGCTCAGTAAGTCTCTCCAGATGTAAGAATATGTAAGAAAAGTTGAACAATGACAGAAAAGGATTTAAAAAATGAAGACTCCCCCGTGAAAGTCGATTCACCTGAAACATTATCCCGCTCTGATGAATTCTCCTGCGGTTTAAGGAGGACAAAGAATTATTTATATCTAATAACTGAGCCGCGTCCGTCGCTGATAAATCATCCGGTTTTCAACCCGCTCATTTTTTCCTATTCCTTCATGCCACGAGATTCTAAACGCTCGACTCCCTCACACCCGGTTCCAGAAGCAAGTTCAAGTCGTATGCTAAGGCAATAAACGGCAAAATGTGTTCCTTCCCCCGCAGATCCTTCGTTGTGGTCCCAGGACCACGTGCGGCAATGGCTAGAGTGGGCCATCAAGGAGTACGGCCTGCTGGAGATCGACACGTCTTTGTTTCAAAACACGGACGGCAAAGAGTTGTGCAAAATGAGCAAGGATGACTTCCTTCGGCTCACCACCATGTACAACGCCGAAGTTCTTCTCTCTCATCTCAATTACCTCAGGGAAAGTAAGTGTGCTTTCCAAAAATCGGTCAAGTGATTGCGAACACGCATTTGACGATCTCATGATTTATTTGGCTAGAGTCGGTAGAAGAACGGTTCTTTCCCAGGTTGCGTTGTAAGGCATCTTTACAAATCGGTTGTGGAAAATCTTTGGGGGGATGGAGGTACTTTCCAGCGAATCTGGAAGAGAGTTAGGTGACATTCTATGAATTGCAATATATGTAATAAGTGAAAGTGTAGACAAAGTTAAAGATTTAGCGGGTATGTTTATATTCATTGGAGCTATTCGGATCTTAGTCCAACAATTTCCTGTCAACCTGAGGTGTAAAACTTATTTTAGCCACATGGTAGCAAAGAAAAACACTCTCATGACGTGTTCTGCCGAAACTACCTACCCTGTCGAGACGTCTTAGTGTAGGCTGATCCGACAGCCATATCTGCCTTATCTGCTGAAACCACAAAACAGTATTTTGAAACAGGGAATGAGTCAAAGAAGACTAAATATAGATGTAAATCCTAAGTACTCGTCACTTTTAACTCAATGTTTTCTTGCTTTTAAGGCACATATGATAGGTAGGACGAAAACTTCCCGGGAAATCTCTGTTGCTTTTGTGTGCATGCGCACTAGGCATTAGTTGTCACAAGCCAGAAACGGAGACATGACCCCAATAGAGTTCGTTAAACTCAGTTTTATTGAAATAAAGAGCAGTGCTTGCTTCCACGATCCGATGATCGTCGGACACGGGTGGCTGACGGCAGGAACGTGCAAGTGGCACTTCCGCGTCGAGCGAGGATAGTCGTGGGTGACAGGTAAGCTGGTCGGTAGCCGGGACAGGGGAGCAAGGGCGGTAATCGAGTCCAGAAAAAAGGTTGGCAACAAGTATCAGGCAGGAAACAGGGCAAAACAGATTGATGGCTGGGACGGAAGAGCAGGGCAGAAACAGGTCCAGAAACAGGTCGGCAACGGGTAACAGGCAGGAGAAAACAGAGCAGGAGATTGTCGGAGGGTGCGGTGCTTGCCTAGCAAAAGCGTGGGTTCGCAGGACGGTTTGACGGCTTCCTCATAGAAGCCGGGGGTTTAAAAAGGGTCCATGAACCAATCAGCACATGGGGCTGTTGGCGCCAATGGGGCATTCGCAGGTGCCCCCGAATCAGCAATCATGACATTAGTAGGACGTCGCGATGGGTGAGAATTTCAGAACACCGGTAGGACTGTGGATCTTTCGGAAGCTTACAATTGAATTATGACTATGATTCAGGGGTGTAAGATTAATACTATTATAACGTTTTTTACTTAAATATTTCATCCTTCACTAAGATTTAATCTTGTGTACTATTTATTTATCTATTTAATATTCAAATGTGCAGTTATAAAATAAAAGCAAAACAATAATTAAATTCATTTACACTACAGTTTATTCATATCAGGGAAACACATTAAAACGGGAAAAGGACGAATATAGAATATTAATATTTATGTTTTAGTGAAAACGTTGACCTGAAACGGGGGAATTTGCTGTTAGATGTAATATCAGTGATAGAAAGGTGCTATTGTTCATCTTTGTACTTTTTGCTTATTGATAATTTCCAATATCTGGTCATAAAAAGCATAGTTTAGTGACAAATGTTGCGGTGAAGAGAGACAGCCACAATTAAGTGCAATAGTATTGCCTCAAACAGCGTGTCCATGACTTCTAAAATAACATTGGGATGGGTGTTTTCCCAATTTTTCTCTGATTGATAAATAGTAGCCAGCAAATACAGCTACAGTGGATGGTTTGCTATAGGAGTGGTGCTTAGTTTTGGTGACATCCAATGGACATATTTAAAAGTGCAGGTCATTTTTTTAACGTGATGTGGCTCAGGAATGTATGTTTGACACCCCTGCTGTAGGCATACTAAAAGCTGTCCAGTATATATGATAGGTTATTATTTAGTCTAAAGTTTTGTTTTCCCCATCATGTCTACATATCGACGGCTGTAGTTTTGAGACAGAAAACACACATCGGCAGTCCTGCTCCTTACAAGATATCCATCGACTGCATATCTTGCGATGCTCTTTGTGCTATACACCACATGGACTTTAGTAAGAAGTCCAGGTGCATTGCCTCAGGAAGCAGGCTAGACCAGTGCATTCACGCAACCAAATTCGAGCTTATTACCTTGGAAGAGGCTCTCGATGGAATCCCGTTTCATATGTTTCAGCTGGGAACCCGAAGAGATTTGCTGGGGCCGTATGCAAATGCCTTTGAAATAGAAAATGCAACATCTGGCGGGGCTAAGAATTTTAAGCATATCGGTTTGGTCTTGGTGATTATTGAAGAGACCTGTTGGAACTTTTATTGAATACTCAGCATTCTAAGATATAACAAAAATCAGTTCCGCAGAATACAAAAAAAAAAACGCAATGGGTGGAGTGATTGATGTCCACAGTACCTTTAAAGTGTCGTTGGACTTCAAGGTGATGTAATGGGAACTGTAGTTTGTGGATGTCAACAGTTTTTCCGCGTGCACACTGTCAGGGCAGAGAGGGAAGGTCTTTATGAGTATAACAGCCGCATTGTGCTGCAGCGGCTGGATTTGTCTGACCGCCACTAGGCACGGCACTTTTCATTATGGCCGCCAGCTTCATGACTTAGCAACAGCTTACGTGCTATACCGTGACTTTGCCGGTTTTTGCCCCGCCCTACCCCCCTCTTTTGATTTAGACCTTGTGTGCTGTGGAATCCTCGCCGCTTGCCGGTTGAAATTGCTTTGGATGGTTTCCCGACAAACAAAAGCAATGAACGCTCCCCTTCCCGGGCATGGGCTGACCCGCTTTGGAGCAGCTGTCTGGGAATCGCACAACGTATTATTGACACTGGAAGCCTACGGGCAAGATGGTTAGTCTGAGAGAGACGGAGTGGGATGATGGAGGGTTGAGGCAGACCATGCAGGGACTGAAATTTGGTAATGAAACCCATTCGCTCTTTGCATCATCATAGTCGAAAGGAAAGCCGTCCAGATAATAGACTCCTGGCTGCTCTTACGAGTGGGCCAAGCATCTCAAGTGCTCAAAAAAGCAGATGGAGCCAAGCCCTTGTAATCGGGCTGGTCACATGATATCTAATGGACTACTCATTCATTCATTATCCCCGACAGTAAATCTTCGAAATGGGCATTGCAATCATCTCTTAGACATCTGTGTGAATCATGCGTAAGTCTGTTTATTGAACCTCTGATTAACATTTCACAAAGTCGTTAAGATCCAACTGTACTTTGGGTGATGGATACCCTTCCCCACGTAGCATCCTGATACATGGTTCAGGTAGCCTCGCCCGTGCCTCTGCCAGCACAATGGGAACATGTGTCTGGCCAAGCAGCTGTATGCAGTAACAAGGGTAGTTGTCAGTGCAATATTTTTGGCTTGATTCTTGGCCACTTAAGGCAGAGTTTTATAAATGATTGCTGTCCGCAACTCAATGTGCTTTCAATTTGGGTTGCAATTGGAGAATTTGTTCAAATTAGTCGGCCGGGGAGCGACTGTGGACTGTTTGCTTTATCGCACCCATGTAGGTCGTTTTTATACCACATGTGCAGAGACCCGAACACGCAGGGATAAAGGCCAGGTTAGAAATAGTTGAAGATAATACTAAAGACGCATGTATTTTCTATTTTTTCCTATTTGTATCATTCTATTTTTTATCTATTATTGTATTGTATATAACTTTTCCATTCATGGATCCTATTACCAACAACTAATCCAGGTTCAGGTTGCCGGGGTTGGACCTTAGCAATGAAACCCCAGGCCTTCCTGTCACCATCCACTTCAATCAATTTCCCGAGCTGTTCTCAGGCTAGCTGAGAGACAATGTCTCTTCAACGTGTCCTCCGTTGTTCTCAGGCTCTCTTGCGTGCAGAACATGCCTCACCTTACCGGGAGGCATCCAGGAAGCATCCGAATTAGATGCCCCTGCCAACTCAACTGCTTTTCTCAACGTATGAATGGTGAAAAAGCAACAGACAATGACCAGTGTGGTCTGACAAGACAGGTAGCCGATAAATTAACTAATTTAGTTAATTTCAAGTACTGTAAATTCCGGACTACAAACCACTAGTTTATTGTTACATTTTAAACACTGCAGGTTAAGACAATGCGGCTGATTTCTTTTTTCTTTCTGTGGTACCACTGAGGAAAGCTGCTAGCTGCTCTTTTCCACAACACAATCGCTCTAAATACAAAACAGCGCAATGACGTCTGAACACATTTATCGTCCTTCGATAGAAATGAATCCATGTTTTTGCCAACATAAGACTATTTTTTCATATAATACATAACATAATTAAAACAGGACGAAATTGAATGTTGACGTTGTATTTAAACTTTTTCACCTACAGATCAAGTCCTCAATTTAACATCTGAATTGAACAGCAGTTATCAACAAAGCTACACTTCTGTTTCCATATAATTGTGTCAATAGCAGTTTGCCAAAGAATATTTTAATTCTGTAGGAATGGTAACAGGCGCATTAAATGTGATCCATTACCGCGGAAACCACTAATCACAACAGCACTAAAAGACATTTCTGTGTTGCAATCTGGCACTATTCTCCACGGTATGGTTGCCCTGGCGCTGTTGTCTCGTAACATTTTTTGCAACACAGCCCTCATTTGCGTTCTCTTCCGGTGAATGGTCACGTGATTCAAAAACAGTTGGACAAAACTGAAAACGACACCCCTGAAAACAGCAATGGCGTTTTGAGGCCAAATGCATCAACGTCAGATTCCAAACGCAATTGGCGCTAGGGGTTAAAATGTAAGAAATTAATCTGAATTACCGTAAATTCCGGACTATAGAGCGCACCTGATTATAAGCCGCACCCACCACATTTCGGGAGGAAAACCGATTTTGTACATATACAAGACGCACCTATATATTAGCCGCATGCGCCCACATTGAAAAAACGCAATACAAACATGAAATTAACCCATACCCGATACAGTCCAAAAAACACAGCCGGCATAATAAACGGAAAATGATACCGGTACTTAAGATTTAAGGCAGACCTACAAAGTCCGGGTGCCCGTTGAATGTAATCCAAGGAAAAAAAATGTATATTTCCAAAGGTAAGGGTGGGAAAAATATATATCCACTATTGTCGGCCGCGTCCACAAACACGTCTCACCTTTACTCCACTTCCCGTCAGCCCGCGTTTGCCCCGCCCCTTCTTTCTCATTTGCTCGTACAAAACATATCAGAATAAGTTTCTAAAATAAATATATTACAAAAATATACAGTTGCAAATACATATTATACATGGTTACACATATTTACAAAGAAAGACAGTACACCGAGAGAGTTTTCAAAGCTTTAATAATAATAATATCATAACTTTCATCACAAACCGTGCCTGTGAAGGGTAGCAAAACGCTACTAGCAACACGCTCGCAACACAGTAGTCTGTTAAAAAACATACCGTACTTGTAGTAAGCACGGTAAACCGTCCACATCTTCCTCCCTATAACTGATGTCTTCAAAGTCGTCTTCCTTCAGTATGGGAAAGAGACTTTGTCATATAGACGTTGTCCCACGCTCCCCTATTCAAAAACACACTAGCATCACGCTCGCAAAGTAAAGTTTACGTGCGGTAGCTCTGTTTCCTTCCATATCGGACTGCTCGATTGCGTTCAGCTTGAAAGTTGCGTCATGTGCCTTTCTTTTTGCAATATGCATGATGAGGACATGTCTACGTGAACTTAATTTGTGCACAAGCTAAGAAGTTGCAGTCTAAATCTTACCTTTTGTACTCGAGCGCCGCTGGCGGCCGTTAGAAAAATGACATAAATTGGCCGCATCACTGAATAAGCAACAGGGTTGAAAGTTTGGGAAAAAAGTAGCGGCATACAGTCCGGATTTTACGGTAGTCCATTTTTATGGCTGATTAAGCCTGTGATTTAAACTCCAGTGATGCTTGTATAGAGACAAAATTGAGTTTCCTTCTTAAATTTCAGCAAGCTTTTAATCAGGTGTTCTCTGTAGTCTGGAATTTAAGGTATGTTTATTCTTATATTCTAGCATGCCACTACACAGGTTGAGAACAACACTGCTAGAGACGTTATTGCATTGCCGAAACAGACAACGAGTGCTGGAGAGCACAAACTAGTCATGAGTGAGAAACATTAAAAAAAAAACTGCAACGGTTCTGTTTCTCCACTGTCACTGTTTCTTCTTGTATCCGGATTGATTTCACAGTGAGTCAAGTCGAAAACGAGGAAGAAAGTGGAAGAAAAAAAAGGCGAACGATAAGTCTGGGCTTCTGCACCGCACTGTTGCTGAGTGGGGGACATTCTCTAACCCTCAATAGTTTATACAGACCATAAACATCTGGCCTTAAAGGCTGAGTAGGGAAAATGTTACTCTCTCTCTCTTTCTACCCTCGCAACATTTTTATTGAGCTTCTCGAGCATTAGTTCCTTCTATTAGTGTTCAGGGCCTGGATGCGAGCCCCGGACTGTTAGCCTTCTGCCGCTAGCAGCCAGAGTTAGTATACAGCTGCTCACTTTGACGTTGGACTTCAGATACTCAGCGCAACAAGAATTTATATCGCTTCTAAATAAGTGGAGATGCAGATGGCTCCTGCCATGTAGAAATGCTGATATTGGACAGTTGGATAATCAGTTGGGCAGACATAACGACGGGTCACAGTGTGCCACTTTATTTTTTGTAGCCTTTTCATTTTGATCGAATGTCTTTGCCATATGGAGTTCCAAATTCAATCACAAGCAACTCTATATTATAAACATAAAACAGGTCTATGGATACAGGGGCTAAATCATTTAGGAACAGCCTAAAAATCAGAAACACATCTTGGATAGGTGCAGCTCTACTACAAGTTTTCGTCGAGTTTAAAAAAAGTGTCTTGAAATTATTTTGAGGTAAAAAAGACACATTGAAGTAATCAAATTTATATGGTGCATACAAAGGAGGCAGGATTAACGACATCACAACATTTGTATAAAACTTGCATGGAAGACAGCCAAAAATACAGACCACAGTTTTTCGGTACAGTTCTTAGACAGGAAGTGTACAGTAACCATTTGAATGGCCTGCCGTTGTGGATAAAACTGTAACCCTCAGAAATGCTTAGTCCAGACCTATTAAATCAGCTGTCTGCAGGCCAAATGCAGCCCAAAAACAAACCACAACTGAACCAGCACATGTCCACTACCACAATTGAGTTACATTGACAAAATGCAGAGGGTATCTTGGTTTGTAATTAAAAAATATTGCTGTGTTTGACACCGTCAATGCAAAACCTTGTACTGTAGTCAGGGAGTAGATTTCCTACAACGCATTGGTTTGACTCATGGTTAGCAGTGCTAACAGGTCTAAGATATGCAACTATTAACTTCAAAAGGTAATCTGTAAATTAATACCTATTACCTATTTTGCACTACTGCATATTGCACTATACGATCCCAAAACTGTAAGTAAACAACAATTGTAAATATCTTCTGCCTCTACATACCCAGACTTTCTTGTGTGAATATTGTGTAAATTATCTTTTTTATTTGTTTTAACCTTATATTTAAATGTGAACCTGGAGTGCCAATTCCAATTTTACTATCACAAAATGGTCACCCATTTTGTAACAATGATAATACAGGTATATTCTATTCTATTCAATTTTATTCTATTCTATTCTATTCTATTCTATTCTATTCTATTCTGTTATATTCTATTCTATTCTTTCCATTCTATTCTATTCTATTCTATTCTATTCTATTCTAGTTTATTCTATGGTTAAGATTCTAACTTTTAACCAACTGTTAAATACGTTTAAATTAATATTCTTGTCTGATGTATTATCGTCATTATTATTATCAATTATATATCCATCCATTATCTGCACCGCTTATCCTCAGTAGGGCCACGGGGGTGCTGGAGCCCATCCCAGCTATCTTCGGGCAGTGGGCAGGGGACACCCTGAACCGGTTGCCAGCCGGTCGCAGGGCAAACAAAGACAGAAAATTCACTTCCTCATTCACACCTAGGGCCAAAGAAACGCCTACTTGTTCAAATGTTTCTTTGTCAAAATTATGCAAACGTAGCCCCATTATTTGAAAAACTGGACTAGAAATGCCGTCAGAGTGTAACATCCAAGGTTCTACAATAAATAGATACTATTCACTCTAAAATGTTTGCTTTTATGTCTTTACTTAAGAGAATCAAATAATTCCTGAAATTGCCATGCACAGTGAGTAAATTAAGACGATTGTGCTTCATATTTGAGATTTTGATAAATGTCTCGCGAAGCATATATAATGGATTGTTGATAATCGTAATAATAATAATAATAATAATAATAATAATTTCCTTGTATTGTCATTCTGTGTAACAATGTACACAGAACGAAATGTCGATTGCACCTGACCCGTTATAGCGAGCCGATGCAGCCGCAGCCAACAGAGGGCGCCGCCGACCACTAATGATGAAAAAGGTTCAATTTAGTTTCCTAAGAGAAAAGTCAAACAAATGGGATTTTGAAATGTCAAGTCAAGTCATGTTTATTTGTATAGTTCTAAATAAGAAGAGTCTCAAAGGGCTGCACAGATCACAGACTATTGCAAACTACAGACTATTATGACACCATCCCCTCATCTAAAACCTAAACGAGGGCATATCATACACATATATTGTCAACATAAAATATAGGTTATTCATATGCTATAGAATAAAAGTGTGTTTTAAGCTTAGATTTAAACATTTCCACTGAGGTTGCAGATCGAATCTCAGGGGGAAGAGCATTCCACAGCACCGGGGCCCGGATGGAGAACGCTCTCGAACCTGCGGATTTCTTCTTGGCTCTTGGGATCACTAGTAGACCAGCCTTTTCAGAGCGAAGGCTCCGGACCGGAACATAGGGGGAAATTAAATCTGAAAGATATGAGGGAGCAAGTCCATGCATGATTTTGTATAATACCAACATAACCTTAAAATCACATCTTAAGCGAACAGGGAGCCAATGCAGGTTAGCTAAAATCGGGGTAATGTGATCTAACGTTCTTGTCTTAATTAAAAGCCAACTGCAGCATTTTTTACTAACTGAAGGCTCTTGATTTTGGACTGTCAAAACAGCAATGTTATAGTATCGTCTAACATTTGCTCGACAGTTGACTTATTGTCTACTTTTGAGTGAGTTACTCGGAACCTTCGTTTGTTGACAAAGTCTACGCCGCATGTTTAGGTGACGATATCCTGCGGTTCTTCGAAATAAACCACCAGGGTTGACGAAGGTCTATCGAGACGCTTAAGACAAAATTCTGTTTGTGTTTGCCTCACTCAAGGCCTTTTTATTTGGGAACACTGGTTCATTACGCAATCTTAGGAGAAGATATGGATTTTCTGTCTTTACAACTGCGACTGGGCTGTCAGATTTGTGTTTGTTTTGAAGGGGAAGAAGAAGCCGTCCAAATAAATATGCAGCATAGTCAAAATTCCCTGTCATTTGCTACTCTAGTTGTCTCTCTCTCTCTCTCTCTTGACGCTATGGCTTTCTCTGCGGGATGGTTTGAGGTTTTCTCAGCAATGCTGCCCGTTTGCCTGTCTGGGTCAGCCCACATATGTGGCGCACAGTAGGAAAAGGGTTAAACAGCAAACAGCCCTTTTTCCCGCTCCCCTTAGTCGCCCCCGTTTTTGCGTCGGCCGTTTCCCACTTTGACGCGTTACGCCTTTTTCTGGTGGCTCGCTCGACTTGAGGAATTATTTTTGTATGAGGAGCTGCGTTTGATTGCCGTGCAGGGACCCGGCCTCATACAATGGTTCCCCTGTTCGGAGGCCCCAGGTCTCTAAACGAGACCCAGAGCCTTGGGGGGTGCTTTGGAATAGGTAAAACCAGGAGGGGTGGGGTGTTGGGGAGCTAGCGTACATTTGTGGATCACCCCTCGCCCCCTTTGGCTCGACCCCCTAAAATAACAAAGCTCGACTTGGCTACTCCATCCCCCCGCAAGGATCTGAATCAAATCAAACGCTACTTTTTTGAAATTTGTCATTATTCATTTTGTACAATTGAGAAAACAACGGATACTTTCCTCCCAACTCAGCAGCTGTCTGTGTGCTAAATCGTAACACGTTCCACGTAGTAGCAGCTCTTGTGTTTTCTCTGTGCATTTTTTTGGTTCTGTTTTTCCACTGGCTGATTTATGCCTGGGGCAGCTAAAATTAAGAGTGCATTTTGGTGCCGCCCAGGGTGCCTGTGTAAGTGCAGGAATGCAGTGCCGGGTTTTGCTACATAAGGTGAAATGACTTGGCTGACTTTTATTATTCAGGGCTAGACTTTGCAACTAAAATTTTGGCTGACTGACGTGTGGATTTTTCCCGAACCCGAGTTGTATCAACAGCGTTGCACCTTGCCATGTTTCGTTTGTTCAGTGCACCGGTGTACAAGTTATCGGTTCATTCTTTTCTAAATCGGACCTAAGCCAAAATATTAGGTGGAGTCTGATTGCTAATGAACTTTTTACTGCCAACTGCTGGTAGTTCCATTTTTTTAGCAGTCAGCAGAAGTTGTTGGAAGATAAAAAAAAGTGTTTTTTCTTTGGTTGCAAAGCTCAAACCTATCTTTAGTATGACCAATTACTAGAAATATTAATCAATATAACAAAAAAATAAGTAGTTATTTGTTCATTTTAAATATAGATTTCTCATTTTGAACAAAAACATCTTAAAACTATCATTAAAATTGTTGGGAAAATACTAAGCATGTGTTTGTATTTGTTGAGTAAAACTGAATGTGTTCATTAAAATAAGAATTATAGAAAAACTTCCCTGTGATTACTTTACTTGTTCTATGAGTTGAGTTTTCTTTTCAAACTATTCTACTTTTTTAATGTTGAGAAAAAATATGGTGAATTATTTTATCCTTTCAAAGCATTAAAATATTACAACAAAGAAAATTTCATAGAATAAGAAAAAATAAATACAAAATATATATTGGAATTGTGAAAATAATACCTAAAAATGACACAAGTATTCACATTTAAGAAACTCTTTCATTGATTGGTTGATTAATAGATTTACGTTTGTCCTTTTCTCAAGGTTACAAGTAATTCAAAATCAAAAACTTTACGACACTTTTGAAACAAAAAAGAATAGTTTGCCAGATTAATAGTTTTTTAGATGTATGTTGATGGAGTAAAAACACATAACGTTTATCGGAACAATCCTGTTACCAAATTTGATTGTGTCCAGTTCCAATGAAAATTGTTAATTCCGGAGCGCATGTGATACCAAATATCAGTTCAGGACCTCCATATTGCATGATAGTTTGACTCCAAAGCAGACGAATTATAAAAATGTTTATCATGAAGTATTATTTGCAGGCTTCTCTGACAAAGAAGTCAACCATTTTGCCACTCAGTGTCAAATTAAAATGACATCTTAGATTTAAGTTATAAGGACCAATCAAGGTGTCACTCACAGATGTCAAATGACATACCAGGTTAGCTGTGATTGCTCATTATCCACGTTAATATAAATGGCAATAAAGAGTATTTTATCAGATTAAATATTGTTCAATTCTATTTTATTTTATTCTTTTATGTCATTTGCAGCTGACAGCGGGTGGCAGAATAGCTGCTCCCTTGTTGATGGTTAGTCAAATAAATGTTTTGGTCCCACTTTACGGACTTTTCAGTTGAATGTCTTCTTATAATTGTTTATTAAGTGCCTTAGTCCTTTTTCTGTATGTGCTAGCTTTTAACAGCATTTGTATGTGATCTCCTTGCAGGTAGCTCGTCATTATCCTACAATACGCCATCGCACACAGACCCGTCTCCACGTCTGGCTGCCAAAGAAGGTAAGAGCACTTCTCATTGTTTTTTGCTGGGAATCCGTTATATATTTATGAATGAAGAGTGAAGGGGTGTGGGCTACAAAGAGATAAAAAGGGGAAGTACAATTCAGAAAATTGCAGGTGGGAGTCCAAGGCAGTTCTCTTCTCACTTTTGAACACGCTGAAATGGCAGGTGTCGCTTTTGTGTGTCAAAATGAGACAATCCGTCTCGGAGAGAATAGAAGCATATGAATGAGCAGCTAAAAAAATGAAACGCTGATGAGTTCCGTCCTCAGCAGGCTGGGTGAGGACGGACGGTGAATGCGGTGATTGGGGAGGGGGCCGAGGGGCACCAGGTGGATATGCATCAGTGACAGGTGCTGAAGCAACAATACGCACTGTGCAGGTGCTTGATTGGCTACTCACAGTAGATTGTGCTGCACTTGTGATGGTTGAAAAGACGCCATTCAAAAGGCTAGTTTGCATCCTGTTAAGAACGTTTGAGAGATAGTGAAATGTTGAGATTTGTTTTCTGCTGGTGATGTAGTGTGATTTGTTTTAGGTATTTATGAGAATGATACTAAAACAAAAGCACATTTTTCAATCATTTTAGGTCATTTTTTATATTCTAATTAAGAAGGGATTCCCCTATGACACATCCTAAAGCGCCAAGTCTAGAGGACATCACTAGCTTGTGATACCCAGGGTTGGGTAGGGTTACTTTAACTTGATTACTTTCAATTACTTTTGGATTACCCCAATACCAAATACGCTAATAAAAGACAAAAGCAACTACCGTAATTTCCGGACTATCGAGCGCACCTGATTATAAGCCGCACCCACCACATTTCGGGAGGAAAACCAATTTTGTACATAAACAAGCCGCACCTGTATATTAGCCACATGCGCCTACATTGAAAAATGCAACACAAACACAAATTTTACCCATAACCAACACATTCCAAAAACACAGCTGGCAAAATGTACGGAAAATGACACCGGTACTTAAAATTTGATGCAGACCTTCAGAGTCCGATGCCCATTGAAAGTAATCCAAAGAAAAAAAGTGTATATTCCCAAAGGTAAGGGTGGGAAAAATATATATCCACTATTGTCGGCCACGTCCACAAACACGTCTCACCTTTACTCCACTTCCCGTCAGACCGCGTTTGCCCCGCCCCTTCTTTCTCATTTGCTCGCGCAAAACATATCAGAATAAGTTTCTAAAATAAATACATTACAAAAATATACAGTTGCAAATACATATTATACAAGGTTACACATATTTACAAAGAAAGACGGTACACCGAGAGAGTTTTCAAAGCTTTAATAATAATATTATAACTTTCATCCCAAACTGTGCCTGTGAAGGGTAGCAAAACGCTACTAGCAACACGCTCGCAACACAGTTGACGAGTCTGTTAAAAAAAACCTACCACACATGTAGAAAATACGGTAAGCCGTTCTCAGCTTGCTTCCGATAACTGACGTCATCAAAGTCGTCATCCTTCAGTATGGGAAGGAGACTTTGTCATATAGACGTCGTACCTCGCTCCCTTATCCCAAGACACGTTAGCAACACGCTCGCAAAGTAAAGTTTACGTGCAGTAGCTCTGTTTCCTTCTTTATAGGACTGCTTGTTTGCTTTTAGCTTGAAAGCTACATCATGTGCCTTTCTTTTTGCAATTTGCATGATGAGGATATGTCCACGCTAATTTAATTTGTGCACAAACTAAGAAGTAGCAGTCGAAATCTAACCTTTTGTACTCCAGCGCCGCTGGCGGCCGTTAGAAAAATTACATAAATTGGCCGCATCACTGAATAAGCCGCAGGGTTGAAAGTTTGGGAAAAAAGTAGCGGCTTATAGTCCGGAATTTACGGTAAATATGAATACAATTATGACTCACAACACGTGGTAAGCTTTCTCTCCTGGCTTTGATCTCTTTGATCTCCGGAAAAACTAACATAAAATGCGCCAGAAACAAAATGAAACTAAATCCAAACAGCTTGCCAACATCATTTTCACCGTTCCATGTATTCCGTTACTCCCCAAGCCTGCACAAAATTTTGTAATTTTATTCATATTTAGTTTATTTTGTATTTTATTAGCATATTTGGTATTGGAGTAATCCAAAAGTAATTGAAAGTAATCAAGTTAAAGTAACCCTACAGTAGCACAGCCATCAACACTCTAAAATACACTTCCCACACCAGCCACCACCCAAGACATGTTTCCCTCTGGTAGGGGCTGCTCGTACCCCAAGCAAACAAGGACAAACAGGTCCATTACCACCCTATCTTTGCGACCATAGGGCGCACCGATGAAAGGGAAAAGTATTCATTGCTGTTTCTATTTCTGTATTTAACACCACAGAGGGCGCACCAGCACTATAGGGTGCAGGTGCCCTCTGCTTGCCTGAAATGTTTCCCCTCACTCATACAGGATGCAAATGTTCCGTGCTTTACTGTTCTAAGACATTACTCCAAGAAATAGATACAAAGACATTTCAGTAAAGTTTGCGCCACGAGGGGGGACATTCTTATGCAAATGGGGGTGGTTGGGTCATTTTTGGCACAACACAGACAAACATACAAGTGTGTGTATTTAAATATACAGCTGTAGAGTTTGATTGTGGTTTATTTAAGTATTGATTACAAAGTAAAACCCATGGATAATAACTTGTTGGACAAGCAAACCTTCGATTCATTCAATTTCAATTCTCTAGCTCAGTTTCCATTTTCTACCACGTAACGCAGAAATTAACACACCATCGCGAATGAAAACACCAAGAGAATTCAATGGAGGGAGAGTGAGGTTTCATACTTGGGAGGACAACTCTGTTCCACCGCCGGTAGCACAATAACTATCAAATTGCTAGATATTGTACTGCATTACCATCCATGAGCACTTCCGCTAACAATTCATTGTGTGGGACGTCAAGCGCAAGCAAGATATGATGGCAATCAACAAGAGACTCTTAAAAGTCACAGGAGACGCATAGAAGTTGCATTTAGTTGGAAATGTGAACTATCTCATAAAAAACATTGGATTTCACCCAAAAATTAGACTTAACATCAAGAACGGTAGCTTCATCGTTTCCTCAGCTACACCTGCTGCTTCACATGAGACACAGGCAGGGTTGGGTAGGGTTACTTTAACTGGATTACTTTCAATTACTTTTGGATTACTCCAATACCAAATATGCTAATAAAAGACAAAAGAAACCAAATATAAATAAAATTACCAAATTTTGTGTAGGCTTGGGGAGTAACAAAATACATGGAACGGCAAAAATGATGTTGGCAAGCTGTTTGGATTGATTTTCATTTTGTTTCTGTCGCATTTTATGTTAGTTTTGCCGGAGATCAAAGTGATCAGAGCCAGGAGAGAAAGTTTACCACGTGTTGTGAGTCATCATTTTATTCATATTTAGTTTCTTTTGTCTTTTATTAGCATATTTGGTATTGGAATTATCCAAAAGTAATTGAAAGTAATCCATTTAAAGTAACCCTACCCAACCCTGGACACAGGGCGCATTGCAACTTACGGATGTGAAAATAAAACACTCTTCTTCCACTTTCTTTGTGAGATATATTTAAACTATTCCACATTTTAAGTTCCACCAGTAATTCTTTTTTTTTGAGATTTCCAATAAAACCTTGGCACAAAGTCCAGCTAAGCCTTTTAGACCTACGCCCAGAGTGGCCTTCTACGGATATCTTGACCCTCTACAAACATTACTTTGCTGACATAACATGTACATAATCGAAACGCCCACTACAAAAAGAAAGCTACACATCCTTTACATCGGCAGCATAGTGTCACTACCAGAGCATCGAGAGCAAACTGAAATAACAGCGATAGCCACCAAGCCGGATGAGAGACCCGCACAGACAGGAAAAGAGGAAACTCTGCGTCTGATAAGTGTCCGAAAATGCCCTCGTATTTGTTATCTGGCTCTGTGAGTGGATGCACCAAGGGTCCTGTACAGTACGGGTCGCCCATTAGGAAGGCCAGATAAGATTCTGCGTGGTCACCCTTCGACCCGGCCTTCCTGCTTCTCAGCACCAGGTATTTGGACTGGCACGGATAGCGGGTCACTCCCTTCAGGAGTATTTCCCTTTCACAAGTGGTGACTTCTATTAGGGGTTGCCTTACTGTGAAAATACGATCCATTCTTTAGCCCAACTCCTTCCAGCTCAGAAAAAGAGGACACAATCAGGTAATAGCTTCATTGTAGACAGTTTTTGACCTTCACAATTAGAGAAGCTGACTTCCAATTTCTTGTTTAAAAGTAAGAGGGCTGCCAATCCATGATGACACAATAGTTTTTTAAGTGTCAAATTACTGACATTTGAAAAGAGGGATGTCTGACGTTTGCACGCACATAATAGTATCGTAAATTCCGGACTATAGAGCGCACCTGATTATAAGCCGCACCCACCACATTTTAAGAGGAAAAACAATGTTGTACATACACAAGCCGCACCTGTATATAAGCCGCATGCGTCCACATTTAAACATGTAACACAAACACAAAATTAACCAAAACCCGACTTCAAGTCCCGCGATTGAAACTAAATGTCCTTCATTAAAGTCCACAGTCCAAAAATCACAGCCGGCAAAATGAACGGAAAATGATATCGGTACTTAAGGTTTGATGCAGACCTGCAGAGTCCGGGTCCCGTTGAAAGTAATCCAAGGAAAAAAGTGTATATTAAAATATATCAGATGAACACATTTACTCACTCAACTCCTTTTTCTTTAACCAACTTTTTACCCCCTCTTCTTTCCTTGTCTGTCCCTCACCTTTAGCAGTCCCCACTTAAACTCGGCACCCCGCGTTTTTTCCGTCCCTCATTTTTCGTTCATCCGTGCAAAACATATCAGAATAAGTGTCTAAAATAAATACAAATAAATGCATTACAAAAATATACAGTTGCAAACACATATTATACATGGGTTACACATATTTACAAATAAAGACGGTACACCGAGAGAGTTTTCAAAGCTTTAATAATAATAATATAGCTTTGACAGGGCAGTTAATGGTAGCAACACTCGAGCGCCGCTAGCGGCCGTTAGAAAAATTACATAAATTGGCCGCATCACTGAATAAGCCGCAGGATTGAAAGTTAGGGAAAAAAGTAGCGGCTTATAGTCCGGAATTTACGGTATATATTTTTGACCTGGGTATAGCGTACTGATAGCCTGATTATTTTTGATTAGACGTTATGGATAGATACCCTGAAATAAGCTCGGGTATTGCCTGAAATTCATAGCTTATGTCAGAATTTGCCCAAAAAGATTTTAAATGAGCTAAATTGTCAGATACAATGGGAATCATTTTAATTTTCTTTGTGGTGGGGGGTGAGGGGCAAAAATTCAGGTTAATTTATTATAAGTGAGGAAAAAAAAACAGAGAGTAGAAGAGAGTAGAATATCACGTCAAAGAAAATAGCCCAAACTTAAATTAGTTCGAATTCAATATAAAACAGTGAGAAATTTAAATTAACTAATAATGATATAATATTACAAGCTACAAGTACATAAAATAAGGGTAAAACATTACAAAACAAACACTAATAGGTCCAACAGTGTTTAGTTTCTTGGTGAATCTAAATGTAAAGACGGAGGCGCATTTTAAGATTAATTCAAAAAGTCTTCCTTTCAAAGATATGTTTCTTTTAGTCTTCCACATTTTGAACAGATTTCTATTCGTTTAAAGCTGTAGGAATGTGCCATTATTTTCCAGTAACTGTCCAAGAGTCTAATGATCTGAAAGATAGCCCGACCTGTGATGAAATGAAATGAAATTATCTGCATTTATATAGCGCTTTTCAACTCAATGACTTCTCAAAGCGCTATACAATGGGCTTCACATTTCCCAATAGCAGCCGTGCAGCCATGTAAGGCGCAAACCTGCTTATTGGGGGTTCAGTGTCTTACCCAAGGACACTTCGACATGTAACACGGACGAGCCGGGATTCGAACTGGGATCCTTTGATCCCAAGACGAGCCCTCTACCTCCTGAGCTACTGCCGCCCCATATTAGATCATTATTTCTTTTTTAAATATATACAAATAAATTTTCATTTTAGACGTATTATTAGAACATATAAACTGTATTACATTAAGCTGGTGTTAGTATGGTGTCTTATGTGTTTTTGTATCTGGATCTAATTATTCTCTAACTGAAACATCCATCCATCCATTATCTGCACTGCTTATCTTTAGTAGACGCTCTAACCACTCAGCTGCAGTGCCGTCCCACTGTAAAATTTATGTCATTTGTATTGTTACATTTTCTTTTGTCCTAATCCCAAAAAGTTGAGGGTTGAGACTTTTATCAACATGTTTTGATCTCATCTAAATACTCAAGAAAACGAATAGTAAGTAATAAATTAAGAGATTGGTTTTAGATGCAAGACTCCTTAGGAACTATGAGTACTTTCCGATTTGATTTGGATTCTTATCAAATATTTTGGTTGTTAAATTACAGCCTGTGTAGCACAACAGTAACATCCATTTTTTTCCTCCAAATGTTCACTTTAATACATCGTAAGAATGCGAGGCAAACCGACTTTTGCTCCGGGATAAGCCTTTATCAGACGTTTTCACAGATCAGGGCAGCCAGATGTTCATATTGCCGTTCCAGGGCAGCCAAATACTTTGCAGACTCTTTGGGGTTGAGTAAGCACGAGCATCCTGCTGGAGAAGAACCTTAATCTGGCCCAGACACTGCGGTGTAAAACGCAATGTTATGAATAAAAGCCGGCGTAGCAAACACGGAATGTAGCAGCAATGAAAGGGTGTGAGTGTCTGTGCGTCAGCGCGTGTTTAAAATCTGTCTGCTGGTGGGTTGGCATGCATGTGCACGTGCGGCTTGCTGTAGACTTCCTTGTAACATGTCACTTTGCTTTAGGCCAGCCTTTCTGAAACGGAATGAAGGGCTTCAAAATGTGCTAGTCGGAATTTGGTCACTGATGGTCAAAGTTAAGTACAGAAAAATATATACCAGTGACGTGTGGTGACGTCCGTGTCTGGTGAGCACTGTCAGATTTACAAATAAATTAACTTACAGCTTATTCATGATTTAATAGACAGAGTAAGAAGGCAACGTTGTTTTATTGTCTCCAACCTTTTTCAAACTACTGTATTTTCCGCACTATAAGGCGCACCGGATTATAGGGCGCACCCCCAAAAAACGGTTTTCGGTCCTATATTTACCATACATAAGGCGCACCGTATTATAAGGCGCTACAATGGGAATGTCGACAAAACAGTCAGATAGTTCAGTCAAACTTATTACCCCCTTAACATTCCGAAAGTTTGCAAAGAAGCAAATACGTGTCTCAGACATGTACGGAAACAGTGTCTGTACGATGTCACCAATCACTCAAATGCATCGTTCCAAATATCATTCGGAAGGTTAAAGTCTTAGGATTCAAGAAATGCCAAACATTTCTTAGTTTCCATTTTATTTTTTGCTGGCAACTGTGTGGACAGCAAAGTAAGAATTTTATTGTGCAGGGAAACAGGGTTCTTTACTGTGCATATGACAATAAACACTTTGAATTGAATTTAGTTTAAAAATAGACTCATCACAGTAACATCAAGATCGCACTAAAACAACATACCGGGAAAATATAAAGCCGCATAGCTCACCTAAGTTCTCTTGCAGCCATCACGTTAAATAATGATACGTAACCATGGTCTTCTTACAACCGTGAGTGTAGTAAATCCAGGAGAGTAAAATATTTACAAATACAGAATAGTAAAAATTGTTTTCTCTATGCCGTAGTGCAACCCAACGTGTGATTCACATTCATCTTTTTCGGCCAATTGCAGGCTTTGTTTTGCCCCTTTAGCCTATGCGAGCCTGTAAATGATAAAAAGCATCCGCCCCCTATACCTCCGAATAACTTTAGCCAATAGTGACTGATTCAAATGATGATTGACACATTGGTTAGGAAATGAAACGCTGGTAATAAATCCCAGCATACACCGCGGACTACTTCTAGTCGGCGGCTGCTTGCCTTAGTTGCAAGACTTTGCGGCTTAATATTGATCCATATATAAGGCGCACTGTATAATAAGGCGCATGGTCAGCTTTTGAAAAAAAATAAAGGCTTTTAGGTGCGCCTTATATTGCGGAAAATACGGTACCTATCTTACTTACAATAAGGCTATGTTTATCATCCATCCATCCATCCATCCATTATCTGTACTGCTTATCCTCAGTAGGGTCCCCGGCGTGCTGGAGCCCATCCCAGCTATCTTCGGGCATTGGGCAGGGGACACCCTGAACTGGTTGCCAGCCAGTCGCAGGCCACTCAGAGACAGACAATTCACTCACTCATTCACAATTTGGACCAGTCAATTAACCTGACATGCATGTTTTTGGAATGTGGGAGGAAACCGGAGTGACCGGAGGAAACCCATGCAAGCACAGGGAGAATATGCAAACCCCGCACAGGAATACTGGTAGCTGGATTTGATCCCCCGACCTAAGAACTGTGCCGTGTACACGCTAACCTCTCATCTGCTGTGCCGCCTCAGTTTGATGCAATTTTCTAAAATACCAACTCAGCTAGATGGCTTGCAAAAAAGTAGCTTGATAGTTAGCTAGAAAGGTAAACCCGTACAAAATTAAAAGGGAGTGAAATAGCTAGCGAAACGAGTAAAAAGCCAATTAAAAAGCTGGATAGAGATTTAAAAAAAGCTAGAATGCTAGCTAGAAAGGAGGCCAACGTTTAGGCATGATAACCAGCAAAAAAGGAAATATCTTAGCAGCATAGCATTCAAAAAATTAAAAAGTTAGTTTGATTGCTAAAAAGGTAGAAGGATAGCTAGCAAAAAAAAAAACAGCACAAACGATGACAAAATACATCAACAACAGATTAGAACAACTATAAACTACAACAACGACAAAATACATGGACAAAATACAAATATGACAAATTACAACTACAAAAAATACAATAACGACAAAATACAACAACGACAAAAAACAATACTGTAACAAAAAATACAACAACATAATCCAATTTGTCTTCAATGCCATTGCAAAATACAATTTCTAAGTATGTTTTTACTCTTCTCTTCTATTCTATTCTGTTCTATTTGCTTATACATTTATTTCTACCGTTGGCAGGATCGGTCCTCCATAAATATGTTGCATAGCAATTGTTATTTATTATTATTATTGTTTTTTCTTGATTTTTTTGTAGGCACCGCACAAAACAAATGATAAATCATTATTTAACAAAACTAAAAAATAAACAATACATTATTCGCACAAAGAACAACTGTACAATACAAATGATGGGTTAGTTGGATCAATAACCACTAGAACAGAGGTGTCAAACTCATTTTAACTCGGGGGCCGCACGATAGAACAAACATTCTGTCGGGGGCCGGACTTGTAGATTTAAGAGAAAGAAAAAGAGAAATAAAGAAATAAGAGAAAGAGGGAGGGAAAAAACAAGAGGGCGAGACAAAGAAAGAAAAAAGGGAGAGCGGGAGAGAGCGGGAGAAACAAAAGAGATAAAAAAGATAAAAAGTCGTGAGAGAGGGGGAAAGAAAGGGAGAGGAAGAAAGAAATCCAAAGAGAAATACAAAGACAGAAGGAGAGAAAAGAGAAAAGAAAGTGCAAAGGGTAGGAAGAGAGAAAGGGAAAAGAGAGAAAAGGAAAAAAGGAAGATACAGCAAAATAAGTTAAAAAGACAGAGAGAGAAAGAGACAAAGAGCAAAAACGGAAGAGAAAAAGAGAGACGTAGAGAGTGAAAGAGACGGAGACAGAGAGTGGGAGGAAAAGGGTGGAAAAGAGAGAGAGAGAGAGAGAGAGAGAGAGAGAGAGAGAGAGAGAGAGAGAGAATGAGAGAGAGAATGGTTTTGGCAACATCAAGTTGACATATTTCAACCTGCAGCTGTTTTTTTTCTTGCACTTCTCTGAGTTTTGTCTCCCAGGCCGGATTCAATCCCTTAGCGGGCTTGATCTAGCCCGCGGGCCGCCTGTTTGACACCTGTGTACTAAAATGATGAGAGTACCATTTCCTGTGGCATGTATTGGGCAAGTACAACCTGGTGGCACCCAACCCTGTCCAGGCCAACATACGTTTCCACCTGGTATCAAACCGGGGACCTTTTCGCATGTTAGCCAAACGTGTTCACCACTTCACAGACTCCATACATTATATTATCATGTGCCCAAAGCGAGTAGGCTCAAGATCAAAAGAGAAAAACGGCACCATTTGCCACAAAAGAAAATTGGAAAACAAAGAAATTACATTTCAAACTTAGATTCATAATATAATGTTTTTACATTCAGGGAATTTGAAAAACAAAAATGGGAATTTAAACGAGAAAGTGATTTAGCACTGACTAAATATAACCATTACATATATTTTGAATTGTATATTTCCATGATGGCTCCCTCCCCTGCCTGCACAACACTCATGTATACTATAAGTTCCCTATAAGGCACAAAGTTTTGTCAAATTAATATAAAGATACACTGCGCATACTGTCACAACACAGTCATTTTTAGTTGATTGAGTGTTACTGTAAAAACATTTTGTATTTGGCACATTTTATGTTGGCTTCTGTATGTAATGTTGGGATTTATGACATGGAAATTATTCATACGGTCCAGTTCTGGTCAGCGCATGTGGAAAGCCAGTGGTTGACATTTGTGGGTGAGCAGCTTCCTCCAATAGCGGCATGAAAAAGCTGCTCTACATTTCAGGACCTTGCCTGAAAGAATAAAGTGGAACCTCTAAGGACAAAGGCCTTAAATGATTTTATCTTATAGGTAAAAATCAAATACAAATTGTGATAATGGCCACAAGTAAAAGGATGGCTGCTTGCTAAAATATGAGCCAAACCTATGACTGAATATCACATGCATTATGCAGACCTTGCTAGCTCTAATTAGCATCAGTTTCTCTTTGCTTTCAATGGATAAATAAATAAAGACTATAGGTTTTGTAGTTGGTGTTGGTCACTTAGTGTTTGCATCTTTCTATCTATCTATCTATCTATCTATCTATCTATCTATCTATCTATCTATCTATCTATCTATCTATCTATCTATCTATCTATCTATCTATCTATCTATCTATCTATCTATCTATCTATCTATCTATCTATCTATCTATCTATCTATCTATCTATCTATCTATCTATCTATCTATCTATCTATCTATCTATCTATCTATCTATCTATCTATCTATCTATCTATCTGTCAGCCTGTCCATCTGTCTAGCTTGCCATTTAAACAATACAGCCGGTGTGTCTTGCATTTTTTATTGAGAAAAACAAATTACCTTATCTCAATAAAGGGACAGTGTGCTATTTAAGACCACTAGAATAAAAAAAGGGAGAAAAAAATATCACATTTCGGACTTTGCATAAACCATGATGTTATTACTACATATTCATGAGTGTTAATACCAGTGATGGGTATTGGTGCTAGGTATCGATTAGTACGAACAATGATGGCTGACGGTGGCCCACTAGTGGTCATTTAAATTTCATGAGAAATATTCTAAAGGTATTTATTCGACAGTTTTAATCTATCCATCTATCTATCTATCTATCTATCTATCTATCTATCTATCTATCTATCTATCTATCTATCTATCTATCTATCTATCTATCTATCTATCTATCTATCTATCTATCTATCTATCTAGCTATCTATCTAGCTATCTAGCTATCTATCTATCTATCTATCTATCTATCTATCTATCTATCTATCTGTAAAAATGTAGAAAAATATCCAAACATATATGTATATATATCTATCTATATATATATATATATATATATATATATATATATATATATATATATATATATATATATATATATATATATATATATATATATATATATATATATATGGCTCAGGCCAGCGGGAGGGGGCGAGATGGCATAGAATTATATGATGCGGAGGGGATAAACCAGTGTGTTCTGTCGAGCCTCTATGGGTGAAAGGTTGCATTGCAAAGCGACTCAAACCATATTATGCTGTCAGCCTAATGTTCTGTGTCAGGTTGGGAAGAGCAAACTGGAATGAATTTTTGACTCTACCTCCCACTAAGCAGATATGGATTCGGTAGATTGATATGGAAAGGGTTTACGTTAGTAATTCCGGTTTTGTTCATTTACATTATGTGTGTCGCTGCAGTGTTTGTCAACCACTTTTGAGTCAAGGCACATTTAGAGGAACAGAAATCACGTAAATGCATATACATGGATATTCGTTTTCAGACCCTATTAGTATAAAATGTTGCTTGATAAAAAACATTATGTTAGAAAGATATAACAGTATTTTAAATAAAAGAATAAAAGAAAATATTGTCGGTGCCTTACAAAAGATGTTAAAGAGACAGTGTGTATTATCTAACCACAAGGTGTCGCTCTATTGTTTAGTGCAACTGAAAACAAGTGCTCAAAGGGAAGGATACTAATTACAAAAATTCAAAGTGAGCAAACCGCACCATTTTTCTTCTCATTTTTTTGGGCCAGATTTTCCCAAGGTGTGTGGTTTTTGCGTACCTGTAGCATTAGTGGAATACATTTATGTGGGTTAGACTCCTGTTTTCTTTAATGAATGCAAATTTCTTGAGCTAATAGTGTTTGGAAAATATGCAATAGTATGATAGTTCATACATATTTATTATTTAAATCAAGATTATTTCTTATCAGTTATCACGTTTTTTCCCCACCTAGATAAGCTCAATTTTACACACTGTCTTTTTAAATGATTCTGTGGCTTTATTTAGCCCCCCCGTGTAATCCACATTAAAACCAGAAAAAATGGTCAGGTCTTGTTTGTTTTAATTGCATTTACATAGCGTCGAAACAGCTTTAAATACATGCAAAATGTGACTTTTCCAGTCTTTTCCGCTCAATTCCTCACATCTCTGCTTGCCTTTCGATCTCCCTCTCCCTCTTACGGGGTCTTTCCACCTTTCTGGCTTTCTTTGTGTCTAGTACCGAGGCCTTGTTTTGACTAACTGGTGGCGCAGTGCAAAGTCTCCCAGGAGCGTGCACCACACCCCAGACAAGAGTGGAAACTGGCTGGAGTCACAGTCAGAGCAAAGCCTGGAAAAACGAAGGAGGCGGGGGCGAACGAGAGGGAGAGGAGTCGGGTTTTTGAGTTTTCTTAGGGCTGGTTTTGGCTCGGCAGGCTCACTCGGAGTTGCCGTCGAGGTATTTGAACATTTTGCTTGTTGGCAAAGTCAGAAACTTCCATATGATATCCAAAACCATCTACAACGGGGGTCTCAAACTAAATTTAACCTTGGGCTGTCGGAGCTAGTATCTTGGTGAGGATGGGCCAAAACGGGTCTTCTACAAAAATGTTTGGATGAAAAAAGTCCAGTGTTTACATGTTGATTTTGTATTACTGCTACAAAATAATATCTAAAAAAAAACCATTAAGAATTTATATGAAAATTTTAAAAGGTTTAGAAAAAAATCAATTCATTATCAGTTAGAGCTACGTACTGTGTATTTCTCTGTGCCTCCTAGTGAGAAAAAACATGTCATTTATTTAAAGACAAAAACGTTGTTTTAAATAGGTAGCAGCAACACCTGATTTATTCAGGGTTGGGTAGGGTTACTTTAACTTGATTACTTTCAATTACTTTTGGATTACTCCAATACCAAATATGCTAAAAAAAGACAAAATGAACTAAATATGAATACAATTATGACTCACAACACGTGGTAAGCATTCTCTCCTGGCTTTGATCTATTTGATCTCCAGCAAAACTAACATCAAATGCGACAGAAAAAAAATGAAAATAAATCCAAACAGCTTGCCAACATAATTTTTGCCGTTCCATGTATTCCGTTACTTCCCAAGCCTGCGCAACATTTACTAATTTTATTCATATTTAGTTTCTTTTGTCTTTTATTAGCATATTTGGTATTGGAGTAATCCAAAAGTAATTGAAAGTAATCAAGTTAAAGTAACCCTACCCAACCCTGGATTTATTATATAGATGTGCCTTGTAGGCCGAAAAAATTGGGTTTATTCTCAATAACCTGAGCCTCACCCATCGAGAGATGACATAATTGTCCGCCATCATGCTGATACTGGTACCCCAAAACCCAAATACCTAGCGCAAGTCTGGCCAAAAAGATAAAAGAAAAATGGTGCTTAGCGGGCACATTGAGACCCAGGGATTTTCATTCTTACCTGTGTTTTTTAGCACTCTTTTTTTCTAACTATCAAATTGAGGGCATGTTCCAGACCCCCCGATCTTTAAAAGAGAATTTTTAGTTCGTCTATGCTCACCAAGATGTACATTATGATCGTTTCCCCGCAAAATTTAAAACATGTTGTGCTCTTTTTCCAATATTTACGGTATTTATTTGTGTATAATTTATTAACCAAAAAATAGAACTCAGTGTTTGGGTGTGCATTAGAGACAAGGTTTTCTGTAGTATATTATTGTATTTGTGCAAGGATTGATTAGTCAAAGAATACCAGCAGAGAGAGAGAGAGAGAGAGAGAGAGAGAGACAGTGAGAGAGAGAGAGAGAGAGAGAGAGAGAGAGAGAGAGAGAGAGAGAGAGAGAGAGAGAGAGAGAGAGAGAGAGAGAGAGAGAGAGATAGATAGATAGATAGATAGATAGATAGATAGATAGATAGATAGATAGACATATACATAGACAGACATAGATAGATAGATAGATAGATAGATAGATAGATAGATAGATAGATAGATAGATAGATAGATAGATAGATAGATAGATAGATAGATAGATAGATAGATAAATAGATAGACAGACAGACAGTATATCCCTTAACCACACAGGTTGTAGGGGCACCCTACAGGCAGGCACCCATCCCTCTCCAGGCCAATATTTATCAATTTTTAAATAGTTGCTTCGGTCTTAATAATAAAAAAACATTACCATATGAAATAAAATGATATAATATAATACAATAAAGAAAACTATAATATATTACATGGCGCTACATAGTTATGAGGACTTAGCTAAAAATATTAAATCAATCCCATTACATCTACGTTATACACACATAATTCCAATACTTCTTGCTGATGATGTATTTTTTCCATCATCTTCTCAGCCACCTCGCTTGAGAAGACCTTCTCGGGTTCCTCTCAAGGTGCTCTGGAGCTGTTTTTCAGTGGGGGTTGTGAGCGAGTGGGGCCGTAAGACAAAGAGAGGTTGTCTACAGGCTCGGTAGGCAGGAAATGGTAGTCTCCAAGGACCGGCTGCTCCTCAGCCTGCACCAGATTGAACCTGACAGCCTCCTCAGCCACGCCGGGCCACTTGTTCTTTGTCCCGTTTCGCTCCTTTTTCCCTTTCCTCCTTTTATCATTTTAATGGCTTTTTGCAAGTCACTTTCATGCTAATATCTGCACTCTGGATTGTTAAACTTTGAACTGGTTAAGCCCTGGTGGAGAAGTATTTCAAGGTTTTAAATGTTCAATAGGTGGAAAATAATTGATGAGATAAAAGTAATACTCTGGAGGGTATATTTTCCATTAAGATGACGCTGACATAATATATGACATTATATCTACATCCAAACGGAACTTTTAAACTTTTGAATAAAAATGTCAAGGTCAAAATCGCTTGTTTTTTATCTACATTTTAAAGGAAGAGAAGATATGAGGGTTTTTTTTGTTGCGCTATCAACATTTGTGTCCACAAGAGGGCAATATTGCACAATAGTTGTAAATGGGCTAGGACGATGAGAATTATGAAGGAGCACGTTACATGTTTTTGAATGTGGCTGTTGGTTTTAAAATTAAATAACCAGAGATAGGTAGGGAAGGAGGGAGAGACAGACGGACAGACGAGCCACTGATTAATTTCAATAAATATTATTCCTTAAATATCTGATTATTTTTCTACAAGTTCACAAGCGTATATTAATATTTACCCCAACATCTAAACAGCACATTTAATAGTGATGATTATAGATACACACTGCAACAACAACAAAAATACATTAAGGAATAAATAGTACAGTAAATAGTTACATATCTTATCCATTGGCAGATGTTTTGATTTATTTTAGGTGTACATGTTTTGCAATATTTTTCAAAATGTTCTTCAAATAAAATTATAAAAATGTTTCTTAAGTGTTGCTTCTCCATTTGTAATTCTAGTGAGTGATAGAGAGGGATACATAGTGAGACAAAGAGAGAAAGACGGGAGTTGTTTTCATTTTCACTTTCGGTTATGTTTTTTTTTTCAAGTCCAGTAATAGTCATCTGGATTTGAATAACAGGAAAACATATTTTGGAGGCGTGAGCTTTAGTGCGTTATTAAAGAGAGAAGAAGAGTAAGACAAAATAGACAGGGAGTGAGAAAGATGATCACAGTGGAGTGAGACAGATAAGGAGAGACAGAGATAAACAGACATTGATAGAGAGAGAGACAGAGAGAGAGCGAGAGAGAGGGAAAGAGGCAGAAAAAGAGAGAGAGAGAAAGTGAGAGAGAGTGTTAGAGACAGAGCGAGAAGTAGGCAGGTAAGTAGGTAGGTAGGTAGGTAGGTAGTTAGGAATGTAGATAGGTAGGTAGGTAGGTAGGCAGGTAGGCAGGTAGCTAGGATGGTAGGGTGGTAGGTAGGTAATTGGGTTGGTAGGTAGGTAGGTATGTAAGTCGCTAGGTAGGTGGGTAGGTAAGTAGGTGGGTAAGTGGGAAGATGGGTTGGTAGGTAGGATAGTAGGTAGGCAGGTAGGTAGGTTGGTAGTTAGGTGGGTAGGTCGGTAGGTAGGTAGGAGGATAGGTAGGTGGGTGGGTAGGTAAGTATGATGGTAAGTAGCTAGCTAGGTAGGTAGGTAGGTAGGTAGGTAGGTAGGTAGGTAGGTAGGTAGGTAGGTGGGTAGGTAGGTAGGTTGGTAGGTAGGGTGGTAGGTAGGTAGGCAGGCAGGTAGGTAGGTAGGTATATAGGTCGCTAGGTAGGTGGGTAGGTAAGTAGGTGTGTAAGTGGGAAGGTGGGTTGGTATGTAGGATAGTAGGTAGGCAGGTAGGTAGGTTGGTAGTTAGGTGGGTAGGTTGGTAGGTAGGTAGGATGGTAGGTAGGTGTGTGGGTAAGTAAGTCGGACAGTAAGTAGCTAGGTAGGTAGATAAGTAGGTAGGTAGGTAGATAGGCAGGTAGGTGGGTAGGTAAGTATGTAAGTAGGTAGGTAGGTAGGTAGGTAGGTAGGTAGGTAGGTAGGTAGGTAGGTCACTATGTAGGTCTGTTGGTTGGTAGGTAGGTAGGTAGGTAGGGAGGGAGGTAGGTAGACATGCTGTATGAATATGCAAACTTGCCTTGTCATATAGCGTGTTTTACACTTCCACTCATGCGAAAAGGGATTGCCACTTGACCTCAAAAAACAGCTTGTGGTTCTCAGTGGCGACCTCTTTCATCACTCTTGCATCTCTCCAGCCTTGTGCAGAGAACAGAACTGATTTGAATTAGAATTAAAAAGAAAAGACCGAGGTGAAAAAAAAGCTGGGCTGCCAAACACTTTTGAATTCTGTGTGTTCTGGCAACCAGCAGGGCCGTGAGAATAATACAAGCCATCAAAGGCCTTGGCCAGGTGTATCATGAGTATAGCAGTGTGTCTTTGAGACCTAGCCAGTGGATCATCACATCCTCTGTTTTACTTGTTTGTGTCAAAATGAGTGATTGTTACCGGGAGGCGCTCCAGATACAAAGCAATACGCGCAAAACAGTGAGCTAGCCTTGGCTGTTTGTCAGTTTCGTGAAGAGTGGAAATGGACACACTGCACTCGGTGCTGCAAGACTCTGGTTTGGCGTGGGGGGGGGGGGGGGGGGGGGGGGGGGTGGGGGGGGGGGGGGGGGGGGGGGGGGGGGGTTCGCAAGGTGCACATTGAACATCCAACAGTCTGCACAATAGTGTGTGCCAATAACAATAACACTGTCATAGGCAGATATCCCGTCTAGAGCTAATTGGCCGCGTTCGCAACTGTTGATTATTTTTCTATTGCTACTGGATAAATAACAAGGTACACTGTGATGAAAGATTGTTGCCATGTGCAAGGGGGAAATAAATTTTGAATTTTGATAAGGGCCCACCCCAGCTGTCTTCGGGCAGTGGGCAGGGGACACCCTGAACTGGTTGCCAGCCAATCGCAGGGCACACAGGGACAGACAATTCGCTCGCTCATTCACACCTAGGGACAATTTGGACCAGCCAATTGACCTAGCATGCCTGTTTTTGGAATGTGGGAGGAAAACGGAGTGCCCGTAGGAAACCCACGCAAGCACGGGGAGAACAAGCAAACTCCACACAGGAGGTTCGATCTCACGACCTCAGAACTGTGCCGCACACGCGCTAACCACTGCGCCGCTGTGCTGCCTAGGTCTGGAATACATAACAGTGAAAATAAATATGGTAAATATGGTGTCGACTGCACTACGTTTACTGCTCACCTTGCACAATGTCTGACCATTTCCTTTTTCTGCACTATGATGTCTATGTTTGCACCAATGCATATGCTGACTATTTTTTTGCACTATGATGACTTTGCACCAAATTTAATATTGCACAACCCTTACGATACCAACGGTATCACGACAACACTGTATGTAACATCCCACATGCCGACATTTCTTGTGTAAATACCATGTAAATTATATTTACATTATATTTTAAATTATCCCCCTTGTTTTATAACCTTATCTTCTCTGTTCCTTTATCTTCTTGGCTCATACCTCACTGTGAATGTGTAAAACTGGAGTGTCATGCCCAATTTCGTTGTCACAATATGTTAACCCATTTTGTAACAATGACAATAAAGGTATATTCTATTCTATTCTATTATATTCTACTATATTTGTTTTGTAGTCAGTTTTTTTGTTAAATGCAGGGCTGATGAAGGCGACTTTTAGGTAGATTGTTAGCATGACATTGCTTAAAAAAACAAATACCTTCTCTTTTAAACAAAACTTTTGTTTTGACTCCACCGGTGATGGTGTGATTTCCAAAATACAGTATTGGCTAGGTTTTTTTTCCTTTGAAGATTTGTTTTTTAATTCCGTGGATGATTGAGATCTGTTAACCAAGTGGCTAGCTACAGTATTCGTTTTTTTCTGTATTTAAGCATTGATTTTAAATTAAACAATGTTACAGTGTGCGTGTGCGGCACAGTTCTGAGGTCATGAGATTGGACCTCCTGTTTGGAGTTTGCATGTCCTCCCTGTGCTTGCGGGCACTCCGGTTTCCTCCCACATTTCAAAAACATGCATGTCAGGTTAATTGGCCGGTCCAAGTTGTCCCTAAGTGTGAATGAACGAGTTAATTGTCTGTCCCTGTGTGCCTTGCAACTGGGTGGCAACCAGTTCAGGGTGTCCCATCCCCATTGCCCAAAGATAGATGAGATGGGCTCCAGTACCCACGCGACCCTACAGAGGATAAGCGTGGATGGATACAGTGGGATAGTTAATTATAATTTACAGATTATAAAGCGTACCTGATTATAGGGCGACCCCACCCCTCCAAAAACTTTGAAAAACTGTATTTTGTAACATATAATCTTATCTAAGATGCACAGTACTACAAGGTGCATAATATTTAAACTACTGCAAGAGCTAGGATTACATATTTAAAAAAAAATACTTAGAAAACTAAAAATAACGTCATTTATATTACATAGACATAATGCAATCTGTATTCACAACTACTATAAATTGATTCACTCATACAAATTTACCATATGTAGGGATATTTTATTTAAATCATGCATTTATAGTCTATAAGACGCACTCATACATTTTTGGTTGATATTGGGGATTATGGGTGTGCCTTATTATAGTCGGGAAAATATGGTAAGCTTAAATATAGATTAAAGAAAAAACAGCTATGACTATTGTGTAGGGCGGCACGACGGCGCAGTGGTTAGCGCGTGTGCAGCACAGTTCTAAGGTCTTGGGAACCACCTGTGTGGCTTCAAATCCAGCTACCGGACTTCCTGTGCGGAGTTTGTATGTTCTCCCCGTGCTTGCGTGGGTTTCCTCCGGGTACTCTGGTTTCCTCCCACATTCCAAAGACATGCATTTCAGGTGGATTGGCCAGTCCAAATTGTCCCTAGGTGTGAATGAGCGAGTTTTCTGTCCCTGTGTGCCCTGCGATTGGCTGGCAACCAGTTTGGGGTGTCCCCTGCCCACTGCCCGATGATTGCTGGGATGGGCTCCAGCACCCCCGCGACCCTACTGAGGATAAGCGGTGCAGCTAATGAGATGAGATGAGACTATTGTGTAATTGTTTATTGATTTAAGTGGCACTTTTGTCGTGTAGTGACTTTATCGATTCCCGGTGACTTCAACAACGTTGATTTCTGGGTGGACAATATATTCTCTTTTTCTGTTGATTGTTATCACTTCCCTCTTTGGTAAACCATTGCTTCCACTTTATCAAAGGTGGATGCTTAAAAATAAGGGGGAAAAAGACGCCCATTACGCGGAAATCCAATTTTTCATCATTGATTTGAATTGAAAATAGTCTAAATCTTTCTTTTTCGCCCAATTAGATCCTTCATACGATGCTGTGCGGCGGACGGGCTGGTCGAGCAACATGCACAGTGCCAAAGGTCAGAACTAAAAGCACTAGAGTATTAATTATCATGGATAGTTTAATGGTTAGTTTGAGTCAGTTTTCCCTTTTCTATTTTTCAGGCTCACCTGGGTTAACTCAGAATGTTACCAAGAGCGCCGAGCAGCCCAGAGCTCAACCAGGTATCAGTTGTTTTTCATCCCTTCTTTGTATTTTATAAGGAACTACCTTATTTATATTCACGGGTATCTTTTTCTCTCAACATGGAATGAAGATATGAATAAACCATTTAAACTATGTTTACGAAAATAGCAGCATGCAGGTGTACACATCAATATGTATAGGCAGCTAAGTTAACCAACCTTTGAATAGATCAAAGCTGGATCTACCTAGTAACATAGATCTCACTGTAGCGTTTACTTCTACTCTTAAAAACAAAGCAATGAATTTAAAAAAACGCAGGGCCTCTTATTTCAAAGGTAATAAACAGATTTTAATTGTGGATGCTTGCTCTATGCATACAACACACGGGATCATCTTGAAATCACTGAGAATCTGTGTATAGCTGGGTACTATGCTAATCAGCCTCTTGTCTTGGTAACGGTGACGCAGAACTGCCGATAGTTTTGATTAAGGACATTTTACAAAATTAGATAACTGAAGATTTATTTTTCGGTGGCATGACTCAGGTTTTAAAGTAGTTATTTCTTGACCCAGTGTTCGTTGAGCCCCGCTTTGCAGCAACAAGGGTTTTCAGTACCAAAAGCGAACTGGTTTTGTTGCTAGGATTTCAATGGTTTGTTTGACACCTATACTTTACCCCTTTGTAATGAAGGCTATGCCATTATGTGGATTAATTGTCAATAGCAACAGATGCATGTCATTGAAACATCTTACCAAGGATTCCTGAGCATTGTTCATATTTTTTAACAGATCGATAGCTTTCAATTTAGAATCTGCATTATAATACTAATTTCTCTTAAACAAAAAAATGGTGCAGACTAGAATCTTCTTGTTCCTCTTGTGAGCTGAAAATGAGTGTCATCTACATCTTTGGATGATAGCATAGCATAGTATGTAATGTGAACTGTTTATATGCTTCATTTAGGTAAGAGGTTCCGATTGCACTTCTTGTCTATCTACCCACTATCTATATTCCTACCTAACTTCTTATCTACCTACCTACCTACGTACCCTCCGACCTAACTTCTTACCGACCAACCGACCTACAGTACTTACCTACCTACCTACGTACCTACCTACCTACCTACCTACCTACCTCCCTACCTACCTACCTACTTACCTACCTACTGTACTTACATACTAAGGATTGACCAAATGGCTCTTTAGGGCCGATAGCAATTAGTGTTAAGAGGAAGCTGAGAACCAATTTTAGGAGTTGAAATTAATTAGCTTAAAATGCTTAAAAGTGGCGTAAGAAATGCTTAATAATTCAAAAAGAAACAAATAACATTTGGTATATATTCAAAAGAAGTTTTACTAGCTCTCTGAAGCGTTTTACAGTAAATAAATTAGAATTTCAACACAACTAACGTGACTAATCTTTCATTAAATCAAAAACTAACAATGCAGCTAATATTATTAGGCTTAGCAGCAACTTGCATAAAGGAGCATTAAAACTTATATCCCTGAAACTTTTTACAGTAAATTAGAATTTCAACACTACTAACAAGACCAATATTTTACTTAAACCAAAAACTAACAGTGCAGGAAATAAAATTAGGCTTAGGAGCCAATCGTACATATGTACATGAAAACTTTTGTTACAATAAATAAATAAATAAATAAATAAATAAACATGTCAATGCAGCCAACATGACTGAAATGAATACAAAAAAGTGCATGGAAATTTCAACGGAGCTGGAAAATGGAAAAGTTAGGGCACTCTTGTTTTCAAGCCGTATTGACGACTTAACATTACAGCTAATCATTCAGCCTTCCACTTTAGCGTGCTTTGTACGCTCACTCTCAATCGTAAACACACGCCAACTAAGGTTATGATAAGAGCTAATATATGAGTCTCCATCTGAACCTGCTTCCCTAAAACATGTATACTACACTTTTTAAGCTATCTCTATTATATTATCAGCGGCTTCATTCTGGTCTGCAGCATGTGGAATCCGGAAAAGTTCTGTTTCAGTGGCTCCATTCTCGGTCCATCTCCATCAGAAGGCGGGGGGTTGGTAGAGAACGGAAGAGGGAGAGAGGAGGAGGGCAGGAGCGAGTGAGAGAACCGCTCGCCCTCAAGACAAAGCTCACTCTACTGATCCTCTAACCCAGTTTTAAATATATTTAATATACCGGTCAAATGAATAAGAAAGCTGATACTGATATCCGTGCCGATAATCGTCCAGCCCGATGATTGGTCGACCTCTAAAACATATCTACCCATTTATTAATTCCATGCCCTTTTTCCACTTGAAACACCAGTAAAGGGTTAAACAATATTAGGTTAGGGAAATGACATTTGGTAAAGAGAAAACTAATGCAAAATGGCATCTTTTCTGTTACAAAACATAAGGGAAACTTGATTTTACTAAAATTAAAGATGAAAATAAAAAACTGAAGGTTGTTTTACAAAAGATAGTTTTTTGTTTTTTTGTGCCTTGGAAAACAACTAAAATGTTCCTTTGTTTTATCCGAGAGTTGCAAGCTGGGTTTCCATTTAGTTTAGGTTAAAATGTTTGAAAAAGAGCAATTCCAACTTTCAGGCGTCTCAATTGAAGATAAATTAGTTTTTCTTCTGGCTAGAACTTCTAATAAGAAAAACATGGAGGATTAAGAAGAATACGTAGAAGAAAGTGGCCACAAAGAATAAAAAGTTGAAAAAGATGGCAGTCATGAACAAGAACAGGCTTTGCACCTTACCAATTATTTTTTGGGAAACTTGAATTTCATGCAAAACTGAGGTTAATGAAAACTCATAGTTCATTGACTGTGTCACCAGCTAACTCATCCAATCACATGCTTGGAAGTGAGCGAGCAGACGTGCATTTGGAGGCGTGCAAAAACGGCGATTACTTGATGACTAAAAGCTCAATTTGACGTCATGTTTGCCAAGTTACTTATAAAAATGTTCAATTACTGTTTGCAAGGCTCTCCTCACAGACACTTGGCAAGATGAAATTGGTGGAGGGGAAATCTAATCTCACAATGGAATCTAACTTAGAAGGCTATCACTCCTCCCTTCAATGCAATATATATCTGTTAAGTGTCTTTTCCCTCCCACGTCTAGTCTTACACTATTCCGGTTAAGATGCATTACCTCTGTTCTCTACCAATTAGTGCATGTAGGAGTCCATTTCTTGACAATAACACGTGTCTGCTTTTGTTCCTAGATCCTTACCAGATCCTTGGCCCCACCAGTAGCCGTTTAGCCAATCCTGGTAAGAATGATGCTTTAAAAAATGTTTTCAAGAAGTATGGCCTGGCAAACAAAATTGGGGTAAAACCTTGTCTGTGTGCGACAGTAAACTTTCCGATAATAAGAAAATAGTACTTAAAATTAATTGAATTTGCAAAATGATTCAACATCTGGGTAGCACGGCTGCTGAGTTGATGGCACAGTTCTGAGGTCATGAGATCGAACATTCCTGTGTGGAGTTTGCATGTTCTCCCAATGCTTGCATGTTCTCCCCCACTTTTGACCGGTCCAAAATTGTCCATTGGTTTGAATGAGAGAGGGAATGGTGGTCTGTCTCTGTATGCCCTGCGACTGGCTGGCAAACAGTTCAGGGTGTCCCCTGGGCACTGCCCGAGGATAGCTGGGATGGGCTCCAGCACCCCCGCGACCCTACTGAGGATAAGCGGTGCAGATGATGGATGGATGGATGGATGGATGGATGGATGGATTTGACATCTGCCATATCAACTAAGTGTATTATGCTGCAAAATAAATTGCCTAGCAGATACTACAATAAAATAATGTTGATAATTAATTGTATTTAAAAATGACATTTGAGAGATATGAAGAAGAAAATGGAAATCATCATACAGTGATTATTGATTCGATTGATAGGTTGGTATTTTATTTTTTCCTCCTGTTCATTAGATACAAAGTAACAAGGACTTTAAAATTCAACAACTTTCAGAAACACATAAAAAAAACAAAAAGAAAAAAAGAGTGACGGGAAAGGACGAATCTTGCATTCTAATGTTATAATTTTTTGCTCATTTTAAGTATAATTTCATTAGAATAATAAGTAAAAACAAGTATTTTTCAATCTGTTTATTTTAAATAATTTTACTTGATTTATTTTCATGTATTTAATTATTTATATACTATTGAAGCTTTAAACTTGTGCCTGTCTGAAAAGATAACACATAATTAATACATTTTGACAATTTAGATGTGATGCTTTTAATTAAATACATTTTGAATATGTTTTGAAACAGTTTCTTCAGGTTATGTAACTCAAAAGTTATACGTACCATAAATTGTACCTTGGTTCAAAGGGACTAGATAAAAAACACAGTAAATTATTGGAATAACACAGGGGTGTCAACGACAAATGGAAAAGGGCTAAATATAAAAATTGCTAGAAGCCAAATGATCAAATGTTGACTTTTTTAAAAAATTGGCTTTTGGTGTCCTGCAGTAGTTCTCAACTAGTCTTACTTCAGGACCTACAATTCCACCCTAATTACAAGCTGTAAACCCAAATCAAGAAAATATTTCAATATCTGAAATGCATTCAACGATATGAGTGTGCAATTTAAACTGGAGATAGTAAAATATGTTCTCGTTTTTTAAACAAAACAACTTCTAAGTAATAATATTTCTTTAATGCTCGATTAGCTATATTTTTAATGAAGTCCAAATGCTGCAGCCATTTTACAATTTAACAGACAGACAGAACAACCAACGTGCACTTGCAGGCCATTATTGCCATCTACTGTTAGGGAGAGTAATTGACCATTTTTTAATTTTTTTTTTAGTTTGATTTTGCAGAGGCAAGTAAACCTAATTGAATCTACTGAAAATCCAACATAAAAATTCAAATATGATCTGATAAATCAATCAATATTTTTTTAGGGCTCTGTCAATAATCTTTATTTTCCAAAAAGCAAATACATGCATTTATTTTGTATAAAAATCTAGATAAAATGAAAATGTAATGAAAGAAACAAGTATAATTCAGGCATCATCAGTAGGCATGACTTTCTATTTAAGCAAAAGTGGGCTAAATTTACCTCAAAGGAAAAATAAAATAATAGCAATTTTCGTTTTACCCAATGTAAACATTATTTTATATTGTAATTGAATGTTAGCATAAAAAAATAGCCAATAACAACTCTTTCTTCAATGAGTAGTAATGGACAGTGAAAATAAATACACCACTATTCCTTGTGTAAAATACACGGTGCTTCCAAAAAAAATTTGATTCTTTAAGAAATTCCATGATTATGGCAAATTAAATTAAAAATATGAATGTTGAAGATCATAAAATGTATTCTTCCAAATCTGAATGATAAATTCAAAAACATGAAGATTATTTGAACCATTTCACAAATGTTCAATACGTGTATTGCTTGAGACACGGATTACTACTTCTTTTCTTTTTCAATACATGCTATCTGTTCGGTAGTTAGTGCAGGGAACTACAAACATTTATTCTAATAATTTTTAATTTTCAAAATATACCATGTTTTTAAAACATCCTGTACGATAATCAAGATAATCTAACGACCCGTTGTGGGCTGGATTGGGCCTGCGGGCCTTGATTTTGACATAAATGGACTAACATTTTTGAAACCAACGTATTATCTTCTTGTCAGGTTCAGGCCAGATCCAACTTTGGCAGTTCCTTTTGGAGCTCCTGTCGGACAGCGCCAATGCCGGTTGCATCACCTGGGAGGGAACCAACGGCGAGTTCAAGATGACGGACCCGGACGAGGTGGCGAGGCGCTGGGGCGAGCGGAAGAGCAAACCCAATATGAACTACGACAAACTGAGCAGAGCGCTACGCTACTACTACGACAAAAACATCATGACCAAGGTGCACGGCAAGCGTTACGCCTACAAGTTCGACTTCCACGGCATCGCCCAGGCGCTGCAGCCGCATCCCACCGAATCGTCCATGTACAAGTACCCTTCGGACCTAGCTTACGTGCCTTCTTACCACAGCCACCAGCAGAAAGTCAACTTCGTATCCCCTCACCCTCCGTCCATGCCGGTCACCTCGTCCAACTTCTTCGGACCGACCGCTCCGTATTGGAGTTCGCCCACCGCCGGCATCTACCCTAACCCCAACGTACCCCGCCACCCCAACACCCATGTGCCTTCCCATTTGGGCAGTTACTATTAAACATCTCTACAGTGCCTTGCAAAAGTATTGGTCACCCAAGAAGTTCTCATCATTTTTTAGGCTTTGAACTTAGATAAAACACTCAAAATATTTTATAAGAATCAACAACATGTGAGGATGATCTTGAAAGGAAAACAAATTTATCCAACATGTTATATTGTATTAACATATAAAAAATTGAAAAGTTGCAAAAGTATTGGCCACCTTTGAGTTAAAACTTTGTACAACCTCATTTTGCTGCGATCACAGACACAAGTTTTTGGGGGTATGTCTTTATACGTTTGGACCTTTTGAAACAGAAATGTTTGCCCATTCTTAATTACAAAACTTTCTTAAGGTTTGAAGGTTATCATTTGTGCACAGCATTTTTTAGATCTTTCCCCAAATCATAGAATTGGGGTCTGGTGTCCTAACACCTTTATATTGCTAGTTGTAAACCATTCCATTGTATATTTTGCTTTATGTTTGGGGTTGTTGTCTTGTTGGAAAGGGGACCTGCGCCCCATTTGCAGGTCTCTTGCAGATTCCAACATATTTTCAGCCAGAAACTTCTAATGATCTTTCGATTCCCTACTGAAGAAAAGAAACCCCAGAGCATTATGCTGCCACCACCATGTTTGACAGCTTTGCATTAAGCTCAAATAGCTCAATATTTGGTCTAATCTGACCAGAGCACCTTGTTCCACGTGTTATTTGTGTCTCCCATGCGGTCTTGCAAACGTCAAACGGGCCTTTTTATGGTATTTTTTCAGCAAATGTTTTCTTCTTGCCAACCCTCCATAATGGGCAGATTTGTGTAGAGTATGACTAATAGTTGTCTTATGCACAGATTGTTTAACCTCAGCTGTGCATGCCTGCAGGTCATCCAATGCAATTTTGGTTCTCTTGGTTAGTACTCTGTTTAGTTTTCTCCTCATTTGGTCTAAAAGTTTGGAGGAACAACAAGGTCTCGGTAGGTTTGGAGTCTTAGTATGGTTCCTCATTTTGATATCATCGCTCGCACAATGCTTTTCGAGATGCGTAAATGTAGAGAAATCTTCTTGTATCTTATTTCTGCTTTGAATTTTTCCATAACTTTATCCCGGACCTGCCTAGTGTTTTGTTTGGTCTTCATAATGCTGTCTGTTCTCCAGTGTCTGCTTTCACAGAACTGTGAGCCCATCACAGAACAGGTGCATTAAAATGAAGAGTTAATGCACTCTGTCCCTGATAAAGATTCAAGTTAACATAGGATCATTTAGAAGTCACAAGAACTTCTGGAGTCAGTTGGCTGAGCTGAGAGAACAGGGGGGCAATTTTTTGCAACACCTACTTTTCATTTTTTTTTCATTATAAATATATTATAAAAATGTTCATGAGTGTGTCTCACATGTTGTTGATTATTAAAAACATTTTTAGCTTTTTAGCTGTAAGTTTGAAGCCTGAAATGTGGCAAAATGACAAAACCTTCTTGGGGGGGCAATCTTTTTGCTAGGCACTGTATCTAACCACACACTAGCCAAACTCGCCATTGCTGATCTGCACTCCCAGAAGATGCACAAGCAAACCTAAAGAGATTATATATTTTTTCTGATTTTTTTAAGCAACTGGATGCAATGGTCCAGCACGGAATACTACTTACCTTTCGAAGACTATGTTTTGGACACGTGCCTTTGTCTTCCAAGCTGCACCAAGTTCTTGTCCAAAAGAATTTGCCAAAATAAAGCCGAGGACAGAAGAGCATTTATGTATGCCTCCCCAACTCAGACATGGCCCTTTATTTATGGGTCTCAATCTACATCCCCCTGAGTACATTACAGCCATTATGCTTGAAAGCATCTGCTTTTTCCGCCATCTACAACCTTGTGGAGCAGGCATGTCAAACTCAGTTTGGCTCAGGGGCCGAATCCAGACTTTATGTTCTCAGGTGAGCAGTAAAAATGGCAATGCCAAAAATTTAGCTGTTTTTCAGTACGATGCTATACCTTTTAGCCTACATTTGTAACCTGTTCTACAAATTATAATCACGGATGAAACAGAATATTTTCTAAGCACAAACCATTAATTCACAATCAATGGGGAGAATGATTCTCATGATTGGCATTATATGTGTTTACAGTTATTTTAACAGTTGAATAAACGCAGCTTTGCATCTGAACCAACTCACCACACTGAACAAACTCAAGTAAGAGCTATGAAGAAAAATATGCTTGCCTCAATTGTCATACGGATTTAAATTGAATAAGAAAGAAATACAAATTAAGTGTTTTAGGAGTGAACAGACAATAACCACACAATATAGTCTTTAAGACAATCCGTGCAAAAAATGTTGTAATATCAGGTGTCAAATCCTGAGTAGGAGCACATTTGACAATGGTATTCAAGTGTTTATTAGTTAACCTTGAGCTCTGCTTTGTTTTATTATTGTTCAACACAGAGCAAACCTGTTCACAAGGATAAGTCATCCCAAACATGGATAGAACCTTTGCTGGATTTCAGCTCCTTTACACTGGTACTGCCTCTATTGGCGAGATATAGAATTTGGTTTTTATTTATTAAAAAAAAGTCATAATTTTGATAGAAGTTAGCTAGAGACTTGCTTGTTTATTCGACATACTCAAATATTTGCTATGGATCCAGCCCACGGGCTATATGTTTGACATGCCTGTTGTAAAGGATTGCTGTTCCCGCTACATCCAAGTCTTCATCTGTTTCACCCCCCACTACCCCTACTCGTCCATCCGTATCATTTTATGTGTGTGTAGAGTCTTCTGGAATTTGCTGGAGAAGAAGGAGACCCCAAAAACACACAGGACGCAGACCTTTCCCGGCACTGAATGAAAGATGGCAACTGGAATACGCCATTCGGAATTTAATTTATCCTCCAAACTGGAAGTCAAGAGAGGAGTTCAAGAGAGGAATTCAAGAGAAGGGAGCGCTTTTTGATGCTTTCGTGAGTGTGGAGTTGATGAGCGAGGTGTTTTGCTGAAAAATCTACAGTCAAAGCGTAATTTAAGCAAACTTACAGCAAGTCCACCCGGGCCGACACACTCGCCGATTAAAAGTTTACTGCGCCGTCGCCTCCAAGCCATGTTTTGTCTCTCGACCGTGTCAGTATTAATGTGAATGTTGTCCGGTTTGTGTCTTAAGGGGATGCGGATCAAAGATTGTCAGATATTTTCATTTCGTGAAAACCAAATAGTTTGTTGGTTCTAATCATTATATATTACGATTTAAACTCTTCGGTTTAATCACTTGGATCAGTCTTTCTCAACCATTTTGTTGCCACGAGAACTTGACTTGTGTGCCACGGAATTTTGTCCAATTTGCTATAATTAGTGACAGAAAATTAAAGATGCTGCTGTCATCAAACTAGTGGCCTTAATAGTCATCCATATCTACTAAGTGACAACAGATCATTATTTTTATAGTACGGTAGTCTCGGTAAATAATGAACCCAACCTATTTTGTGTGGAGAAAATGTGTTGTTTTTATTGGGAACAAAGTTTTAGTCGAAAGGTTTCAAGTTTATTAGACACTAAAAATGCAGAGAGAAGACAACTATGGACTTGCAAAGACCACAAAGAAGTGAACCTTCATATATGAAATTCCAACATGTTCAAAAGACCCTCCCATTAACCCGTTCTTTTGATTAAATTTCCTAGATTATAAAAGGCAGATCCGCTCTAACCAAACCAACAAACAACAGCGCGCAATAATAGCCAAAGTAACGAACTGGCATCCTATGCAATCTTATTTGCAAGTATCTAATCATAAAAACAAAACAAACGTGTCAGTAGTTCTACTGGTAACCAATATTAGGCATGTTAATGAGACATTTTTACTATACAGTGACTAACGTTAGCTGCTAGCGAAAGAAGCTAGTATGAAGGGCAAAATAGGCTTGTGTATTGTCAAGGCAGAACTCTGAATCAAGGAACTCACCAACGTTTACGTGCATGACCAGCTGTACACTAAAAGATTAACAAGTTTACTTTTTCATTTGGCAGCTAAGAATAACAGTGGCTAGCGGCTAGTTTAGGCCGCAGCAAGGTGGCTAACATGAGTTTGATTAGGCTAGTTAAACCAAAAGAACAATATAGATGTTAATAACTGATTTCTGAATAGTTGGAAACAACAACAGAGATACGCTAACCTTGTGAAATTGTTATTGTGGCAATAGTAGTCTGTAGATTTCAAGCAGAATTTATGCAATAACCAAATTCTGGACATACAAACATTTTTTTAAACGGTTGTTTATGTGATAGTATGTGTGTTTTTGCTTGATACTTAAATTACTTGTGTTAATTAGAGCGAAGGAAGTATCGCTTGGAACAAAATCAGTTTCCAATTCTATTTAAAGTTGATCTGCAGTATATCTTGAGCCACAGCTGTGACAAAAACCCATCCATGTTGTGGCTTTTTATTTGGGTACAGCACAAAAACCGCATCAATACATAATAAACATAAACACACAACACAAGTATTTGCACACAAAGAGCTGTACAATAAAATAATATACTGCATACGCATGTGCCCGGAGGGAGTAGGCTGAAGGAGAGGCTTTTAAGTGCAGAGGAGATATATTCAAAATCAAAAGAAGAAAACAAAACCCTAACCACAAAAACAAAGAAATATATATTCAAGGCATGCAATTATACTACTAGTGCCTCCTATCATGTCTAATCCCTGAATAAAGTTTCAAAACTTTTTATATTAATATTTAACATATTGTAGATACTTCGAAAATAATTATTTAGTTTTAGGCTACATTCTAGCCCAGGGGTGGGCAAACCATGGGCCCCGGGCCTGTCAGTCATTTTAATTTAGCCCACCGAATGATTAAAATATAATCATAATATGAATTAGATGGTTAAAACAGCATTGTTAATAAAAACTAGTTGATTTGGTCCCACTCTTGTCCTCCAAGATATTTATTAAAATTAATGAGTAAAAAACACTTCCCAAACTGCCGTATATAATTTATTACCTTGCTATGATTCTGAGCGTTTCAAAATAAATTGTATTACATGGCCTATTTATAGATAAAGAAAACTCATATATATAATGGAAATGTATGTATTTACTGTATATGTATTTATAAATACATATCGTCACTGGTATTCTAGAAAGACTTTTTTTTTTGTTAATTTATCATTTTTTTGCATAATTTGATGGTTTACAAAAACGAGGCCAAAAAATTAGGTAGGTGATTTTGAAATGGCATCGGCATTATGATGAATATAGGATCTGTTTTCCTTATGTATTGCCGAGGTATCTGGTTGCAGACTCTTGTTTAGAGTACGGGAATCAAAACATTTGCATATCTCTGTCCTAACCAGTTTTCAAAATCTCATCTCATCTCATCTCATTAGCCGTACCGCTTATCCTCATTAGGGTCGCGGGGGTGCTGGAGCCCATCCCAGCCATCTCCGGGCAGTGGGCAGGGGACACCCTGTGACATGAACTGTGCCGCACAAGCGCTAACCACTGCGCCGCCGTGCTGCCAGTTTTCAAAATGTCTAAGTAAAAAAAAACAAGAGTAAAAAACCGACATTTTTCAAACATTTTCTGAGTGTTTTTTTTCTTTTTTTCAATAAAAAAGTTTGCCTCGGCTCACAAAAGGTTGAGAAAAACTACCACGGATAAAGCCTAATAAGACTGTAAATACAGAGCAATAGCCTTGCAATAAAAGGAGAGCATCTAGTTTACAATGTGATGAAACGAGCATTAAACCCCAACAGTGTTACATAATTCTTAAACTGCTGTTTTGCTAGTTAGCATCATTAGACTCCAAATAGTCCCTCCTGAAAAAATCTGACAATTTTAGATTTGTTTCACGACCGTTGCCGCGTTTCGTCTCCTTTCGGGGTTAGTCGGGATTTTGTAAGTCACAACGAGACGTGGCTTTCTCCATCGGTTGTGTTAGTTAGTCAACAGAGTCAAGTTGCATATTACCAGGGCTGGATCCTAGTTTGAGAGCAGCATGTATGCTTGAATGTTAGTTTCTCACTGATCTAAAGGCCAGATAAACATGCACATGGATGTCTTCCTCATGTAATCGCATCATATCAGAACTTGTTTTCATCTTCAGGTGCACGAGCTGCTATCAGCCGACACGTTCCGGTAAAGGAAGCGGACATTCTGAAGTAGGGCTGCAACAACGAATCGATAAAATGGATTATTAGAAATGATTTCAATGAATGTATTGTGGATTTGTTGGGTTGCGCGATGTATGCGCCATTCTGCATGTTAATTCAATGCAAATAAGAGCGTATTGAATTCCGGTGTGGTGTTCAAAGGACATGCTTGTAGTGCCAGTTTGGTACAGTAGAGGGCGTCTAGATACCATTTATTTTTCTTTTAAAAATAATAATTAGGAAAACATTTGAAATGTATGTTTTCTTTTTTTTAATTCGATTTATCGAAAAAATAATCCACCAATTAAAATAATCGTTAGTTGCAGCCCTACTCTGACGTTAACGACTTTGAACTAATTTTATCGGAAAACAAAACCAATTGAAAAATTTGACGAAATGACACAAATAATTCCTCAGATTCGCAAACGCTGTGCGTTTGTCAGACCTATTTTGTATTATTTTATATGCAACAGTCAACTAGGCATTAAAGCAACTTACTGTATAAATTATGCAGAGTTATTTTCATATGTGACAGTATTAAAAAGAGAGAGAGAGGAACAAGAGAATTATTACGAGTTGACCTCGGTCAAAAAATGCAAACACTTTGAAGTCAATCTCTGCTCAGTAGTTATTTTTTTCTCAGCATTTTAAACATTTAAATATTTGTACATCTGGGCAATACATTTTCTGCATTTTATACTTCTTATTCTTATTGTTATTGTTTTGTATGACATTGTGTAACATCCCACGTGCCTTTGTGTGCATGAGCTATTTCTAGGCTTCTACAAACACACAAGATACTGTTGGAATCCAGTAACAAGGACTCGTTTGAGTCTCTATGCAACGTGTGATAAGTGAATCACTTTTGAAACCAAAGAGTTGGTGGAAATGAAGATATTGTATGTAAATGAATGCAAATAACATTGAAATTAAAAAAGAGATCTTGCAATCTGAATATTTTGTTTTGCAAAAAAACGATCAAACGTGATCTTACTACTTCTTATAAGCATTGTATGTGTGGGAGAGTGGGTGTGTATGTGCCTGATCCATATATTATTGATTATTATTGCTTTCATTCCTGCAATGTATGAAATCATACCATTTCAAAAAGGGCTTTTGTATAGGAAAATGTGAGAAATAAATGTTTTTACCTCTGTTATCGGCTATTACCTTTCAATGGCTTCAGATGTGTTTCCATGGAAAAAGACTATTCTTGAGACGAATCGGGACGTGTAGTTTTGTTGAAGTAAGCTTACCATGAGGGTTGAGTAGGGTTACTTTAACTGGTTTACTTACAATTACTTTTGGATTACTCCAATATCAAATATGCTAATAAAAGACAAAATAAACTAAATATGAATAAAATTACTACATGTTGTGCAGGCTTGGGTAGTAACTGAATACATGGAACGGCAAAAATGATGTTGGCAAGCTGTTCGGATTTATTTTCATTTTGTTTCTGTCGCATTTTATGTTAGTTTTGCCGGAGATCAAAGAGATCAAAGCCAGGAGAAAAAGCTTACCGCGTGTTGTGAGTCATAATTGTATTTATATTCAGTTTCTTTTGTCTTTTATTAGCATATTTGGTATTGGAGTAGTCCAAAAGTAATTGAAAGTAATCCAGTTAAAGTAACCCTACCCAACCCTGCTTACCATTATATTAATACTTTTTGTTTCTTTGTGAGGCACAGTTTAAAATGTTCTTATATTTAAACTTTTAAGCCTTATTTATATTAAAAGTAACACCTTTTATGCACACTAAACAAATTATACTACTGTTAGCAAGTCAATTACAAATAGTGTTACTGTTAATATGCTTTATATGATAGTTGTATTATTTTATCCCAAGTTTTAAGTTCACTGGGTTTGGAATTTGCATCTTCTCCAGAAGTTTGCGTAGGTGTTTGCTGAGTACACCAGTTTTTCTCACACGTTATAAAATTAAGTAGCATTAGTCAACTGAAGATCAATTGCCACTGTGAATGTATGCACAAACAGTAGTTTTTCAGTGTTTTGCCTCTTGGCCAAAATCAATAAAATGTAATGTTTTTAATATTTTACGAATAGAGATGTTCAATGCCACATTTTGTAAGACTGGTACCCAATTCTTGAATAGAGGAGACAGGTGAGATACATCCTCGGCCTGGATAAAATAATTAGTGAAAGTATTACCAAGCCAACTGCAAAACTGCAAGTCAAGCCGTCTATTTTTTTTCCTGTTGCATGGACATTTTTTCAAAATTATTGCTGCTTTTATTCAAAAGGAGCAGCGTATAGACTTTCTTTATTAGCTAAGGTAAGACGACAAAACATTATTTTTGTATACTAAAGTTTATACATTGCTTTTTTGTTCTGATAATCAAATGATGAATAAGATGTAGGTTCATTTAGTTGTAAATCGGACTATTGCCAGTCTCTGTAATAAACATAACATTTCCCCTAATACTGCAATTATGTATCTGCAGTTTACAATTCCTTTGCTTTCCAGTATCTGGTTGTTAAATGCCCAAAATGTCAAGAACCAGAACAGGAGGAGAACCCAAATGCGTGACGTCTTTCAGACCAGGGCAGGAAACAGGATTTAGAACCCAATAGCGTAACGTGCTCACAATTTATTAGGGAGAGGAGGAATGCAGGCACACTCGATCCGGGGATCGATGGTCGCGGAAGAGGAGTGCAATCCAAACAAAAGAGTGGTCAAGATCAAATAAATCAGGCCAAAAATAAAACAGGATCAAACGCAGGCAAATTCACAGGACTAGGCGTTTCACAGAGTTTAACAGGAGTTTCAGAGACGCTCAGACAACTAACGGCTCAAAGGAGGGCGTTTAAGTACTGCCAAGGAGCAATCAGTCAATGCGTCTCAGCCGGTGTCCATGGGCGGGGCCAATTGGGGGCCGTGGCAACCGCGACAGAATCCGGCGCCACCCAGCTAGGACCAACTGGGCGCCATGGCAACCGTGACACAGACATGCTTTTATTTTACGGGAAATGGGGCAGTCATGCAGGTTAACCTAATCGCCAGAGATTCGGCGATCGTTGGGCGGAAGACGTAAGGCAGCCGTCTGGCGTGGAATGTTGGGAAGCCAAAGGCCGACAAGACCGATACCAATTGCACGAGCAGATATCGGACAGATGGGGTTGATACCGGACAGGACGGGACAGACAGGGTTGATATCAAAACAGGATATCAAAATTAAACAGGACAAACTAGACGGGAACGAAACTGGAGACTGATATTAAACAGGACAAAATAGACAGGAATAATACCTGCAAGAAATATCAACAGGAAACCGGACGGAGGCAAAACCAACGTCTTGCGGGGACAGAGGTTTGTTGACAGACTGAGAAAAGGGTGAGTCAGAGCACTGAGCTTAAATAGAAGGGAAGCCAATCTGTCAACGAGCCACAGCTGGTGCCAATTGGGCGCCATGGCAAGCGTGACACAATAGAAGGCAGCTGATACTATTATTGGTGTATTCTGAATACTCGTACCATAAAAAGGGCTGGCATTGACATCTATACTGATTCTTGAGATAAAAACCCCCACAACATATAATATCTAACAAGTATTATACATGAAAGAAGACGTATTTCGTTCATAATAGTATTCCAGTTTTCAAGTGTGCTTAGATAACGGAATGTAGAGGCTAATTTAATCATTAGATGATAATTTTCAAACTAAATCAAGGACCTAATTGGAATTAGAATCATAATTATCTTTATTGTCATTGATAACGTTGTAGTGATGTCATGGACCAGGGACGGAAACAGGACCCAATAGCGTTCGTTTTTCTCAGTTTTATTTAGAAGGAGGAAAGGGCTTCCACCCACGATCCGGTGATCGTCGTTCACGGGTTGCAGGTCGCTGGGAACGTGGAGGTGGCACTTCCGTGTCGAGCGCAGGCAATGTCGAGAGCGAGGAAAAAACAGCTCGTTGGCAGGGATGAAGGAGCAAAAACGTAAACGGGTTTAGAAAACAGGTCGGCAACGTGAATCAGACAGAAAACGGGGCAGGATAGAGTCAGGAGTCAAAGAACTTGCCTTGCGTGAAGCTAAGGTTTGCAGACAATCCGACAAATGATGACAGGAAGGTGGGGGTTTAAAAAGAGGCAGGGAGCCAATCAGCGCCCAGGGCTGTTGGCGTCAAGGAACGGGCACAGGTGCCTCACATCAGTAATCATGACAAGTGATAATTACAGACTTTTGAACATGGTCAACTCTTCAAGATGGCAGAGCTCAACGTTGAAACGAACATTTCTATCATCACCTGTCCTTTTGTAATTTTTTGCAAAAAAAAACAACATGATTTTGTATTGTGTTAGGACAAGAACCCTCATACTGTGTAAAGGCCACTTGCCAGCAATGTGCGGGCACAAAAAGTCCAACAGCAAATAAACACGACCAAAAAACCGTGACTGTTATCCGCTTTTGTGGTGGGAAGAGATACCAAAAAATGTGGAGCGGCTCCATGTGTTTGTGTGTGTCTGTTTGAATGCTGAGCTTATGCAACATGACATAAAGCCACTATTGTAAGCACATGCCATATGTTTATCCAGAATTCGGACGCCTCTAATCTTAAAATCACCTCTGCAAGCATACATGCTTATTCATTATAGACATTGAGTAGAGTTAGATATTAGAAACAAAATATTGGTATTGTGTCGTGCTAAATTAAATTGCTCAAATTTAAAGGTGCGGTGCATAGTTTGAGGGATCCTTAAGAAGTTAAAAATTAGATATTTCTTTATTGAAGCCTCAATGTGTAATATTTAACCACAAGATGTTGTCTGGTACGAGCGAGGGCCAGTAATAAACGGCAAAGCGCGAAGGCAGGATGCCAGACAAAAATGGAGCCGACTTAAGAGTGGATTCCACAGTGTAGAATAAATATAAATTGCTTGACCCACGATTGTTTATAAAAATTCATGTATTTCTGCCTAGTATTCAAATGAATGTTTGTTTTTGTTTTTTTGGGGTTGTTTTTTTTACTGGATTTTGTACCACTAGAGGGCACAAAATATTACACACTGTCTTTTAAGTATACACAACAATGCCTAACTGAGTTCAATATATATATATGTATATATATGTATATATATGTATATATATGTATATATATGTATATATATGTATATATATGTATATATATATATATATATATATATATATATGTATATATATATATAAATATATATATATATGTATATATATATATATATATATATATATATATATATATATATATATATATATTTATATATATATATATATATATATATATATATATATATATATATATATATATATATATATATATATATATATATATATATATATATATATATAAATATATATATATATATATATATATATATATATGTATATATATATATATATATATATATACAGTATATACCTCATCTCATCTTATTAGCTGCACCGCTTATCCTCAGTAGGGTCGCGGGGGTGCTGGAGCCCATCCCAGCAATCATCGGGCAGTGGGCAGGGGACACCCCAGCCAATAGCAGGGCACACAGGGATAGACAACTGGATTTGAACCCACACAGGAGGTTCCCAAGACCTTAGAACTGTGGCGCATACGCGCTAACCACTGCGCTGGAGATATATAATTTTATCATTCTATTATCATCGGTGTTCAGGCCACAGAGCAAATTAGACTGTAGGAAGTGAGATGTAGGGATGGGGGAAGGAGAGTGATTTCACATCTGTGTCCTAAGTCTTCTTTAATTCTAAGATGAAAATGGTGAAAGTAAGAAAAGTCCAAATGCCAACCCAAACCCCCAAAAAGATGAAAAAATAAGTGTTTATTCGAGCGCATCTAAGAGAAGCATGTATGTACACGCACCACACAAGCTGCTTGACAGAGGCTGCAATGATGATTTCAGCCAGAAGATGGCGTCGGGAAGTAGAATATCGAATATTTAGAATTTATAGGGAACAGTGGTCCCAAACGCATGGCCCACACAGTTTGGACCCCCGGCTTTATATGAATGTTTTACTGCATTGCGACCCACAGAAGTTTACTATGGACGATATCTCTTCGTCAATTAGTTAGGCAGGGTTCGAAATTTGTAACAATGCAGCCATGAAAATATTAACTGGCAAAACGTGAGTTCCATTTAAAGTGTGTTTTAAACGCGGCATTTGAAAGTCAGTGAACTTGGCAGGCTGCTGCCGTTGAAAGCATGAGACAAAGTGAAACAGACAGAAAGAGTGTAAGACAGCTAGAGAAAGGTAGAGAATGAGACAGCACGGGAGGGAGAGACAAAGATAGGAAAAGACAAATAGAGAGAGGGAGCAAGAGATAGAAAGAGAAATACAGTAGCGTGAGGCAGAGAAGGAGAGAGAGAGACAGACATGGGAAAGGGTTGTAAAGAGAGGCAGAGAGAGAGAGAGAGAGAGAGAGAGAGAGAGAGAGAGAGAGAGAGAGAGAGAGAGAGAGAGAGAGAGAGAGAGAGAGAGAGAGAGAGAGAGAGAGAGAGAGAGAGAGAGAAACGGCCCCACTTCATCTAGGACCTAAAACGGGCGGCCCCCAAGTAAATTAAGTTTGAAACACCTGATTTAGAAGGAAAGCCAAGACATCCCATACTTCTTCAAAATTTTCCAGGTTGATCTTAAAACATTCCCAAGCAGGGTGGGGGGAAAATATTTATCTATCGTCTTAACAATCCAAAACAATAAAAAGTATGAAAATATAAAACTTACTTTAAAAGAAAATATTTGCCAACAGAGAAAAAAAATCACTCCGAAAAAATATTACCGTATTTTCCGCACTATAAGGCGCACCTAAAAACCTTTATTTTTTTCAAAAGCTGACCATGCGCCTTATAATACAGTGCGCCTTATATATGGATCAATATTAAGTCGCAAAGTCTTGCAACTAAGGCAAGCAGCCGCCTACTAGATTTTCCCCCGAAGGCGAAGTAGTCCGCGGTGTATGCTGGGATTTATATACTGGCGTTTCATTTCCTAACCAATGTGTCAATCATCATTTGAATCAGTCACTGTTGGCTAAAGTTATTCGGAGGTAAAGGGGGCGGATCCTTTTTTTATCATTTATAGGCTCGCATAGGCTAAAGGGGCGAAACAAAGCCTGCAATTGGCCGAAAAAGATGTATGTGAAACACACGTTGGGTTGCACTACGGCATAGAGAAAACATTTTTTACTATTCTGTATTTGTAAATATTTTACTCTCCTGGATTTACTGTACTACACTCACGGTTGTAAGAAGGCCATGGTTACATATCATTATTGAACGTGATGGCTGCAAGAGAACTTGGGTGAGCTATGCGGCTTTATATTTTCCTGGTATGTTGTTTTAGAACGATCTTGATGTTTCCGTGATGAGTCTATTTTTTAAACTAAATTCAATTCAAAGTGTTTTTTTGTCATATGCACAGTAAAGAACCCCGTTTCCTTGCACAATACAATTCTTACTTTGCTGTCCACACAGTTGCCAGCAAAAACTAAAATGGAAACTAAGAAATGTTTGGCATTTCTTGAATCCAAGACTTTAACCTTCCGAATGATATTCGGAACGATGCATTGAGTGATTGGTGACATCGTACAGACACTGTTTCCGTACATGTCTGAGACACGTATTTGCTTCTTTGCAAGCTTTCGGAATGTTAAGGGGGTAATACGTTTGACTGAACTATCTGACTGTTTTGTCGACATTCCCATTGTAGCGCCTTATAATCCGGTACGCCTTATGTATGGAAAATATAGGACCGAAAACTATTTTTTGGGGGTGAGCCCTATAACCCGGTGCGCCTTATAGTGCGGGAAATACAGTATTTTTCTCATTTTATTTCTATTTCTTTCTCTGTTTTTTACCTTCAGGTTTTCCAGTGCAGTCTTAATTATTCGTGGGGGCATTGGATCAAACTCTTTAACCCTGTTGTTTGCTGTCACAACTTGACTTTGTTTGGATGAAAATTCTCAATAAGGGTTTGCCGCCCGGCAGGAGGATGTGTCGATCTTTTCGTTTACGTAAATAAGAATTTCTGCTGGAGAGAAATGAGATCAAAGTGGAGAGTATTTTCAGTGTAAAAATAGTTTTATTTCAGTTGTTTCCCCCCTGAGATCAAATACAAAAAAACATGAAAATGCTTGATGTCGTTCTATAGTTTACGCTTCGCACAGCCATAAATGCTACTGTTCAATGATATAATTGTTTTCAGCTCTACTCTCACATCAGAGTACCACGTTTTACCTTGGCGAGTGACAGTCCCGGAATACATGAACAAAGGTTAATGTATTTTTGTGCATGGCAGAAAACACTGGCATGAATTATTAAATGACTGCTATTGTTTTCTCATCGGCGACAATCGCAAGGTACTCAAAACAAGTTGTTCAAGTAAGATTCATACACAGAATAATACAGTCTTTTGCAATCCTCAGTAAAACCGCCGTGAAAGGCCTGAGGTAAATTAGAGCGACTCATCTTCATTCACAGCCAGCACTCATCCGAGTACATTTCTCTTTCGAGAGAGAGGATCGAAAGGAAGTTCGTGCTTTTCTGCTCTGGGATTTCAAACGGATCTTCGTGATATGAAAACCTTTCAGAGAATGGGTTTTTGTTCTATACGGATATCCCAGTGCTGTTTAAATACATGGAAAATGATTCATAATAAATCCATGAATACACACGTTTACCAAATTGATTAATGGGATGTACGTAGTGGTGAACCCTCTGTATTTACTTTAATTAAGTCTTTTTTTAAGGTACACGAGGAAACAGATACAACTACTCCTCATATCTTAAACTAAGAACAAATATACAAAAACTACCAAATTTGTTTTGGCTATTAGGTAGGAATTAGTTGTGGGCAATCTATTGTTACCCAAGATTTACACTACGGAATATATTGTCGTATCCCAACGGCAAAAGTGTTCACCCATTTCTCACATATTTTGAGATATTTTAGCTTGCTTTCTTTAAAAAAAGACAATGTTTTTAGAATAAAATGAGAAAACAAGCAAGATATATTATCCTTGACAAATAAAAAATGCACATTTAAAAAATGTAATATTTTCTTTAAATAGTGCAAGTTATTTATTTTTGCATTGTATATTTATAAATACAAAAAACACGGACACTGACCTTAGCGAGGATGAAGAATATGAATGGATGGACGATACCAGCAAAACTTTCTCACTAATAGTATAATATTTTGGCTATTTTTCAGTTGTGACTTTATCTTGGACATGAAATATTTCTTCAAATGAGCAAAATCATCTGAAATGTGCTAAATAAGATTATTTTGCCTTTGTAAAATATTATTTTTCTTATAATACTCTTGAAACAGGACCTTTTTTTAAATGGGGCAATTTATTTTTTTCTGCATCGTGTTTGTGTAAATATATAAAACAGGCATACTCCGACCCTAGTGAGGATAAGCGATGCAGAGTTTGGATGAAAGAGGCAACATTATTTAACTGGTAGTACATTATTTAGCTTATTTTTAGTTGTTATTGTATCTTGGAAAAAAGTTCTTAAAATGAGCAAAATGACCTAACATCTACTAAATAAGATCATTAGCCATACAGGATAATAAGATAAGTCATTATATATATTTTTTTACTTATCTTATTATCTTATCTTAAAATATCTAATCTTATTTAGCAGATGTTAGAAAATGTTTCTTATATCAACTATCAGTTTTCCTATTTTAGCCTGGAATCAAGATCATTTTTTATAAAGAATAAATATGCTTAAAACAAGTTTAATTATCTGCCAGTAGTATTATTGGAGGTGTGTTCTTCTCCTTAGATTTACAACGGAATGTTCCCCATAACATAATTTGGGTATGACATGGGTTGAATGTATCAAGTCTATAAAAGTGACTGGTAGACCACATATTAGGTCTTACATCTTGGTGATACTAGCAGGATCATTGATATCAATCACCTCGAAACCTTCATTGTCCCGTCCATCTTTGGAATGGTGGTGGTGACCTTTGATGTTGTGGAAACAGTAAGCGCAGTGCGCCGTGGCCACCGGCACCACTTTGGAAAAGTTGGAGAAGTCCACCCTGTATTTACCTTCTTTGCTTCGGGAGATGATGGGCAGGAAATTGTACCCCCACATGATCTCCTGGGGAATATACGAGGTTCGTACTTGACAGGAGGAACTAGTGGACTCGGCTGTGCCGTCCAAAAAGACGACCAGCTCAAACTCTTGCTTGTGGAGCGTATCCACAGCCATCTCGAAGAAGGGGCTTCCCTTATTGATAATGTGACGAAGCGTGAGCGGACACACAAAGAAGAGATTGTCCTTCCCGGCGTCCACCATGAATTCGATGTTCACCTGGTCCATGATGATGGTTTCTCCGTCTGTCGTGTTGGTGGTCCTCAGAAGTTTGCCATAGATCTGGCTTCCTATCATGAGGGTCTTGCGCAGGTTAGCCACTCGGATTGATAAGCAAAGCGCTCCGTTTTTGGGGCTGATAACAGCCATGTCGCTGAACGAGATGGTTTTAGCTCTCTTTTTGGGCGAGGAAATTTTAGATAAGATGATTCCGCACATGAAGCAGTTGATGACTGCACCGAGGAGGGATTGGATGATGAGTAGGGCGACGGCTCCGGGGCAAACCGGGGTCAGGGCTCGGCCGCCGTACCCAATAGTAGTTTGGGTTTCGAGCGAGTACAGGAAGGCTGTGGTGAGTCCAACCACGTTATCTACGCAAGGCGCGTGTTCCTCGGAGGGTTCTTGCCACGTCAGATCTCCGTTACTGCGGGCGATCCAATACCAAAGAAGACCGAAGATGAACCAGCTTAAGGTGAAGGACGCGATGAAGAACAAGAGCACGAAACGCCACCGGATCTCCACGAATGTTGTCCAGAAGTCAGCCAGGAAAGCAAAGTGTTTGCTGTACTTTATGTTTCCGTATTCGATGTTGCAATGACCGTCTTTGGTCACCAACCTGGTCCTGCGGCTTTTTCGCTCAGCCAGGTAGCTCTGGAGACGTTTGTTGAAAGAGCCAACCATTTTCAACGAGTCCGAAACCTTGAAGACAGAAAAAAACATCATCGACACTCACCAACATTTGAGAAAGGTGAGCAACCAAAGCTTCTAAGGCTGCATGTGGCTCGTTACCGCTGCAATAGTAACTCTTTATAGCTTTCTTAAAGTTAATCGAAAATAAAAAATATATAGAAAGGAAATAAGCGTACTTTACAAATATAGTTTTTTAAACTAACAGGACACACACTTTATTAATATTTTAAAGGTTGAAAAAATTTTTAGAATGCATTTCAAATTTTGAAGTTGCTTACTCTTATGTATGACCACCCTCTTTCTTCTAATTTTAAAATAATAATATAAAAGGCTTTCATATCATTACCAGCTTGGATGCCTTGGCGCTCGGCATTAGGGGTTGCAATTGGGGGCTTTGGTCACCTAATGACTCCACACGAGATGTTACAACACATCAATCGGGTTGAGCGAGAGGGCTGGGAATCCCATCCTCTGTATCAATCTCCCAGAAAGAGTCAATAATGTGCTCTTGACTCTCGCCACCTCCCACTAGGGCAGGGGTCGGGAACCTATGGCTCGCGAGCCATATATGGCTCTTTCTATGGGAACCTGTGGCTCAGAGACAAATTTGATTGCATGCAAATTTTCTCCAACTCGTCCAAAACATAAGCTACTATTCCTGTTCAGATACACGCAGAGCCAAACCAAAACTAACAATCCAGCAGTACTTCGCAGTATATATAGGGCACGTCTTTCACTACAATTTACAGTCAAGGTGTCACAAAAAAAAAAAAAAAAAACTCGTTCTGGCTGTACAACGCTAAATAATCCGTTATATAAAACATCACTATATTATCTGTCTTCAGTGTTCAGATACCTTATGATGAATCCACAGAACAAACTGTAAATACGCCAAAACACCGGAAGAGAACTTAAAGTTTTTTGATTGGGTGAGTGGGAGGGATGGGTGGAGCTATGCAAAAAGTGCAAGCACTCCCTCCCATCTCTCGCCCTACGCCGTCTGCGCCATAGATAAGCACATCAGGCTCCCTGTTTGCAGAATGTTGTGACGTTTTTACAAAACAACTGCTTACATCTGGTTTTGAAACCAATATATATGAAAAAAAGGGTCAAAATGAGTTTAACCGATCTTGAGTAATTGCAAGAAAGAGACAAGTTTAAAGTGGTATGATTGTTGATTTTGGGACACGGGCTCTGGCATTATTCTCTTTTCATAATTTTTAAGCTTTTGTCTGGGGCGCGGGTTTAGCAATTTAGTAAATTTGTCTCATAATATATGGTGCGGCTCTTTCCCAAAATAAAATTGATATATTTTGCCTTTATGGCTCTTTGAGTCAAAAAGGTTCCCGACCCCTGCACTAGGGGGATAACATTCTTTTTTCTCTTTTTATGTCCGTTCCGACTTTGGGTCCATGGATTAGTGTGAAAGCAGGATCACCAGTTTGATATGCAATTTCCAAAACAACATCGCCTGTGATTATTTAAATATAATCTTTAAAATATATATATATTTTTTGTAATTATTCAGTGTTATTTCTCTTTTGACTTCGCAATTTTTGGATTTCCTATTTAAAAAATCGGTGAATTGTCCCCTTATATCACGAATATCATGGAATGACGACGTAAAGTATAACTGTGCCTAGCGTCAGGAGGATGCCGAGTGAAGCATACAATTCTACTGCCTCATGCTGAAGGACAAAAGCAAGACCAAGGATTCTTATTTGGCGCAAACCGCAACCCCTAAACATAGAATTAGTGATAGTATTAGCAAGCTAACAGCAATTCAAGCTATCCAGTATATCCATCCATCCATCCATTGTCTTCCGCTTATCCGAGGTCGGGTCGCGGGGGCAGCAGCGTTAAAAGGGAAGCCCAGACGTCCCTATCCCCAGCCACTTCCTCCAGCTCATCCGACGGGACCCCGAGGCGTTCCCAAGCCAGCCGAGAGACATAGTCTCTCCAACGTGTCCTGGGCCGCCCCCGGGGCCTCCTGCCGGTGGGACATGCCCGGAACACCTCCCGAGGGAGGCGTCCAGGAGGCATCCTTATTAGATGCCCGAGCCACCTCAACTGGCTCCTCTCAACGCGGAGGAGCAGTGGCTCTACTCCGAGTCCCTCCCGGATGACTGAGCTTCTCACCCTATCTCTAAGGGAGAACCCAGCCACCCTGCGGAGGAAACTCATTTCGGCCGCTTGTATCCGGGATCGAGTTCTTTCGGTCATGACCCAAAGTTCATGACCATAGGTGAGGGTAGGAACGTAGATGGACTGGTAGATCGAGAGCTTTGCCTTTTGGCTCAGCTCCCTCTTCACCACGACAGACCGGTACAGGGTCCGAATGACGGCAGACGCTGCACCGACCCGTCTGTCGATCTCCCGTTCCATCCTACCCTCACTCGTGAACAAGACCCCAAGATACTTGAACTCCTCCACTTGGGGCAAGACCTCCTCCCCGACACGGAGGGAGCATACCACCCTTTTCCGACTGAGAACCATGGCCTCGGACTTGGAGGTGCTGATCCCCATCCCGGCCGCTTCACACTCGGTTGCGAATCGCTCCAGCGAGAGCTGAAGATCACGGGCTGAGGAAGCCAACAGCACCACGTCATCTGCAAAAAGCAGTGACGCAATACTGAGGCCCCCAAACCGGACTCCATCCCCGCCAAGGCTGTGCCTAGAAATTCTGTCCATAAAAGTTATGAACAGAATCGGTGACAAAGGGCAGCCCTGGCGGAGCCCAACCCTCACCGGGAACGAATCCGACTTATTGCCGGCAATGCGGACCAGACTCTGGCACCGGGCATACAGGGACCGCACAGCCCGGATAAGACTGTGCGGTACCCCATACTCCCGAAGCACCCCCCACAGGGCCTCCCGAGGAACACGGTCGAATGCCTTCTCCAAGTCCACAAAACACATGTAGACCGGACAGGCAAATTCCCATGCACCCTCAAAGACCCTGAAGAGTGTATAGAGCTGGTCCAGTGTTCCACGGCCAGGACGAAAACCACACTGTTCCTCCTGAATCCGAGATTCGACTTCCTGGCGGACCCTCCTCTCCAGTACCCCTGAATAGACCTTACCAGGGAGGCTGAGAAGTGTGATTCCCCTGTAGTTGGAACACACTCTCCGGTCCCCCTTCTTAAAGACGGGAACCACCACCCCAGTCTGCCAGTCCAGAGGCACTGTCCCCGATGTCCACGCGATGTTGCAGAGGCGCGTCAACCATGACACGCCCACAACATCCAGAGCCTTAATGAAGTCTGGGCGGATCTCATCGACCCCCGGGGCCCTGCCACCGAGGAGTTTTTTGACAACCTCGGTGACTTCAACCCCAGTGATACGAGAGCCCAACCCAGAGTCCTCAGGCTCTGCTTCCCCAGAGGAAGACGTGCCGGTGGAATTGAGGAGGTCTTCGAAGTACTCCGCCCACCGATTCACAACGTCCCGGGTCGAGGTCAGCAGCGCCCCATCGGCACTATACACAGTGTCGATGGCACACCGCTTCCTCCCCCTAAGACGTCGGATGGTGGACCAGAATTTCCTCGAAGCCGTTCGGAAGTCGGCTTCCATGGCCTCGCCAAACTCCTCCCATGCCCGAGTTTTTGCCTCGGCAACCGCCAAAGCCGCATTCCGCTTGGCCAGCCGATACCTGCCAGCTGCTTCCAGAGTCCCACAGGCCAGGAAGGCCCGATAAGACTCCTTCTTCAGCTTGACGGCATCCCTCACCGCCGGTGACCACCAACGGGTCTGAGGGTTGCCACCGCGGCAGGCACCGACTACCTTGCGGCCACAGCTCCGATCAGCCGCCTCGACAATGGAGGCGCGGAACATGGTCCACTCGGACTCAATGTCCCCCGCCTCCTTCGGGACATGGGCGAAGTTCTGCCGGAGGTGTGAATTGAAACTTCTTCTGACAGGAGATTCTGCCAGCCGTTCCCAACAGACCCTCACAACACGCTTGGGTCTGCCGGGTCGGGCCGGCATCTTCCCCCACCATCGAAGCCAACTCACCACCAGGTGGTGATCAGTTGACAGCTCCGCCCCTCTCTTCACCCGAGTGTCCAGAACATGCGGCCGCAGGTCCGACGAAACGATGACAAAGTCGATCATCGAACTACGGCCTAGGGTGTCCTGGTGCCAAGTGCACATATGGACACCCTTATGTCTGAAAATGGTGTTCATTATGGACAGACCATGACGAGCACAGAAGTCCAATAACGAAACACCACTCGGGTTCAGGTCAGGGGGGCCGTTCTTCCCAATCACGCCCTTCCAGGTCTCACTGTCATTGCCCACGTGAGCGTTGAAGTCTCCCAGCAGTACGAGGGAGTCCCCAGGGGGCGCGCTCTCAAGCACACCCTCTAAGGACCCCAAGAAGGTTGGGTACTCCGAACTGCTATTTGGTGCATAAGCACAAACAACAGTCAGGACCCGTCCCCCCACCCGAAGGCGGAGGGAGGCTACCCTCTCGTCTACCGGGGTGAACCCCAACGTACAGGCGCCGAGCCGTGGAGCAATTAATATGCCCACACCGGCTCTGCGCCTCTCACCACGGGCAACTCCAGAGTGGAAGAGAGTCCAACCCCTCTCGAGAGGACTGGTACCAGAGCCCAAGCCGTGCGTAGAGGTGAGTCCGACTATATCTAGTCGGAATTTCTCAACCTCACGCACCAACTCGGGCTCCTTCCCTGCCAGAGAGGTAACGTTCCATGTCCCAAAAGCCAGTTTCTGTAGCCGGGGATCGTCGCGCCAAGGACCCCTCCCTTGGCTGCTACCCAGCTCTCTGCGCACCCGACCCCTTTGGCCCCTCCTACAGGTGGTGAGCCCATGGGAAGAGGGTCCCACGTCGTCCCTTCGGGCTGTGCCCGGCCAGCCCCCGTGACTATCCAGTATATATATATTTTTTTTTCTTGTTGCATGGTATTTTTTTTTCATTGTAGAAGATTACCTATATATTGATGCTTTTATTTGAAAGTAACCTTATGTGATGTATTACTCTGCTGAGCATTTGCAGTTATTCTCTTGCCTCATGGCAGAGGGTGTTGTGAGATCAAAGATTCTGATCTAGCGCATACCTCAACCCAAAATAATAGAATTAATAAGCAATCCAGTCGTTTTTTTTCTAGTTTCATGGACTTTTTCTCCTGATGGAGGACAACCTTTCCTTTGATACTTTTATTCAAAAGGAGCAGTGCATAGATTTGATTTATATGTTAGAAGAAGACATTAAAACACCTTTCTTCTATGCTAGAGTTTATATATTTTTTTTGCTCTCTCAATCAAACAGTCAATGAAATGTACTGTAAGTTGTAAATCTGACTGTTATTACCAGTTGTTACTATGTTTTTGACGTGAAAAAGGCTCAGTCAACCAGATATTCACCTTTTCCGAAAACGCTTACATCACGATTACATTTATAAATGACTGGTTATGACAAGATGTCAGATCTTATCAAGAATTAATTATGTATGAAAAGGCACAGATCATTTTAATGATTTTAAAACGGATATTACTAATATAAATCACTTTTAATCAATCTTTTACATTGTTAACATTTTCAGATTTTCTAAAAAAAAACACAAGTACTGGCTATTTTTGGGACAAGGTCTCAGACGACCCTACTAGTGCTCCCCTCTAATTTTGTAGTATTAGTTGACATTTTATCAAGATTACCTTTGAAACATGGCAAACCTTAATAAATCTAATAAATCAGCCAAAGATGTCACACTTTTGAAAAAACTTCAACTCCAAACAAAAAGAAAAACCCCATTGGAATAAATATGCAAACCTTGGCAGAAAACAAAGTGTTCAGATAACATTTGAGTGTAGTCTCAATTAGCTGACTAAAGCTTCCAAACGACTATGTAACTATTTTTGCTGAGCTATGTCTGCACAGAAATGTGATCATGCGTTTGTTGGTGAGTCTCAATTAGTACAAAACAATCTGTACAGTTACATGAGAATTTTTTTGCAGCCTTCTTACTTCATTTTCCTGTTCAAGTTGTGTTAAAAGTTGCTAATAAAAATCATGAATTTCTTATCTGCAGTGGTACGAATGCAACCTAGGTTGCCTGAGGTTGATCAAACCCATTTGTGGTTTGCGTTATAATTAAAATTTTTATAGTTTTGTTATTATTATTATACTGCAGCCCTGTCTAATGATACAGATTATGAACAGAGTCTCAGCTCTTAGACACACTAAGGTAACGACAATTGGCAATATCTAAGAATTGCATATAATAGCACGTTTAGTAAACAGCATGATGTTATGTTTACGCTCAATTGTTTAAGTGTTGGTTGTGTCTATTTAAGGGTTAAGAATCCCAACCTCAGTGTATTACTCCCCTTATTAATGATCGCCATTCCCCTTATTAAGCGATAATAAACACAACGTGCCGCCTATTTACTCACAACAAAACCACAGAATAAAACCAAAGATAACTTGTGGAAACACCGTTATTTACCCAATAAACAACACGGATGATTCTTTCTCAGTTCTTTCTTACATTTGTTATTCTATTTTTTATTCTAGCCATCATACGAAGTAGAATCAAATGTTGGGACTAGTTATACTAAGTTAATGTAACATACATGCCAACCTTTTGAGCTTAAAAAGCGGTAGATTTTTTTAGCACACTCTATTTTTACTCGCAACATATGTATATATATATGTTTAATCTGTCTCCAGAATATTATAAAAAAAATGGAATACTCTTTGGAAATCGAATATGATCGTTGGAGCAGTTTATTCACGCACACATATCTAGTCCCTCTTTCAAAATAAAGGCAACCAACCGTAAACTAAAATACTAGTTTCAAGTTGTTTACATTTTAAAAAGTGGCCCTTTTAAAAAGAAAAAAGTAGGCATTTCTGAGAAAATTGGTAGTCTACCGTGTAAAACGGTAATGTTGGTATATCATTTAAAAAATAATAATAAACAAAAGGAGAAATAAGTTGAAAATTAACAAAACGGTAGGCATTTTCAAAGGGAGAACATGGTAGTCTAAAGCAGTGTTTTTCAACCTTTTTTTGAGCCAGGGCATGTCTTTTCACATTGGAAAAATTTCGCGGCACACCACTAACCAAAAATGTTATAAAATGACACTGAGCAGTATGTTTAATTACAATATCATTTATAATACCCCTAGTTTTTACAGCACAGACACTTGACAATGACATATTTGCAAAAATGATTCCTAAATGTTTTATAACATTTTAAATTTTAAAAAGTGACATTGGATAATTTCTCACGGCACACCTGACTATCTCTCACGCAGGGTTGGGTAGAATTACTATAACTCGATTACTTTCAATTACTTTTGGATTGCTCCAATACCAAATATGCTAATAAAAGACAAAATAAACTAAATATGAATAAAATTACTAAATTTTGTGCAGGCTTGGGGAGTAACGGAATACATGGAACGGCAAAAATGATGTTGGCAAGCTGTTTGGATTTATTTTCATTTTGTTTCTGTCGCATTTTATTTTAGTTTTGCCGGAGATCAAAGAGATCAAAGCCAGGAGAGAAAGCTTACCACGTGTTGTGAGTCAGAATTGTATTCATATTTAGTTTCTTTTGTCTTTTATTAGCATATTTGGTATTGGAGTAATCCAAAATTAATTGAAAGTAATCCAGTTAAAGTAACCCTACCCAACCCTGCTCTCACGGCACAGTGGTTGAAAATCACTGGTCTAAAGCGTGAAGTGATAGTGTTTATATAATATAATGAGGGTAATTTAAAATGAAATTATTCAAAAAAAAAAAAAAAAAGGAAGGATTTGAATTTGAACATGCTTGTTTATACATAGACATCAAATTACATCTAAAAACAACATGCATCAAAGAGAGCACAAAATAAATCCCTCTATCCAACTCTGAAATAGCATACACCTATTTCCCATTAATAAACAGCAGATATTATTACTCACCGGTATGAATGAAAATATTCTTGCAGCACATCCAGCACAGTGTTGATCTCCAGCTCCAACTCTTTAGTCCTCTTCACAGTTGAGTTTTATAGGCGTGACCTCCTCCGCCTGCTCTACCTCACCTGCTTCAATTTATATTGTCCTCTCTTGGTTTAAAAAGCCAGGTAGAGTCGACGCCCACGGAGACATCAAAACCCAACCCCACATTCATTGACGCATAGTTACACTTCCCCCGTGTTTAGCCCACAGACGCCAGGTACCGAGGGCAAAGCTGACCTCAATACAAGTTTCCTTTCTACTTGTTTATATTGGTCTTTTCGGGACAAAAACCAGGGGAATATTTAGGATTTACAGTAAACCCTTGGTTTTTTTTTCCCTGGGTTGCTCTCCAAAAAGGTCCCGTCATAGTCAACCTTTATTTTAAAATGTATTAAATACTCGATCATACATTAAAACAAAAAACAAAAAAAACAAAAAATGTATAAGATAGATAAATAGATAGATAGATAGATACTTTATTCATCCCCGCAGGGAAATTCACACTTCCAGCAGCATCCCTGCGCTGGAGAACAAAACAATAATAAAGCAAAAATAATACAATACACAAATACCCAATGTGACGTGTTATTACCCAATGTAGCGTGTTATATAGATTGAGCGTTTGTTTGACAAATATATGTATAAAGTGCAGGATTTAAAGACATGTTCCGTAGTGGAGTGGTTAGCACGTCCGCCTGACGCATCAAAGGTCCGCGGCTCGGGACTGGGTCAAAAGATATGTCAGTCTGGAGAGGAATGGGCGCCACCAGGCTATACTTGCCCAAGGCACATAGAATAAAATACAGTTTGGTTGCACAAAGAAATTAAAAGAACTGGTAACAAAGAAGGGGGTCACATAAAATGAAGCTGATTCATTTTTTGATATACCGTAAATTCCGGACTATAGAGCGCACCTGATTATAAGCCGCACCCACCACATTTTAAAAGGAAAACCGATTTTGTACATTCACAAGCCGCACCTGTATGTAAGCCGCATGCACCCACATATAACCAGGTAACACAGACACAAAATTACCCAAACCCGACTTCAAGTCCCGTGATTGAAACTAAATGTCCTTCATTAAAATCCACAGTCCAAAAACCACAGCCGGCAAAATGAATGAAAAATGATATCGGTACTTAAGGTTTGATGCAGACCTGCAGAGTCCGGGTCCCGTTGAGAGTAATCCAAGGAAAAAAGTGTATATTTCCAAAGGCAAGGGTGGGAAAAATATATCAGATGAACACATTTACTCACGCAACTCCTTTTTCTTTAACCAACTTTTTACCCCCTCTTATTTCCTTGTCTGTCCCTCACCTTTAGTGGTCCCCACTTAAACTCGGCACGCCGCGTTTGTTCCGCCCCTTATTTTTCGTTCATCCGTGCAAAACATATCAGAATAAGTGTCTAAAATAAATGCAAATTAATACATTACAAAAATATACAGTTGCAAATATATATTATACATGGGTTACACATATTTACAAAGAAAGACGGTACACCGAGAGAGTTTTCCAAGCTTTAATGATAATAATATAGCTTTGTCAGGGCAGTTAATGGAAGCAACACTCGAGCGTCGCTAGGGGCCCTTAGAAAAATTACATAAATTGGTCCCATCACGGAATAAGCCGCAGGGTTGAAAGTTAGGGAAAAAAGTAGCGTCTCGTAGTCCGGAATTTACGGTAGGTTTAATTTGTTTAGAAAAATGAATACATAAAAATGATTTCCTGTGTTTTTACTTTTTTAAATTATGAAGTATTAGTAAAAAAAAAACATTTTTCATGAAACAGGAGCATATCTTGCAAACTATACATTTTCCCTTTGTTATATTTTAATTTTATTTTAAATTGCGAACGCCGTATAACAATTTTGGTTTGGGGAAATTGCCCAGTTCTGCTCTAATACGGATCATCTCGGTCACTGGTAACAGACGACTACGTCATTTTAGATTGCTAATAATCTACATAGTCTGTTTTGCTCTGAAAAAATAGGTGTCACATTGTGTTTTAAGGTTTATCGCTTTATAAGATTTGCAATCATTGATAAGGGGACCAATTGAGTGAGGTTGACAGGTACGCAGAAGGAAACTCTGGGGTTTATGTGGCTAGCTCTCATTTATTAGAGACAACAACACAATGCTAGTTTGATACCTCCATCTGCCCCCACTCCCAATTGTCCGCTTTTGCCCCCCTCCCACCAATTGGCAAGGAGATCTAGAACAATGGCAGTTTCTCTGTCAGTTTTAGTTATTTAACAAAAATACAAAATTGCGGCACAGTTTATGTCATGGGAACCTGTCGTGGGTTCAAATCCAGCTCCAGACTTCCTGTGCGGAGTTTGTATGTTCTCCCCGTGCTTGCGTGGGTTTCCTCCGGGCACTCCGGTTTCCTCCCACGTTCCAAAAACATGCATTTCAGGTGAATTGGCCGGTCCAAATTGTCCCTAGGTGTGAATGAGCGAATTAGTTGTCTGTCCCTGTGTGCCCTGCGATTGGCTGGCAACCAGTTCAGGGTGTCCCCTGCCCCCTGCCCGGAGATGGCTGGGATGGGCTCCAGCCCCCCGCGACCCTAATGAGGATAAGCGGTACAGCTGATGAGATGAGACAAAATTGTTGTACCTAAAATTTCTGAGCCGTGTTTATCATAAATATAAACTAACACAATTGTTCAAATAATCATGATATTTCCAAGCAAAAATATCTGTATCGGATCAGTATTGATCAGTACTACCACGTTTTACTTGGATTGGATCGATGCTGACACTCCCAACCGTATCGTGTATAATACACTCAAAAACTATGTTTTATATTTGCTTCGAATCAAAGATTTATGAGTTTAGACATTGATCAGTTACAAACTATTTTTGGTTATTCAAAAAAGGCAATTACTATTGATAATGAGTCACTGACTGGAGGCGGTGATTTCAATTAACTCTGTTAACTGTTAATTAAAAAGGGTTAATGAGTTTAATTGAAAAACGATCATCTTTAATGATCAGTTCAGGAAATCTAAACTTTAATTTGAGCATTTAAGTGCTTTCCAACGTGGGCGGAGTTCACTGATAGTCACTGATAGTTCTGCTGGGTCATCATGTCACTGAGAATTCATATTCCATATCCATCATTCACAGCATGAAAGTGGCAGCGCGCTAAATGCCAGCCACTTGCAGCATTTTACAGAAAATCGGAAGCGGCGGATCATTTGTTGACGACACACATAAGGTCGAGTCATGTTTATCTTACAGTCTCAAAGGGGTTCACAGACCACCTTAACAACATCCCCTGATCTGAAACCTACATAAGGGCAAGGTAATAATCAAAAACCTCAGGATGAGGTAAGAGGTAATCCGCCTTCCAGGACGACCAGACTGCAATAGATGTTGCAAGGGCATCAACGGACAACTCTCGTATATCATAAACATTAAAGGACCAGTGTGTAATGTTTGACCACTTGATGGTACTGTATTGTCTATCTATCTATCTATCTATCTATCTATCTATCTATCTATCTATCTATCTATCTCTCTCTCTCTCTCTCTCTCTCTCTCTCTCTCTCTCTCTCCCTCTCTCGCTCTCTCTCTCTCTCTCTCTCTCTCTCTCTCTCTCTCTCTCTCTCTCTCTCTCTCTCTCTCTCTCTCTATCTATCTAGCTATCTAGCTATCTAGCTATCTAGCCATCTAGCTAGCTATCTATCTACCCTGGTCATATCCCTCGAGAGGGGTGACCGACAGCAAGACAAACACATACAAAAAACAAAGAAAATAAAAAAGGGAAAAAGCAACAAAAAAAGTCACACACAAAATGTTTTGGACCATGGCCAACCCAAATGCCCAAACACCCAAACAAGTTAAGCACTTGGCACCCAAGTCAGTCATGCTTTCGTCCCTCCAGATGAAACGGAACACAAGAAAACGTCCATGACAATCGGGTCAGGGTGACACAACACACTCTTCTGTTCAACAGCAGGGCCCGACAGCTTTCACTGGTTTACCCCTGCTGCATCATATGGGTGCCCTGCCCATCCCTTGGAACGTTTCCAAACATCTTACTATGCTTTCACAACACCTCTCCACTCATTCCTATCACCAACAAAATTGTCTAATATGAAAAAAAAATGCCAACAGCACAGTGTAGCAGTCGAGATGCCAGAAGAACATGGTGGCGACGTCTACTTGGGATTCCACTATCAAAAATAAATATCCATTACCAACCTGATTTTTCATGATGGTTATATTGTATGATAGTTTATGTATTTTTGCGTCGTATTGAATTTAAAGATTTTTTTTTTACTGAAAAAAAAAAACGTTTTTTTTAAAACGCACTTCTTTTCTGTAGCATATTAATAACCAATATTTTATGTTGACAATATCTGTGTATTATTTGCCCTCATGTAGGTTTTAGATCAGGGGTTGGTGTCATAATAGACTTTGGTTTGCAATAATCTGTGGTCTGTGCAGCCCTTTGAGACTCTTTGTGATTAAGGGCTATACAAATATGACTTGGCTTGACTTGACCACTAGGAGACACTAAATATTACACATTATCCCTATAAATACAGTATAGATAATAACAGAATTCTCTGTTGACAGCTTCCTGCCCCAAAATCTATACCTGGGTTCTATATGATGTAGTAGAAATACGTATAAATATATGATTGATATATGATTAAAAAGTGTGTCTTAAGCATCGATTTAAATACTTTTGGATCATATCAAAGAGGGCAGAGCATCCAACGGCACTGAGGCCCGTATGGAGACCGGTTTCAAACAAGCAGATTTATTTTTGGCTCTGGAATCACTAGTTGACCAGGATGACCCTAGGTAGGAACATTGGGGAAATTTAAATCAGAAAGATATGACTGTGGTTAAGTGATCAGACTTTCTTGTCCGAAAAACCTTACTGCGGCATTTTGTCGCAGTAGCAAACATTTGATGCTAAACATTTGGAGACTTAAAAATAGTACATGACAGTACATATATTTGCTACTTTGTTGTCTCCCTGAGTAGACTGTCTTTTGTGTGAAATTTTGTTGTTGATGAGATCACTGCAATCCCAGGATCAGCGAATTAAGTATTGACGCCCCTGGCTGCAATGTGCATATAAATAGAAGCCTGTAGGCCATGGCTGGAGGCCACCTTGCCTGTATGACCATACGGCTGAAGATGCAAGCCTGGGGGGTTTGTGGGAATTTTCCACTCGCCCACTCTTATGGACTGAAAATCCATTTGGTATACTAGCAATGCGTAACCTTAGATACCCTCTAAACGGGTTGAGTTTTTTTTCCATTTGACATTTTGCTTGACTAAGTTGTTTTGCACTGCTGGGGTTCGGAATGCAGCTGAGTCCTGACCGATTAAAAAGGCTCTCCTGTAGCTTGAAAAGCAAAAATTAACTCATTTGGATGATGCATTGCAAAAGGTTCTCTTAAATAGTAAAAAAGTAACCCCCTCAAATGTCTGCAGAAATGTCATCATTATGTTTATTGAACCACATTTATCCCCTTTAGAAAAGCCTTCGTCATCTAAGAAGAGTATTTGGGGTCATTGTCTCTGGAACATTGACCTGCGACCCAGATTCTGGAGGAAGGGGATCAATCCCTGCTCCAGTTTTTCACAATTCATGTTAGAGTTTGTGTTTCCTCTCATGAAATGCAACACCCTATTTCCAGTTGCACTGATGCAGCCCCAAACCATGACATTCCAAACAACTTGCTTGACTTTAGGCACAACACAAACATGTTTGCAATCCTTACCTGGTTGCCACCAACCATGCTTTACACCACAGGTGTCAAGCAGGCGTCCCGCGGGCCAGATCAGGCCCGCTAAGGGTTGAATCTGGCCTGCGAGACAACATTCAGAGAAGCACAAGAGGAAACTTGATGTTGCCAAAGCCAGGTGCCTCTCGCAAAGACACTGTACTTGTATTTATTATCTCTCTCTCTCTCTCTCTCTCTCTCTCTCTCTCTCTCTCTCTCTCTCTCTCTCTCTCTCTCTCTCTCTCTCTCTCTCTCTCTTCCTGTCTCTCTCTCTCTCTCTCTCTTTCTCTTTCCCTTTCTCTCTCTCTCTCTCTCTCTCCCTCTCCCTACCCTTCGCGCTTTCTTTTCTCTCCTTCTGTCTTTCTATTTCTCTTTGCATTCCTTTCTTCCTCTCTCACAAAATCTTTTTTTATCTCTTTTGTTTCTCACGCTCTCTCCCTCTCTCTCTTTCTTTGTCCCGCCCTCTCTCTTCTTTTCCATCCCTCTTTCTCTTATTTCTTTATCTCTCTTTTTCTTTCATTTAATCTACTAGTCCGGCCCCCGAGATAATGTTTGTTCTATCGTGTGGCAGCCGAGTTAAAATGAGTTTGACACCCCTGCTTCACACCCTCTGTGCCAAATTGTATGTATAACATATAAATATATATATATATTTTTTTAAGAATGATTTGAAGACATAAATTTCCCTGAAAAGAATAATGTACATCAAACGAGAAGGATTTTCTACCTCTGTTCTATCTAATTGTTTAGCAAATTTGAAGTATTGTAAGTTTAAAATCGTTTTATGTCTACTGCAAAAAAAAGATATTATTGAACTAGCAGATTATTTTACTAATTCTTAACCAAAAATGATTTTGTTGACTAAAAAATAAGTTCAAAATGACGTAAAATTAGGGGATTAACATCTAAATAAAATTGCGTATTATGGTTTTATTTTATCAGATAAAAAATGTTTAAAGCATAATAAATAGGAAAATTAATACTTCAAATAAGCACCACTATATGACCCTGCTGTATCATATTACTTCACTTGTTTTAAAAAAAAAATTCATCAGAAAAACACGTTGTTACATGTGCACGGCAAAATGAGCATTTTTGCACCACCTGCATATTATTATACTCGTTTTATGTATTATTTTTTGGGATTTAATAGAGAAAAAAACTAAATTAAAATGTTTGCATTAAATGTGTTAACTGGTTGATTTTAACAGTTGAATTAATGCAGTTTTACACCCGAAACAACTCACTACACTAAACGAATTCAACACTGCCTTCTAACGGAGGGAGAGAGCATTTGGTTTGAATGTTTTTCAAAAATCATAACTTTTGATAGAAATGACCTAGAGACTCACTTCTTCTTTTACACATACTCAGAAATTCATGGAAGGCCTTATTGAATTATCCAGGGGTTGTTAGAAATGTCCGCCTGAACATTTTTAAAGAATATGTTCCTCTGCAACCCTAAAATTCTCCTCCCTCTGTGTGAACAACACAGCAGCATCTTTTTAAGATGATAGATAACCTCTTGTATGAATCGATTGACTCAGTACTTTTCCATTGCATTTTGTGAGCATTTTTGGGGGGGTTCCCCCCTCACCTTTTAATCTTTAAACACCCACAATCAAAAAAAAATGATAAAATGTGTAATTTTGTTGCCACTCAATGTTGTGAATGATTCTCTTTGCTGTCGCAAATTCCCCACTTAAAGGACTTCAGCTTGATTAGGCAACTCTCTCACCGGAATAAGCAAGTCAATGAAAGAGAAGGGGGATGTAGCACCACTTTAAGTCTCTTCTTTCATTCATATTTCACGCCCACTTTTGCAAGCCTGACAAGAAAACAGGAAAAGAACTAACGTGGACTGGCAATGCGACTCAAACCACAACGAAAAAGCAATCCGATCATGTATCACTCTTGGTTTCAATTCGACGGCTAGGTCATTATTATCCTCTTTTTCGGTTTCAAAGTCTTCTTTTTCAAAGGGCTTAGAATTGGAACGATACATTTACAGCCGCTTCTCTGCTGTGTGCGCTCTGGGGAGACAAGTGCGCTGCTATTGTAGGGTTACCTCCTTTTATCACGACTGACTCATAGCTGCAAGGTTCCTGAGATCTCCAAAATCTCTTGGCCTGGAGGTATACTTGGAAATGTGGAATGATTTGGTCTCGGCGAAACAATCAAGCTAGCTGACAGCAGCTCTGGGGAAGAAGCTCTGTGAAGTGTGACCATGATGAAGTGTTTTTAATACTAGAGTTGTTGCATGATTCATAACTACAGTTTATGCAAACCATGATTGAAGATGTTCCCTTGTGTCTAAGAGCTTTTGATTCACACCAACTAAACCAGGGATCCCTTAAACTTTAAAAACTTGATACGTTTATGGATTGATATACACTCAAAATGAGGAGGGAAGACATCAATGAATTCTGAGCTTGCAAGGAGAACAGGAGACCACATAAAATCATCAAGATAGTACAATCCAGCCTGTTCTAAAGTTCCACCTATGAGGCCTCTCTTTTTATTAACCTAAAGGCTGTGGAAAATAAAGATACACAATTGGCAAGCGCTCAATGATATTGAAAATTGTGCAAGGGCTTTATTAGTCGAAATAACCCAACCCTGGCATCATAATCAATCTACCTTGCAAGCATTCAATAGTTAGGTTGGAACGACCCTGGTGGTTAGAAGCAGTCTCCAATGCAAGCAAGGACAAACAAAGTAATGTAAAACTATTTTTAAACAAACAATAAATGATTTTCTGAAAAAAGCTGTAAGCATCTTTTTTGTAATGGATTAGTCTGAGGGGTTAGGTACCTTTATGACCCAAAAGTGTCAGGACAGAACGGAAACAGGACCCAATTGCGTGACGTTTACCACAGGTCTTATTGAAAGAAAGAGGAAGAGCTGCGCCCACCATCCGGTTTTCGCTGGACGCGGGAAGCAAGTCGCTCTCGGATTCGGACTGTGATCGGAAGTTGATCTTCCGTAGCGAGCGATGGCGGTGTCAGGGACAGAAAAACTGGTCGGTAGCCGGGACTGGGAGAGCAAAGCGTGGTCGGGGTCGGAAATGAGTCGTAAGCCAGAACGGGAGAGTAGACGTAGTAAGGGACAAAAAGAAGTCGTAAGCCGGGACGGCAGAGCAGACGTGGTCAGGATCAAAAGCGGGACAGATGGGAGTCAGGGTCGAAAAAGGCTTGCTTAGTATATACTGAGATTTGCAGACGGACTGACAATAGGGGATTGACAGGACTGGTTTCAAATAGTGACAGGGAGCCAATCAGAACCCGCGGCGGTTGGCGCCAAATGAGCCGGTACAGGTGAGTCACATCAGTAATCATGACAAAAAGAGCAATAATAGATCTATCATCAAATATACCACTTCAAACGTGTGCCCCTCCCTCGTTGAGGCTTATTTTTACCTTCATTTTTTTCATAAGTAATGGTTTCAAAACAATGAGCAAGCAGAGTTATTTTATAAGAATGTCACAAAATAATGCAAACAAAAAGTTTATAATGGTGTTTCCTTTCAGCGCAGTTGGTGCGTGTGAGAGAGAGGAGAGCTGTGCTATGTGTGCAGAGATCCGTCCACTTGTAGCGCTCGACCAATCAATTTGCTGTGTGCTTGGCTGATATTTTTTCGGGTTTACACTTTATTCTATGGGTTTTTATCATGAATTGTCTCAACAGTAAACATACATCATTTATCAAGGTACTATATGAAGGATTTCTGAGCAATGTACAGCCAAAACTGGGTGTGTTGGGTGTTAACTGTGACATTATACTGTGGTCAAGACTGTTTGAATTATCAGTATTGTTTGATATCGAACTCGCCTTTAAATCATCAAACTGGGAACGCTACGGATAAAAATGTAAAAGGTAGCTTTTTATCTCATAAAAGAGCCATCTCGAGCCATCATTTCCCGACCCATGCTGGATATACACTTATAATGTTACTACTATGTTGTTACAATGTTATCATCAGTTTGTTACTGGTTGTGGATATAGGAAGCATGCATTTCAACCTTTTGCTTTTAAAAACGCAGTGCATTTTATAGCCCACTCTATTTTTATATGCCAAACACAACATGTCTCCAGAATATTGAAAAAAACAAAAAAAAACAAAGGAAAACAAAACACGTGCCAGTCTAAAACTAAAAGTAGCCAACCTACCAAAACTAAACCTGATGACTAAAAAACGATTCTTGAGTCTACATGTTTTTGTTTGAATTTTACGGAGACAGTAGGTATACAAAAAATCGGCAGGGATTTTTAAGGGGGGAAAAGCGGTAGTCTAACTAGTAAAGCAGTAGTGCTTGTGAGGAATGAAGGAGCGGAGAACAAATCAGTCAAACATACTTGCAATTAAAATTGACAGGCTGAATCAAAAAAGATGTGTTTGGAGTTATTATTAAACATAGTTCGTGTATGTCAGTGTTGTTACTGTGTTATTATCATTTTGTTACTCGGAGAAAATTCTAAGGCTTGGGGGCAAGATCAGTCCAACATGCATTTAAAATTGACAGGCTTATTCTAAAAAGCTGTATTAAGAGTTGTGATTGAATAAAGCTCATGTATTTCAGTGTATCTTAACCATTATGCCACGCTGCATGCTTTTGTCCAATTCATACTCACGAATTATTTTACAGAACGAAAAGTTGAAATTACATATTTTTTGTATGCTTTAGATTGGCAGTTTTTTTATATAATTTAAAGAAATAATTAAGAATGGAGGAAAGCTAAAAAACAAGTCATACAATAAAATTAGAAAATAATGATAAAACAACATAACAAAATCAGTTAGACTGTCACGACCAGAATGAAATTAGGACCCAATTGCGTTAAGTTTACCACAAGTTTTATCGAAAGAAAGAGGAAGGGCTGCACCCACGATCCGGTGCTCACTGGATGCGGGAAGCAAGTCGCTCTTGCTATCGGATCCTGATCCGGATAAGGAAGGGGATCTTCTGTAGCGGGCGATGGCGGTGTCAGGGAAAACAGGTCGATAGCCAAGACAGGAGAGCAAAAACGTGGTCGGGGTCAGAAACAGGTCGTAAGCCGGGACAGGAGAGCAGAATGTGGTCGGGATCAAAACAAGTCGTAGCCAGAGACAATCGGGGGGAACAGGAACGGGCAGGTGGAAAAACGGATGCAAAAACGGGACAGGCGGGAGTCAGGGTCAAAAAGGCTTGCCTTGTATCAACAGAGGTTCGCAGACGGACTGACAAAAGGTGAGTGACAGGACTAGGTTTAAAAAAGGACAGGGAGCCAATCAAATTGCCCGCAGCGGCTGGCGCCAAATGAGCGGGCACAGGTCATTCAAATCGGTAATCATGCCATTCTATCTCATTAGTCAAAGCTGCCACAAATAATGAAATCTATTCCTCCCACATTCCAAAAACTCGCGTGTCAGGTTAATTGGCCGGTCCAAATTGTCCCTAGGTGTGAATGAGCGAGTGAGTTGTCTGTCTCTGTGTGCCCTGCGACTGGCTGGCACTCAGTTTAGGGTGTCTCCTGCCCAAAGCCGAAGACAGCTGGGATGGGCTCCGGCACCCTCCCGACCCGACTGAGGATAAGCGGTACAGAAAATGGATGGATATAATAATGTGTTAATGATTCCACTCATAAGCTTCACCGGAGTAAAAAGCACCTCCGGTCAAACTATAGGGAAAAAAAAACAGTGACTTATAATCCGAAAAATACCTCGTTCACACTCCTTTACTAAAAATCACCAGGGTTCGGATGTTGTGTTTTCAAGTATTTAAAAGTGCTTGAATTTTGGGTTAAGTGATTTTAAATGCTGGAAATTGTTGCTATGTGTCATGAATGCGGATTCAAGGCACCTGTGACTGCCTAATTGGCGCCAACAGCCCTGAGAGCTGATTGGCTAAGAGACCCCTTTTAAACCCCCCTGGCTTTCAGGAGGACACCGTCAGATCGTTGCGAACAGATACGCCCAGCTAGGCAAGCTCACACTTTCAGACATTTTTCCTGCCCTGTTTTCCTCTGCCTGTTACCCGTTGCCGACCTGTTTCTGGACCCGTTTCTGCCCTATTCTGCCATCCCGACATCCGACCTGTTTTGCCCCGCTACCTACCTGACACCTGTTTCCGACCTCGTTTCCGAACTCAATAGCGCCCTTGCTCTCTCGTCCCGCCTGACCACTAGTATTCCTGCAAATCTACGATCAGCCTCGCTCGACACGGAAGTGCCACTTCCCCATTTCCAGCCACCTGCTACCCTTATATGTCAACCATCGGATCGTGGAAGCAAGCCCTACTCTCCCTCTTTATCAATAAAACTGAGTAAACGAACGCTATTGGGTCCTGTGTTTGTTTTTGGTCTGTGACATTATATTTCTCAGTCTGTTAAAGTCTGCCTAAGAATTGAACCCTGAATAAATGACCCATAAGCAGTGTTCCCTCTAATCTGCGCGTGCGCAATTGCGCACTGCTCGCACATTCTCAGCGCACAAGAAAATCTAGACAGCGCACAAAAATGAGGGCTCAAAATTACTAATTAAGAAGCGACTTAAGTCAAAGTTACAGTGCATGAAGGTAAAAATACACAGGTTCCCCCGACGTTGTGTCCTGAATGCGGTATTTGGAAGTCGAGTCGAAGGAGAACAAAGTTGAGTAAAGTTAGTAGAATTTGTCGAAAACCGGCTTCTTCGGCTCGGCTCACTAAAAGGAACCGGCTCTTTTGGGTCCTAAACGGCTCTTCAGGTTGTTTTTGCTTCTTTAATCCCAACATGACCAAATATTATGTAAAATTATGCACAAACTGACTTAATGGAAGGGGGAATGGAAAAAAAAAAGAAAAAAATTACCAAAACTTAAAAGTAGTGAATAGGTGAGAAAAAAAGAAACAAAAGGAAGAAAAAAAAAGGAAAAATTTAGAAAAAAGCCAGAAAAAAAGAAAAGAAAGAAATGTAGGAAAAAAGTAAATAGAGAACAAAAAGAAAAAAGTTCGGAAAAAATAAACACAATGAAATTTTTTTTAAAGGAATTAGTAGAAAAAAAAAACACTGAAAAAAGAATAACAAGATTGTGTTGCATTCAAATAATTTCCTATTATATCAAGTGAATCGTTTTGCCAACATTGTACTTCCACTAAAAAATGTGATTAAGTACAGTTCTGTATCCTACAACCGACTAAATAAGCCCCCAAAAATGTTAATATCATGCGACAAAATATATCAGGAAATAATAAGAAATGGATATCTTGTGAAAGAATTGTAAGAACAAACGACGTTTGTAGGCCGTACAACCTTTGCAATAGTACATGGGTCAATTCATTCAAAAGAGGAAAAATAATTTTGCATTGCCGGAAACTCAGCAAACTGTAAGTTGATGTCAAGTTATGGACATGTTTGATAATGATTTAGTTGCCACACTTGGGATTATGGTTGCTCACTGTTGTTTCAAGTGTTGCTCACCGACTTTGTTGTTTGTGTGGTTGTTTTTGCAAGCACTTTGTTGGTGACCGCCGTAGATAACCTGTAAAAATATACAAAACACAGTTTGTTTTATACATTAGACATGCTATGATTTCTAGCTGTGTCTTTAGAACAGCAGGGTGGGTGAATACAGAGTATACACACACAACAACCCATCATAGTATGATCACCTCAAGAGTATGGTAATGGCTAATGAAAACCAGTTTGCATCATCATCACATGTGTGCCCAGTATGGAACCACTAAATTACTTTCACACTTTCCCTGTCCAATTCCAGGAAGCAAAAGGGGTTAATTGTGTAGCCGCCACCAAACACGAGCGCGCCAGATCGTGCCGTGACATACGATGGCTGTAATCACATTGGCTTTTTGTGTTTGTTGTATTTGCTGAGAGAGTACTCGAGGTTTGCCGTGTCCCACTTTTATTCCCATACGTTCCAATTCGACGCAAAATATACACAATGTACGGCGTTCCTGAATTATGTAAGACCGCGCTGCTCTGTGGAGCCACACGCTCATTTCGATTCATAATTTAAAGCCTAATAGATGTACTGGTTTTCTTAAGTCTCTTCACCGTGACGGGACTTAGAAGATTGTTCTCACCATGCAACAGTGATGATGTTGGAACAATACTGATAAAAAATACTACATTTTTTGTGTTTGTTTTAATGATTCAAACATGTTCTTGTAGAAACAATCCAGATAAAAATAATGGATTTTTTGTGTGATTTTTTTAATAATTCATCCATGTTCCTGTAGAAGACTTAAGCGGTGTAAATGCTGCCCACTCACAAGCCTCTTGTTTAAAATTCAAAATGTCAGTTTGGTTAGCTAGCTAAATAGTTTACATGCAGCAATTCAGCGGTATTTCTCCTGACAAGAATATGCTTGAGAGATGATGATACTAGGAATCATGGTATAGATCCGATCCAATTAACTACAGCGTAGTCAGGGTTGGGTAGGGTTACTTTAACTGGATTACTTTCAATTACTTTTGGATTACTCCAATACCAAATGTGCTAATAAAAGACAAAATAAACTAAATATGAATAAAATGAATACATTTTGTGCAGGCTTAGGGAATAACGGAACACATGGAACGGCAAAAATGATGTTGGCAAGCTGTTTGGATTTATTTTCATTTTGTTTCTGTCGCATTTTACGTTTGTTTTGCCAGAGATCAAAGAGATCAAAGCCAGGAGAAAAAGCTTACCACGTGTTGTGAGTCATAATTTTATTCATATTTAGTTTCTTTTGTCTTTTATTAGCATATTTGGTATTGGAGTAATCCAAAATTAATTGAAAGTAATCAAGTTAAGGTAACCCTACCCAACCCTGAGCGTAGTATCGATCGATACCAATCAGATACAGATTATTTTAGCTTGGAAAATTCATGATAGAAAATATCATCCCCCCTCCTAGAATAACTTTATATAATTAGGTTAAACACAATACGAAACTGTTTTTGTTTTATAATTACCACACAAACTTTAAAGGGACAGTGTATTTTATTTGATCCCTTGATGTCATGGTCTTTTGTAGCTTAAAACAAGTGGCAAGATTTACAAGGAAGAATGCAAATGAAGGAGATTCAAACTGACCAAAATGCAACATTTTACATCTAAATTTTTTTGCCTTTTTTAGTTTTTGAGTGCCTGTAGCAGCAAGATGGTGGATAATCATGCCAGAATCCTTTTAAAGGGCTCCTAATATGTAAAAAACACTTATTTTGAATAATGGGTGTTTCTAGATCATACATTTTTGCTTATTATCCAAGTAAATGTGTTTTTTTTGTTTTTTTTTTAATGCATTGAGTTTTATTTTTTCCTACACGGAGGCTCTAAATGATACACACTTTCCCTTGTTGTATATTGTACATGCTTTCAATTGAAATTGTTTATTCCATATAAAGATTGAACCAAAAATAAACAAATGTGTTGACAACATTCTAAAAAGTAAGGTTTAATTTAACATTTTTTGGTGAATAAAAATGTGGCCACACAGAAAACAAGATTTATTCACCTTTTATCGGTCTTCACAGATTGGCTTCCCTTCTATTTAAGCTCAGTCCTCTCACTCACCCTTTGTCAGTCCGTCAACGAACCTTTGCACCCGAAAGACGTGGGTTTTGACTGTACGGGATCCCGTTTGTGTATCCTGTCCGGTATCCATCCCGTCTGTTTCGTCCTGTTTTGATTTTGGTCTCCGGTCTCCAGTGTCTGGTATCGTGCCCGTCATTCTCGTCCTGTCTAATATCTGTCTCCAGTCCCCTATATCTGTTATTAATCCATTCAATCCCGTTCTGTCCGGTATCGACATCATCTGTCCGGTATCAGCTTGTGTAACTGGTATCGATCTCATTGGCCTTTCTTCTTTCGTCCAGCGATCGCCGAATCACTGGCTTTTTGTGTTAACGTGCATGACTGCCCTATTTCCCGTAAAATAAAAGCTTGTGTGAGAAACATCACGCATTTGGGTTCTCCTCCTGGTCCGGTTCTTGACAGAGATACTGAATATTACACACTGTCCCTTTAACAGTATCTAGAAATATATTTGTACTTGAATAGAGTCTGTTAATGTCATTGTAACATGTGAAATGCGCACAAAACTAAAAAGCACAATGACGAACAAAAGTCAGAACAAAAGACAAGAGAGTCAAACCCCAAAAAGAAGCAATGTGATGAAAATACAATCAAAACATTGCCAACGTGACAACTGTCCTACCATAGTGTAAACAATGCAATTCTGTGCAGGAAAGCAGCGCTTTAGAGAAATTGGTGAAGGATCGAAGAACTGTATCAATCCCAGAACAATAGTATCAATCTGATCAAAGTATTTGCTTAGTATTGATATTTGGATCGGTCCTTCCACTCCTACTATCATGAAAGTGCTTGCTGCGCTTCTTGAGAGTGATAAACATCCACCCCGCCTCCCGAGTTTTCAGTTGGAGGATGCCAGCAACAAGGCTGCTCTCAATGGTGCCAAAACCTATGAGAAGGGGATCCATCAGAGCTAATGAATCCTCAGAGTATGTGAGAACACAGTAAAGGTGAATGAAGCACCGAAAAAACAGGCTCGGGTAAGGTGACCTATGATGATATCCTCAGTATGACCGATAAAATGGTTCTTTCTTCACGTGGCCAGTCAGAGCTGCTGGTCTCAGCACACATAATCTCAACCGAGTCTTTTTTAGCGGAGAAGAAAAATTGATGAGACGTTGTTATTCTCCTTTCTACTGCATGGTGACGTGGACATGATTCTTTTTTTCTAACCTTATCTTCTCTGTTCCTTTATCTTTTTGTTTTTTTACCTCACTGTGAATGTGTGAAACTGGAGTGTCATGCCCAATTTCGTTGTCACAATATGTTAACCCATTTTGTACCAATGACAATAAAGGTATATTCTATTCCTCTATTCTATTCTATTCTATTCTATGTTAAACTACATAAATAAACGTGGTGTAAGATTATTTTGTATTTTGTAAGGGAAAATACAACAGTTTGTAAGGGCATGGAGCTGTGGAGCTTGACATGTATGGAAATGGTTCAACCAAGCATACCCTATTAAAAAGTGACATCCAGCCCTATTAGGCAAATATCACTGAACTGTAGACAGGTTTCCCTAGTAATAAATGTGCCCGGCACTTGTCAACGTGTGATATGTGATCAATGTGAGGTGGTTCAGCTAACTGGAAGAATATTCCCATAGGGTAAACGGGGGGATTAATCCCCAAGGCAGAATAATTACACATCCTCGGAATGTCTAACTAAAGTAATAAAATGGGTTAGGGGGCAATTGGGGAGTTTTGACCCAAACGATACAACAGAAGCGGGACTAGAATATGACCAATATTGAAGGGAAGAGGGAATGCATACCCCAGAAGGTGCATCTTTCGAGCACATCTCAACCTCCTCATTATTGCAGACGCTTTTCTTGATGTCCTATAATCTCGTAATTGGCTCCCTTGCCGGTCGCTGCTGGTAACACAAGAACTATCTGACAGCCTTCTTCCATTTTCCTGGTAGTATTACAATTCAGTCGAGCGAGATGAAGGGGTGCGGGGTTCTCACGGTGGGATGCAAAGGGCAAGACAGAGTCATAAATCTTCTCCAAAACTCAATGCAGGACGTGAATGAGGAGGCTTTATGATGACAAGCACTTCCGAGCTTCTGTCTTCTTTGTCCTTCTCCGTAAAGCAAAGAGCATACGATCTACGCCATGCTGCAGAGATATTATTTCAATATCCGGAATGTGCCCTCGCGTTGTTGCAAATCGCAATCAAAAACACCTTTAGAATCTTGTGAATTTTCTGGTTCTTTTGAATTATTAAAGTCACGTAGCAGCAGGAAGTGGTGAGTGTTGCTTAGGTTAAAACGACTGTACGTTCACAGTTCACTGTCATGTCCAGTATGGTCGCCGTGGCGACCGGCTGGCCCCGCTCCCTCGGCACCGGCTGTAGTAGATCATCTAATTTGCCTGTGTGCTTCCTAAGGGCGGGTTCTGGGTATTGCCGGTTGCTGGTTCATTGCATTTTCTGTTTTGTTTTGCTCTGTCCTGTTTTGTTTGATTCGGAGGAAACCTGTGTTCGCACGTTTTGAGTAAAAGCCTGTTTTGTGAGTATCCCTAGTCTTAGTTCCTGTTTGCCTGTAAGCCTGTTTTTGTTTTGTTTTGTCCCTGAGTGTTGGGCGACTTTTATTTCCTTAATAAAAGTATCTGATCGTTAACACGAATGAGTTCTCCCTTCCTGCCTCCTGCCTCCGATCTGGTCCGGTCCCCTGACAGTTCACAGAGTATTCTGGGTAATATATTGTTAGTCGAATAGAATAGAAAAGAATAGAATGGAATAGAATAGAATAGAATAGAATAGAATAGAATTTACTTTTATTGTCATTCTTTGTAACCATGCACACAGAACGAAATGTCAATACACCCGTACAGTTAAACTGTAGCGAGCCGAATTAGCCGCAGCCAAACAGGGCGCCGCCATTTTTATACCCAACTGCTGTCTTGGGAGTCATTAGGTGACCAAACCCCCCAATTCCAAGCCTTAATGCCGAGCGCCAAGCAGGGAGGCAATGAGTGCCAATGTTGTAAGTACGACTCGGCCGAGGCTTGAACCAGCGACCTCGGAGCGGGCGCCCTACCATCTAGGCCACCGAGCTGGTTATTCTGCATTTATATAGCGAGACTTTCCAAAGCGCTTTACAGTGTGCTTCACATTTCCCAATAGCGGCCATGCAGCCATGTAAGGCGCTAACCTGCATATTGGGGGTATTAGGGGCTCAGTGTCTTACCCAAGGACACTTCGACGTGTAACACGGAGGAGCCGGGATTCGAACTTCGATGTCTTGATCGCAAGACGAGCGCTCTACCTCCTGAGCCACTGCCGCCCTGAAGCCACTGCCGCCCTACCTAATATGAGTTTGTCAGAGACAATCATTTTGCTGTAAAGCATCTATGGAAAATGCATTTGCTCATTACTGGCCAATCATGTTTTTACTTCAGATAGCAGGTTAACTGTGATTGGTCGTAACCTGCCTTGTTGTGCTTGTTGTGTCATGTGTCCCTCTCTTAATCTCATGATTACTGATGTGACTCAGCTGTGCCCGCTCATCTGGCGCCAACCGCCACGGGTTCTGATTGGCTCCCTGTCACTATTTGAACCCAGTCCTGGCTGTTCCCTGTTGTCAGTCCGTCTGGTAACCTCAGTGTATACTAGGCAAGCCTTTTTCGACCCTGAGTCCCAACTGTCCAGTTTTTGCTCCCATCTGCCTCCGGCTACAACCTTTTTTGATCCTGACCACGTCTGCCCTCCCGTCCTGGCTTACAACCCTTTTTTGTCCCCGACTACGTCTACTCTCCCGTTCTGGCTTACGACTCGTTTCCGACCACGCCTTGCTCTCTCAGTCCCGACCAGTTTTTCCACCCTGACACCGCCATCGCTCGCTACGGAAGATCCACATCCGTATTCAGATCAAAATCCGAGTACAAGAACGACTTGCTTCCCATGTCCAGCAAACACCGGATCGTGGGCGCAGCCCTTCCTCTTTCCTTCAATATAACTTGTGGTAACCGCTACATAATTCGGTCCTGTTTCTGTTCTGGTCCTGATATTTAAGGTTTTATGGATTTTTTTTCTGTCGTTTTCAAAAAAAATATTTACTCACGTGTTTTTTTTCACCAACGACATGAAAGCCAAAATATATAAAAAAAAATTTGAGGGAACCGCACCGTATATTTTAAGAAAAAAATCATTAAATCTGAAAAAACGGTCTCCACACAATTGATAATTCTCTAGCACGTACAGTATTGCTTCATTGTGTGTCATTTCATCATTTTATCAAATCCATAAAATAATGATAGCCTGTAAGTTACATATTTACTTTTTCCATATTTTGGTTAATATATTCCCGTTCCTACAAAAAAAAATGATATAGATGAAGTTATATTTGACTAGTTATTGTATTGTTGTTGTTGTGCTGTGCAGCAAAGCCACAGTGTGGTTAGCGCACAGCCCCACGGTGTATAGGTTCAGGGTTCAAGTTTACCTACCGCAGCCTCCCCGTGTGGAGTTTGCATGTTCTTCCTGTGCTTGTGTGGGTTTCCTCCGGGAACTCCGGTTTCCTCCCACATTTCAAAAACATGCATGTCAGGTTAATTGCCCAGTCCAAATTGTCCCTAGGTGTGAATGAGCAAGTGAATGGTCTGTCTCTGTGTTCCATGCGACTAGCTGGCAACCAGTTCAGGGTGTCCCCTGCCCACTGCCCGAAGATAGCTGGGATGGGCTCCAGCACCCCCCAGAACCCTACTGTGGATAAGAGGTGCAAATAATGGATGAATGGATGGATATTGTGCTCTGTGCAGCCATTTGAGACTTTTAATGGTGATACTTGTTTGTGTGTGCTGAAAAAAACAATCAATAAATAGGAAAATAAATTAATATCCTCTTCTGTTTATATTTATTTTAAGTATATATTTATGACAATATTTATCCAAATATGTTTTAATTAAAATACAAAAACAATACTTAACATAAGCAACATTTTGCAATTTTAATTTTTAAAATACAAAAAAAACAGTTAAAATAAGTTACATTTTTCTCTAAATTTAAAAGGAGTTCCGGAGATGTTAATTAAAAAAAATTAAAATAGACACACCTTTCTTAATTATGTCTTCTATTTTGAAGTATATCATTGTAAAAAAAAATACTTAATTTACGTACAATGTTCATGTTTCACTACTAAATAATTTTAGATGTGAATATTCTTAGAGGGAGACTACCATACAAGTGACGGTATAAAGTTAAATCAAGTTGAAAAAAATATGAATAAAAAAGTATATATATTACTTTAATTTATCATCAAAGAAAAAGCTAGTTAGATATACTAAGCAGGAAAAAAATGACTACAAGGAGACTGGCACTAAAAATAGTTCTCAAAACACTTAGAGTAAGCAGCTCAGATTATGGTCCAAAGATAAAATGCTCCTTTCTGCTTCCACCAAAGACGGCATAAAATGTGCATTGCGTCATTTTCCACTGCATGGTACTTACATTACTCAAGGGTACTAGCATTTGAATGAACAAGTACCACGACTACTTTTTAATAGTATCCGGTAAGCCGTTTTGATCCAAATGACGTCGGCTGACCGTCAACATGATTTGCTTGATAAAATTCATAAAAAAATCAATTCATTAATGATAACCTTGCATGTTAATTGAAAGATGTTGCGGGAATATGACTTCAGTCCAAGGTTGTGATAAAGAACATTTGACACCGTAAAATTATTTTATGATTTAAAGGATTCAATCGAACCGGATTGCTTAATTCAAAATATAGTATTGGGGATTGGTTGACATTTCTTTGAAGACACTAGCTTCAGTCTTCTTTTTACTTTTTACAAATTAATTTAGGGTTCTGCTGTTCTAGTCCTTTGCTCTAGAATTTGCTGGTCTACTAGTGATCCCAAGAGCCAAGAAGAAATCCGCAGGTACGAGAGTGTTCTCCGTTCGGGCCCCGTTGCTGTTGAATGCTCTTTCCCCTGACATTTGATCTGCAACCTCAGTGGAACTGTTTAAATCTAGGTTTGGCTCACACTCATACTCAAAATGCCAATATCTGTGTAGTATTTGTTATTGCAACATCGATTACAGCCTGGTCATTCTGGAATGGGGTATATACCTAATGTGCGGTCCGTTCTCAAGGTTTCTTCATTTTCTAATGTTGAGGTTTTGAGTTTTCCCTTGCCCTCATGTAGGTTTTAGATCAGGGGATGGTGTTTTAATCGTCTATAGTCCGTGTAGTCCTTTGAGACTCCTTGTGATTAGGGGTATGCAAATCTCACTTACTCTCTCTTTCTCTCTCTTTCTCAATCGGTTTGTCCCTATGCAGAGGTAGTAAGGGTAGCCAAAAGTGTTATTCAAGTAAAACTACTCTTACTTTAGAACAATATAAATTAAATAAATGTAAAAAGTACTAATTCAAATAATTACTTCAAACAGTACTTGGTGAAAAAAACTACTTAAGTACAGAGAAATTGTAGCAATGTATTATTTATTGATCTTTTTGAAACAACCATTCAAACAGATCATCCCAGTCCATCCAATCAATAATACATTCCTCTTAATTCAAAAATGGATTGAAATAATTAAGGTACATTCAAGTACTGTAATAAACAATAAAATAATAATAGTATAAATTAAAGATACATTAATCACAAGTAGCCTCAGTGGTTTACGTATTTTTTGGACATTTAATTTATGTGGAGGGGATTTAAGTAGCAGGTTCAATGTAGCCTAATGTAGTGGGATAAGAGTCTTTATTTCACAGATCAAGTCAAAGTAAAAAGTATTGTGGTTTAAAATACTCGCAAGTAAATGTAACAGAGTAAATGTAACTCATTACTTGCCACCTCTGTCTATATGTCTTGTTTTCTCTCCCCAGCTCTATTTTCTTTTTCCCATTTCTCTCTCCATTTCTCTCTCTCTCTCTCCCTCTTCCCCATATTCTCACTATCACTTTATCCTTAATTATTTTGCTTCCTCTCATTGTCTCTCTTCCTTCCTCTCTTTCTTTCTTTCTCTGTTTTATCTCTCTCATTTTCTCTTTGTCTTTGTCTTTCTTTATCTTACTTTCTCTTCCTGTCTATCTCTTTTTCTCCCTCCCTCCCTCTCTTTCTTTCCTTCTCTTTAATCTACTAGTCCGGCCACCATGAGAGTTTTTTTCTACTGTGTGTCCCCCAAGCTCAAATGAATCTGACACCCCTACAATAGACCATACAGTGACATCTAGCATTCAAATATTATACAGTGTCCCTTTAAGTCTCTATCAAACAGTGTCAATTTCGTGTTTTCTTTTTGGTGGGGGCAGTGTAGTGAAAATGATTCATAATTTTCCTTCTCCACTTCTCATGAGGAAATCTGTGTCAAAATGACCTCGCGCTCCTTCAACCCCACTTGACTTGTCTTCACCTTCCTTTTCACTATATTCTCCCACTGCCTTTCTTTGTCTGTTTTTAAAGACTATTTTCTTTTTCTTGCAGCTCGCTCAAACCCTCCAGGCATTTTCTTGGCAAATGATTACACCACACTCCCCCTCACTGTGCTTCGTCTGCATCTTCATTGCTTAAATCCACAAACGCATCCTTTTCCGCAAAACTGAATTTGACACACATGAAAGGGACTGATCTACTTGGAAAAGACATCCAAGAGAAAAGCAATCAAGACACCGGCCACATATTTACATCCCCTCGTCTTGTCCTCCTTCTCCCACTCTGACTCTCTATACTCCCGACCCGTGCCTCCTGTTCTAAGGCACAGATCTAGGGCAGCAGCTAACAACCATTTTAATAATTGATTAATAGCTGATTATTTTGGGATTAATCGATGAATTGGATTTTTAAAACTCATACAATGCCATAACGTAAAAACACGTTTTCAGAAGCATTGTCTCTGAGTGCCAAAACATACAGTCATCCTTTTCTTACTTTATTAAAAAGAAAAACTATTATAAAGCGTTTGGCGCTGCTCATCGGTAAGTATTAAGTCTCTGGGGGTGTTTTCAGTATGATAAATCACCATTAAATAGATAGATAGATAGATAGATAGATAGATAGATAGATAGATACTTTATTCATCCCCAAAGGGAAATTCACTTTTCCAGCAGCATCCCTGAGCTGAGAACAATACAATAATAAAGCAAAAAGAATACAATATACAAATACCCAGTGTGACGTGCAAATGCCCACTGTAGCCTGTTATATAGAATATCTTAATAGTGCTACACAGAATACATATTGCAATAAAATTCTGTAAAATGCAATGCAGGGGGTGTGGTTTAATGGGGGCTTTTACTCTGCCGGGTAGAGTTAAAGAGCCTCATGGCATGAGGAAGAAAAGATCTCTTCAGTCTGTCCGTAGTACAAGCCAGTGAGCCTCCTCACTTTTGATTTCAGTATGATATATCACAATTGGATGGCAGGAGTGCCCTTGATCAGAACTTTGTCCACAAATGTAAAATTGTATTCATGCCTATGCTTACTTTGCACAATGTTGCCTATTCTGCACTACCACATATTGCACTAATGTGATCCCAAAACTGTGTAAACACCCAATGGAAATATCTTCTGCCTCTCCATGCCCACACTTTCTTGTGTAAATATTGTGTAAATTATCTTTTATCTTTTTTTTTCATATCCTCAAAGTTAAATGTGAAACTGGAGTGCCACATCCAATTTCGTTGTCACAATATGTTCAACCCATTTTGTAACAATGATAATAAAGGTATATTCTATTCTATTCTATTCTATTCTATTCTATTCTATTCTATTCTATTCTATTCTCATCTCATCTCATCTCATCTCATCTCATCTCATCTCATCTCATCTCATTAGCCGTGCTGCTTATCCTCATTAGGGTAGCGGGGGTGCTGGAGCCCATCCCAGCCATCTCCAGGCAGTGGGCAGGGGACACCCTGAACTGGTTGCCAGCCAATCACAGGGCACACAGGGACAGACAACTCGTTCGCTCATTCACACCTAGGGACAATTTGGACAATTCACCTGAAATGCATGTCTTTGGAACGTGGGAGGAAACCGGAGTGCCCGGGGGAAACCCACGCAAGCACGGGGAGAACATACAAACTCCGCACAGGAAGTCTGAAGCTGGATTTGAACCCACGATAGGTTCCCATGACATGAACTGTGCCGCACAAGCGCTAACCACTGCGCCGCCGTGCTGCCCTATTCTATTCTATTCTATTCTATTCCAAATCAAAGAAGCTCCCACTTCTTAGTGTTGCTTTCTGTATCCAGAAAATTAATGCATGTAGGCAGCCGTTTACGGTGAGTTAACGGTAGTGAAGCAAGATATAGACAAAAAGTAATGGGCAGTTAACTCTTCAACAGGATGTATTATTTTAAAAACAGAAGACAAAGTCCAATCATCTTCGTCTGGTCAGAGAGGGATAACGTTTCGTACACAAAAACGTGTTCATCCAAGGGAACACGATTGCAACGATAACCAAAATCTTATCATCACTTCAGCGAAAGCACCGGGCGCTGAAAATCTCATGCAACGTTCACACCCTAAAGTGAAAGATGTCCTTGAAATGCATTGTTTCACAAAAATCTATTTTTCTCAGGAAACAAATATTTTCAAGGAACGTTGCAATGTTTAATTGTTGTTAAAAAGCTTGGAACACAATTTTCTCATGAAAGATGAGGGTTCAAGCTTTAATTTGATAATGTGCTGTCCCTATAGAGCTACAAAAATAAATGTTCTGCAATGAAATGTGTCAAAAAGGCAAAAATGATCTGGCGTTGGCTCTTTTAATTTGAAAAATATGTCTGGAAATTTCCTCTTCTTTATTGAACTATTGAAGTTTTGGACATTTAGAAAATAGTGCACATTTTGACTTATTTTTAAGACCTATGGATAATGTAGTTGTGTAGCTATATATGCATGAGACATATCAAAAGATAGCTTCAACTCTCATCTTTCACCTTGATGTGTTGGCAAAGATCTGATCAAAGCCACTCCTGCCATCCAATCCTGATATATCATACTGAAATCGTTCTCAGGGGCTTTATACTTACTGATGAGTAGCACCAAACCTCTCATGATTTGTATATTTTAAATGAAACAAGAAAGACATGTTTTAACACTTTGGTACTGAGGGACAATGCTTCTGAAAGCGTTTTTATACGTTATGGCATTGAATGAGTTAGTAATCGATTTAAATCAAATTTTATCAATTAATTGCTGCAGCCCTTATGTCATGGTTGCCATGGGGCCCACTTTGCCACGCCCGTGTATGTCATAGTTGCCATGGTGCCCAATTGGCCCCGCCCCTGTGGCGCAGCTGCGGCTCGTTTAGAGATTGACTTTCTATGTATATAAAGCTCAGCGCTCTCTTGCTTCAGGGTCAGCCCGTCAACGAACTTCTGCACCACAAGACGTGGGTTCTGTCCTGTTTTCCTGTCAACGAACTTCTGCCCCACAAGACGTGGGTTCTGTCCTGTTTTCCTGTCAACGAACCTCTGCCCCACAAGACGTGGGTTCTGTCCTGTTTTCCTGTCAACGAACCTCTGCCCCACAAGACGTCGGTTCTGTCCTGTTTTCCTGTGATATCTGCAGTCCGGTATTGTTCCCGTTTATTTTTGTACTGTTTAATTTCAGGTTCCAGTTTTGCTTTCTGTCTATTCTTGTCCTGTTGGTTAGTTTCTCCAGTTTTGGTTCCCGTCCAGTTTCTCCTGTTTATTTTTGTTACCCTGATTCGTTATGAATCTCGTCGGTCTATAGCGTCCTGTTCTTCCACGCCAGAATGGCTTCCTAACGTGCATGACTCTATATTTCCCATAAAATAAATAGCTTGTGTAAGAACGTCATGCGATTGGGTCCTGTATCTGTTCTGGTTCTGACACATTAAGGACCGATTTTCTTAGAAAAGAGATCCAAGAGAAAAGCAATCAAGACACCGGGCACATATTAACATCCCCTTGTCTTGTCCTTTCTCTCCCACGCTGACTCTCTATCTCCCCCACCCGTGCCTCTCTTTCTGAGGCACAGATCCCTCGCTCACACTTGATACAGAGCTGTGAGGAGCAGAAGGAGAAGGGTGGCCGGAGGAAAGAGGCAGAAGCTGAAAGGAGTTCACACTTTTGGACTGTGGAGTAGTTGTGCGATGCCTCCAAGAGACAGCGACTCCCACAAAGACCTGAAGGTAAGCCTGCATGATAGCATCTCATTTGCACAACATCTCACATGGCGGAGCCAAAATCGCCTGCTGAATGAAAAAGTGCACTGCTCAAAGAACAAATAGAGGTAAACGGGGGAACAGATAATCAGAGCTGGAGAAAAAGTGTAGATGTGGATTGTGGTTGCCTTCCTCCTATGCGCAATCTAATCGCATCATGAATATCCTTTCGTCTTTGGCACTGCGACGATGCATCCCTCGGCAAAAGTGCCCTTATGTTCGGCGGGGGCAGGGCAACTATCGAGGTTGCTCTGGCGCTATAACGTGGAGGAGAAGAGGTTTCAATGCAGGAGTTTGAAAGTGCACGAGGAGGAGGTGTGTATAGAGTAGTGTTTCCATACCTGTCAACCTCCAGGGCTCCATGCCCCTACAAACTGTCGTATTTTCCCATACAAAATACAAAATAATCTTACACCATATTTTTTTCAAACGTGTTTATTTATGTAGTTTAACATGTTATATTGTACATGTGTTTCATTATATCATATATATTGTTATTTAACATTTTGTTGTGAGATACTGAGTTGCTCAACAATAATGAGGTTTATTATTAAAAAAACGTTCAAAAATGAAGTCGCTTGGACGTTCACTGTAGAAGGAAAAAATACATGCAAATATAATTAAGTAGAATAATACATTTTCTTTATTAATTCATTTTTTTGCATTAAATTATTGTTGGTCATGTACTGATTAAAGGGATAACCACAAACCTGTCTTTTTTCATTTTCTCCTTGTATACTTCCTTTTTTTCTTAACTTCTTTATACAACAATAATAATTCGTAATATAATGCATCAAAGCAAGTGAGCCGTTTCTTTAATGAGTTGAGCCGAAAAAGACGGTTCTCTAAAAAGAGACGGACTTCCATTCACTACGCAACTACCATGGAATGATGCATGATGGGAAATCCCCAGGCAGCAGACGCATACGCACAGTAGCATCAAACCGCTCGCTTCATTTGCAACGAAAAAAACGATACCGAGATAGAGGCTACCGCGGCGAACTCGTTTGACTTGGTTGATTTGCCGTTTCGTGATAGTCAGTGTCTACCGGATGGTACCCATAATTGACAAATTTGCGTTTTTCCGTACAGATTTTCTTGTATGTCGTACACGTCTTAAAATGCATAATAAACTTACTTTGTACAGCAAAAACGTACAGGTTGACAGGTATGTGTTTCGCAAACACTCTGACTTCAGGAACCACAATAGCACCTTAATTACAATCTACGACCACAACAAGACAATAAAAACTGATTTCTCAAATTCATTTGAATGCAAGGATTGGTTGTTTATTTTGTTTTGTATTTTGTCCTGTGTTTTTTTTTTAGTTTGTGCTTTATTTTGTATTGTGTAGTGTTATGTTTTGTTCATTTATTTGTATATTTTGTTGTTTAGGTTATCACTTATTTGGTCATTTTTTTTATTTTGTCATTTATTTGGTCATTTATTTATTGTGGTATTTATTCTGTCCTTTATTTTGTCATGTATTTTTTACATGTTTTTTATTTTCGTATTTTGTGGAAAAAACAAAATGTGTTTCAAATGCAAATAGTCCACCTATTGGTTGATCAGTCAGTGATAAGCTAGTCGGCTGAAGTTGAAAAATTCAGGCTACCTGGCCACTTCCCTATTTGAATAACATTTTGTTGTGATAAAAATACACGTCAAAATACATGACAAAATGTCATGATTACCGATGTGAATCACCTGTGCCAGCTCCTTTGGCGCCAACTGCCTCGGACTCTGATTGGCTCCTGTCCTGATTTAATTCCACTCCTATCTGTCCCCTTTTGTCAGTCCGTCTGCGAACCTCAGTGTATACTAGGCAAGCCTTTTTCGACCCTGACACCCACCTGTCCCGTTGTTACGCCCGTCTGTCTCCGGCTACGACCCATTTTGATCCTGACCACGTCTGCTCTCCCATCACGGCTTACGACCCGTTTCTGACCCCGACCACGTTTTTTGCTCTCTGTCACGGCTACCGACCAGTTTTCCGCCACTGACACCGCCATAGCTCGCTACGGAAGATCCACTTCCGTGTTCGGATAACAATCCGAGTACGAGAGCGACTTGCTTCTCGCGCCTTTACTTTAATAAAACTTGTGAAAAACGTAACACGATTGGGTCCTGTTTCCGTTCTGGTCCCGACACAAAATACACAATAAAATACATGACGAGAGTAAAACCGAAATAAATAAATAACAAAATAAATGACTTAATGCATACATAAATGTGCTATATTTAGGTATAACATGATCTCTGTTTTCATTGATTTATATGGCATATATTTGGTGGTATTTTTACAAATATTTGTACATTTTTCAGGATCGGTCCTTGAAAGTATGCGTGTACATGTGTGTGTGTGTGTCGTCATCAATAGGGATAATAAGAGACTCTCTTCCGGTGAAAATGTCATAAACCAGAGACAATTGTAAAACATGGGGACATTGTTTATGTGATATAGTTAGGTATAACATGATTGATAGACGTTTTCATTTTTTGGAGTGTGTGCTGTGATGGTAGCACACTTTTTTGCTTTTAGCGGCAGAAAAAACAAAAGACGCGGAGGTAATTATATCTGCAGCTTTTCATGAATATTGTATCGGAGCGCCAAAGCAATGACTAAAAATCATGTCTATCGATTCCCTCGGAGATAGCATCCCACAACGGCTCACTTGAAAACACACAACGGGAAAGTAGTCGCTGTAAAAGTTTTATGGTGATGCGGTGGGCTGAGTTCTCGTATTAATCAAGTACAGCTCCCCCTCAAGCATTTGTCCGCCCGCTATTGTCTCAGTGGGGATTTCAAAGCCGTGCACAGAATTAGTCATCCTTCTTTAATGTCTATCATCGGGGAATTCAAGAAAATCATGAAAAGTAAGGAGGGCCGTAGTTATTAGAGGTGGGCAGTACTGGAAATGTTGGTACTGATCAAATCAGAGTAAATACAGGATAGTATCAATCAACATTGCTTGGATATGTTATGATCAATGAATAAATGAACCATTTCGAACTTGAATTAGTGTAGATTTCAAGCACCAAAAATGTTTCATTTTTTTAAACAATTTTATTTTAAAGTATGAAAAAAAAAAGAAACGCTGGCTGAAAAGAACGAGATTCGTTCATTTATAGCGCGCCGGTGTTTCTGTGGGAGGGTTAAAACACAGATGTCTCCTCTGCGAGGCACCGCGCAGACACACGCTCACCGTAAAGTTCCTAGACAACATAGTGTGCAATGAAAATGACAACATTTCAGGTAAAAATGCGCATTTAAAAAAAAAAATCATTATTACTTTGCCTTGCGCTCGTGTGCCACTGGTTAACCCCTCGCGTGCCAAAACTGGCACGCGTGTCATAGGTTGCCGACCCCTGGTACAGATGATATCGATATGTGGGTAGATGAAACCACCCCTTCTAGGTATAGACAGTTGTAACAGCAGCAATGTTCCCTCTAAGCTGCGCGCGTGCGCAATCGTGCACTGCCCACACATTCCCAGCGCACAGGAAAATCTACCCAGCGCAATGTTCCCTCTAAACTGCGTGTGTGCGCAATTGCGCACTACCCAGAGCTTTTCCACGCACAAGAAAATCTAGCCAAGGTCACAAAAATCAGGGCTCGAAATTGCTAATTAAGAAGCAAATTAAGTCAAAGTTACAGTGCATGAAGGTAAAAAATACACGGGTTGAGGAGAACGAAGTTGAGTAAGGTCAGTAGAGTTTTTCGAGAACCGGCTTCTCCGGCTCGGCTCACTAAAAAGAACCGGCTCTTTCGGGTCCCAAACGGCTCTTCAGGTTGTTTTTGCTTCTTTAATCCCTACATGACCAAATATTATGTAAAATTGTGCACAAAATGACTTCAAGGAAGGGGGGGGAAAAGAACAAAAAAGAAAAAAAATACCAAAATGAAAAAGTAGTGAAAAACTGAGAAAAAAAGAAAAGAAAGAATCAAAGGAATACATTAAATAGAGAACAAAAAGAAAAAAATAACAGCTAGGAAAAATAAACACAATGAGATTTTTTTAAAGGAATTAAAAAAATAGAAAAAAAAACGGAAAAAGAAGAAAAAGTTTGTGTTGCATTCAAATAATTTCCAATTTTACCAAGTCAATCTTGTTGCCAACATTGTACTTCCACTAAAAAATGTGATTAAATACAGTTGTGTATCGTGCAACAGACTAAATAAGCCCCCAAAAATATTAGTATTATGCGACAAAAGATACCAGGAAAAAAAAGAAATGGAAATCTTGTAAAAGAATTTTTGTAAAAACGAAAGACGTTTGTAGGCCGTGCAACCTTTGCAATAATACTTTAGTCAATTCATTCAAAAGAGAAAAATAATTTTGCATTGCCGGAAACACAGCAAAATGTAACTTGATGTCAAGTTTTGGACATGTTTGATAATGATTTAGTTGCCACACTTGGGATTGCCGTTGCTCACTGTTGTTTCAAGGGTTGCTCACCGACTTTGTGTGAACGCTCAGACCAGTGGAAAATTAGAGGGAACATTGGTTGTAGCAGCAGAATTTCAAAATATAACTACTTCTCAAGAGTTCCCTTTACCAAAATCATCTTTAATGAGCCACTTGGGCCGTTGTTAGGTATCAAGTACACTTGGGGGAGTGTGAACAGGATAGACATAATGGTTACTGATACAAGCCCTTTTGACCTTATTATCAGCGCATCACTGTAGCCACAACTATCCTGTTGTGCTCTTATCTCTGACCGCATTTCTCCATTACGCAGGAAAAAGTAGGCAGAGGCTTGTTCATTAGGAGACACTCTAACCTCACTGTGAAATATTAAATGGATCATTTTATGAAATTGGTGTACGTCTCAGGGAAACAGGGTAAACGGTAACCTCACATACGTATTTGGTTCTTTTAATTAAGTTACCGTAAGTTCTGGTCTATAAGGCGCATTAGATCATAAGGCGCACTCTCAAAAATAATCTTTTGCAAAATATTTTGTTAAGGGGCCCCTGACTAGAAGGTGCTAGATATAAGGGTGTGTCATTCTAGGTGTCCTTAAAAGGGGTAAAAGTAGAATAGTGTATCTATTAAGTATGTGTTAAAAATGGCCAACTAAGTCCAAAAAGCCTTCATAATTTTTTTCCACCGCGCCTATCTACTTTGTTATTACTTTTATAAGAGATGTTTGGGGCTTACAACACATTGGGGGGCGAGGGCTAGGAATTTCATGCCAGTCCTTGCTGTTTTCTGTTCACATAGCATAAAAATTAGGAATGCAAATAAATGCTGTTTTAAAAACAGTCCGAACGATAACCATAACCCCCAAAACTATGAAAAAAATACTTATTTCAATCGCATCTAAGAAATGCACGTACTTGCACACGCCACACACGTAGTTTTACAGAAAATTATAGTGTCAGCAAGTAAAACATTCCAAATTCCGGATGGCACCTGTAAGATTTAGGGACCCATCAACAACTAAAATAGAAAAAAACTAACAATGTGAAATCTGGTTTAATCACTAAATCTAATGAGTTCAGTCATTACCTTGCAGTCATTACGTGATGTAAGCATTATAAAGCATTATAAATGAACTCATTTGTGTTAGTGAAGAAACCAGAAACGTGATGAAGTGTTCACGTGATGGAGTGGGCATGGCATTAAAAATAAGGTTGCACGGACAGGTGCTGTATGAAGTTGAAAGTTTTAGGTACTTGGGTTGTGATGTGACTGCAGTTGTTGGAATGGAGTGCGAGGTATTGCACAGAGTCAATCAAGGAAGCAAGGTTTTGGTTGCTCTGAGGAGAGTCATGAGCAACAAGAGTATGAGTATGGATGTTATAGGGGACTGCATGAGAGTGTGATTGTGCCGACTGTGTTGTATGGTGCAGAGACTTGGAGCCTGAACACAGATTTAAGAAGGAAATTAAATGTTTTTGAGATGAGGTGTTTGAGGATTATGTTAGGAGTGACAAGATTTGATGGATTGCAAAATTAAATTGTTAGAAACAGAACTGGAGTAATCGTGGAACTGAGCAAGCGTGTTGATAAGAGAGTACTCGGTTGGTTTGGACACATGGAGAGGATGGATGAGGAGCGAATGTTGAAGAGAATCTACAGAGCAGAAGTAAATGGAAGGAGACCAAGACGAAGGCCCCGATTGACGTGGATGGATGGTGTTATGAGTGCACTGCAGGAAAGAAGTCTAAATTTAGTGAAAGCTAGAGCTATTGTTGGTGATAGGAATGGGTGGAGAGGTGTTGTAAAAGGATAGTGGGATGTTTGGATGAATTCCAAGGGATGGGCAGGGCACCTGTATGCTGCGGCAGGGGTAAACCAGTGAAAGCTGTCGGGCCCTGCTGTTGAACAAAAGAGTGGGTTGTGTTACCCTGACCCGAGTGACATGGCCGCTGCCTTGTGTCCCGTTTCATCTGGAGGGACGAAAGCATTACCAACGTATGAAATGAAATGGAATGATCTGCATTTATATAGCGCTTTTCAAGTCAATGACTTCCCAAAGCGCTTTACAATGTGCTTTACTTTTCCCAATAGCGGCCTTGCAGCCATGTAAGGCGCTAACCTGCTTATTGGGGGTATTAGGGGTTCAGTGTCTTACCCAAGGACACTTCGACATGTAACACGGACGAGCTGGGATTCAAACTGGGATCCCTTGATCCCAAGACGAGCGCTCTACCTCCTGAGCTACTGCCGCCACTTAGGTGCCGAGGTGTCTAACTTGTTTAGGTGTTTGGGCATTTGGGTTGGCGATGGTCCAAACATTTTTGTATGTGTTTTTTGCAATTTTTCCCCTTTTCTTTTCTCTGTTATTGTATGTGTTGCTCTTGCTGTCGGTCACCCCTCTTGAAGGATATGACCAAGGTACATAGATATAGACATCATGTAATAGCATTCCATTGTAATTACTATTTTCCAATTTTACCCGTCGTTCTTTCCGGTGCCATGACACTGGATTATAAGGCACACTTGCAAATGTCTGGCATTTTTTTTTGTTTTTCTAGGTGCGCTTAATAGTCCGGGAAACATGGTACTTACTATTCAGGTTAAGAGTGCACCAAAACCAGCTATCAGTAAAGATTTTTATTAAATCATCGCAGAAAAAAAATGCTTGGATAAAACCATATTATTTCTTAACACAAGGGTTAGTAACCTTTTTAAATCCAAGAGTTACTTATATGTTACTTATCAGCACCAGGGGCTTCAAGTTTTACTAACATTAAGAAAAAAAAAAAAACATTTATGCCAATACTATGTTGTTACTATGCTATTATTATGTTTTTACCAGTTCGATTGATTAGAGGTTAAAATAGGCTTAGTCAACAACTAAACATCGTCAGTCCATCTATTTTCTAACGCTAATCCATGGTGGGGTCTCGGGGGCAGCAGCCTAAGTAGGCAAAACCAGACCTCCTTATCCCCAGCCACTTCATCCAGCTCATCCAACGAGATCCCAAGGCGTTTCCAGGCCAGCCTAGAGACGTAGTCACTCTAGCATCGTCCCCGGGGCCTACTGCCGGTAGGACATGCCCGGTATACCGCCCAAGAGAGCTGTCCAGGAGGCATCCTTATCAGATACCCGAGCCACCTCAACGGGCTCCTCTCAATGCAGAGGAGCAGTGACTGAGCTTCTTAACTTGTCTCTAAACGAGAGCCCAATCACTCTGCAGAGGAGAGTAATTTCAGCTGGGATCGTTTTCTCTTCTTCTGCACTTATATAGCGGTTTTCAAGTCAATGAAGACCTCCCAATGTGCTTTACAATGTGCGTTACACTTTTCCCTTTTTACATACTGACTAACCGATAGCAGCGTCAGCCATGCTACTACCTGCTCTCGGGGGCATTAGGGATTCAGTGTCTTGCCCAAGGACACTTCGACATATAACATGGAGGAGCCGGGAATCGAACCTGCGACTTCTTGATCCCATGATGAAGGTTTTACCTTCTGAGCCAATGCCGCCCCTTTTCTTTTGGTCATAACCCTCAGTTCATGAGCATAGGTGAGGTTAGGAACGTAGATCGACCGGTAAATCGAGAGCTTTGCCTTTCATCTCAGCTCCCTCTTCACCACAGACGCTGCACCGATCCGTCTGTCGATCTCCCGTTCCATCTTTCCCTCACTCGTGAATAAGACCCGAATACTTGATCTCCTCCACTCGGTACAGGATCTCAATCGCAACCCGAAAGGAGCATGCTACCCCCTTTCCCGGCTAAGTACCTTGATCTTGGACTTGGAGGTGGTGATCTTCTTCCCGGCCGCTTCACACTCGGCTGAAAATCGCTTATCATCATGCTAGATAGACAATTTCCTAGAAAATCACAATGACCCATAATGTATTTACACAACCGTCTGTTGGCTACTCAGGTGGTCTTATAGGGCTACCTGGTGCCCGCAGGAACACATTTTGACGATAATTATTTTTTAAATTAAAGCAATAATATATTTATCAAGAACCAAAATGTCGGGACCAGAACCGAAACAGGACCCACTTTCGTAACGTTTACCACAAGTTTTATTGAAGGAACGAGGAGGGGGTGCACCCACGATCCTGTGTTCTTTAGGCGTGGGAAGCAAGTGGCTCTCGTACTCGGATTGTGATCCGAACACGGAACTGTATCTTCCGTAGCGAGCGATGGCGGTGTCAAGTATGGAAAAACAGGTCGATAGCCGGTACAGGAGAGCGAAAACGTGGTCGGGGTCGGAAACGGATCGTAAGCCGGGATGGGAGAGCAGACGTGGTCGGGATTAAAAATGGGTCGTGAGTCGGGACAGGAGAGCAGACGTGGTCGGCATCAAAACAGGTCATAGTGGGAGACAAACAGGAACAAAAAAAAGCCACAGGCGTGGGTCAGGTTCAAAAAAGGCTTGCCTAGTATACACGGAGTTTCGCAGACGGACTGACAACAGGGGATTGACCGGACTGGATTTATATAGTGACAGGGAGCCAATCAGAACCAGCGGCGGTTGGCACCTAATGAACGGGCACAGCTGGTTCACATCGGTAATCGTAACACAGAAAATAAAGAAATTGTGTCTTCCTTTAAAAATGCAATATGAATAATTAATGTTTTGTTATATTTGTGAATGTCAGAAATTGAAAAAAAAGAAAGATAAATTGATCTACTGGTATCGGTGTGTGAGTTGACCATGTTTTGCAGGTTTTACTCGAGACTCATGCCTAATTCAGGTGTAAGCTACGCAGAAACTGCATTAAAAAATCCTATTCATTTGACTGACCTGTGTTTAGAAACGGAACACTCCGAAACAATAAGCGCTCTGGCCTTTCAGATCCAGATTTGGACATGTGTGTTATGTGGTATCGATAAATCATATACTATCAGACTACAAAATTGTCATTACTTAAGATCCTTAAGTAGTAAAACCGTTCCGTTTTCATGAATTTTGTCAACGGTGCGTCTATAATCACCAAGTTACAATTTTTAATCACTATTCAAGAACAATTTGTCAGGGTAAAATGAGCTAGAAAAGTACCAATATTCTGGATTATGTGAAAACTATTATATTGTTACTAGGTATTGGTGTGTACTAATACCAGTGATGGGTATCGATTGGGACTTACGATGGTGGCTGATGGTGGCCCACTAGTGTCCATCTATCAGGAATTAGAAATGCCACGAAAAAATGTATTCTAAAGGTACTTTTTGGAAAATATAAAGGGAGTATGTATTATTCGACCACTATTTGTCGCTGTATGGTTTTGTGGAACTGAAAACAACTGCTAAAAAGCACAAGGAAAATTACAAATTACAGAGACTCAAAGAGACCAAAATGCACTATTTTACTCTGTTTCAGAGAAGTAGCAGCAAGATAGCAATTATGTTAGCTTCTTCAAGGTGAGGCTGTTGTAATTTCTCAACCTACAAATATTTTAAAAAATAATCTTTATATGATAGTTTATATATTTTTTTACTTATGATTTAAATAATTGTTTGCTTTTTTTAGCACTACAAGGTGCTAAATAATACACACTGCCCTCAATAGTGTCAGGACCAGAACAGAAACAGGACCCACTCGCGTAACTTGCATAACGTTTCTCACAGTTTTATTGGGAAGAAGGGGAAGGATTGCACACACGATCCAGTGATCTCAGGTCGCTCTGAACGCGAAAGTGGGACTTCCGTGTCGAGCGATGGCGGTGTCGGGAACAGAAAAAAACGGGTCAATAGCCGAGATAGAAGACCAAAAAACGTGATCGGAAACAAGTCGAAAGCCAGGAGAGTAGACGTGGACGAGATAAAAAACGGATCGTTATTCGGGACGGGAGAACAGACGTGGTCGAGATCAAAACAGGTAGTGATTTGAGACAGGAGAGCAGACGTGGTTCAGATCAAAACAGATCATAACGGGAGTCAAAAAGGAGCAAAAAACAGGACAGGCGAAAAAGGGCTTGTTGTGTAAAAACAGAGATTCGCAGACGGACCGACAAAAGGGGACTGACAGGACCAAGTTTAAATACTGAGAGGGAGCCAATCCGTCAACAAGCTACAGCTAACGCCACACAGGCGGGGCCAATTGGGCGCCATGGTAGCCGTGACAAATAGGAAGTTTTTGGCAGAGACAAATGCATTTTTTATTCCATTCATATCGGTAAGTAATATCGGCATCAGTTAATATTGGCAGTTAAGCATTGTTACTGGACATCACTTACTCTAACACAGTTTCTCTGTCTCGTTTCTACTTTTGACGACAAAAAATAACTTTTGCTGTTATACTGTTGTTTCTTCAATCACTTCAATAATTACATCAGCCCTCTATATGCCAGTCAATAAGAAGATTCATAGCAATGGACTGACGGTCCTAAAATCGGTGTTGACTCAGCATCCTTCGATGAACGATACTGTATGTTGTGACGACTTTCAAATGAAAAAGACCATGATATACTTTTGGAGATGATAGCCGCTGGATTGGGATCGATCGTTCCTATACAAAAGGTTCTCAGTGCTTATAAGAGAGTGAGCCGAGTATTTAGAAACCTTACTCCCCCGCTGTCAATTCTTAGTATTTGGCGCATTTTACTGGCCGATGTGCACATTTACTCCACCCTGTGGACCTACAATGAGAGGTAATCGGGGGATGGCATTCAGCTAGAGTCTCCGGCCACTGTTGACGAATGTTTCAGTGAAAGTCATTTGTCTTTCGCCTCTGTCCACAAAAAAATAGAAAATCGCTATAAACTGGACTATGGAGTCATCCAATGGTGACAATATACTGCATATACGGGTCTTATAGGAATAACACTGTATAACTCAAATGTATTCGCTGAATATTCATACAGACTTGGCGCTTGATGTTGTATGAATAAATCGAGCAGTAAAAAATACCTTACATAATCCGATCACCGCATAAAAAAAAGAAGCGCTAATAAATCTCCCAATGCAAATTCAACTGCACCTACGACAAGATTTATGGTGTGGTTCGCTCACTGATTCGCCAAAAGCTTCACTAATCCGGCTGATATATTTCTGCTTTGGTACAGTGCAGCAAGTGCGAAGCCATCCGTCACCTTTCGTCTGCTAATCCAGCGTTAGCTTGCCTTCTATTTCGTCGTCTGGCTTTACACACACAGTGGAATTGGAAACTCATGTTGCCTGTGCTTTTCTGAATCAGAGTATTAATAGTACTACATTAAATTGGTGATATTTGGTTTCTGAAAGACACAGAAAGACAAATAGGGTCTAATTCAGATTACCTATGTAGAAATGAGTTTAGCTTCGCTTTCATCGTAAAGCTCTTCAAAGAATCTCAAGCGCACGAATGTAATAGGTTTTCCTTAAGATCAAACCCCGGTCTGATTTGTTCTACAACAGTAAAGTGGTATTTATTATTACATACCTGTCAACCTGTATGTTTTTGACGTACAAAGTACGTTTATTATGCATTTTAAGACGTGTACAACGTACAAGAAAATCTGTACGGAAAAACGCACATTTGTCAATTATGGGTATCATCCGGTATACACCGACTATCACGAAACGGCAAATCAATCAAGTCAAACGAGTTCGCCGCGGTAGCCTCTATCTCTGTATTGTTCTTTTTCGTTGCTAACGAAGCGAGCGGTTTGATGCTACTCTGCGCATGCGTCTGCCGCCTCGGATTTTATGTGGTAGTGATGCAGTGAAAGGAAGTCCGTCTCTTTTTAGAAAACTGGCTTTTTCGGCTCAACTCATTAAAGAGAGCCGGCTCTCAAACGGCTCACTTGCTTTGATGGATTATATTACGAATTATTATGTTGTATAAAGAAGTTAAGAAAAAAAGGAAGAATAAAAGGAGAAAATGAAAAAAGACCGGTTTGTGGTCATCCCTTTAATCAGTATATTACCAACAATAATTTAATGCAGAAAATGCAGTGGTTAGCGTGTGCGCGGCACAGTTCTGAGGTCATGGGTTCAAATCCAGCTACCAACCTTCCTGTGCGGAATTTGCAAGTTCACCCCGTGCTTGCGTGGGTTTCCTCCGGGCACTCCAGTTTCCTCCCACATTCCAAAAACATGCATGTCAGGTTAATTGGCAGGTCAAAATTGTCTCTAAGTGTGAATGAGCGAGAAAATTGTCTATCCCTGTGTGCCCTGCGACTGGCTGGCAACCAGTTCAGGGTGTCCCCTGCCCACTGCCCGGAGATGGCTGGGATGAGCTCCAGCACCCCCGCGACCCTACTGAGGATCAGCGGTGCAGATAATGGATGGATGGATGGATGGATGGATTATTCTACTTAGTTACATTTGCATGTATTTTTTTCTTCTACAGCGAACGTCCAAGCAACTTAATTTTTGAACTTTTTTTATAATAAACCGCATTCATGTCGAGCAACTCAGTATCTCACAACATAATGTTAATTAACAATATTTGTGATATAACAAAACACATGTACAATATAACATGTTAAACTACACAAAAGAATATGGTGTAAGATTATTTTGTATTTTGTAAGGTAAAATACAACATTTTGTAAGGGCATGGAGCCGTGATGGTTGACAAGTATGTTATTAACACGTTTTGTCTTTTAAATGTAGATTTTTTTTAGCTCTGGGTCAGTGTTTGTGATCAGGGAAAACTAATTGCTACCCCATGACGAATTGGCATGTGGTCTAAAGCAAGGCTCATATCTCTGCTGAGAGTCCGCTGCAACAAATGTAGCTCATGATGGTGCTAGATTATTAAAACCCAGTCATGCCGCGCACAAGAATTGTAGTCATGGCAATGTGTTGTTTTCAAGGCTAAAGTAAACGTTGATTATTTTTTCATTCCTGTGGCAACGAGTCAAATAAATATCTTCATTTGCATTGATCGGACTATGTTTGTTGTGCAAATTGGAACTTTAGAAAATAGGGCTTTCATTCTGTGTTTTTTCTTGATGCTCTCTCAATCTTGTAAATACAAAATTTACTGTCGCAACAAAGAACGATTTTTATAATTGCAGGTAAATTTAGAGATGATATGTGGTGAGAAGTTGGCTAGTGGCGCTAATGGAATCTGTTGATTAATTGTATCCCTGTTTGTGAGCAGAGGATAATTGCATGTAAGACAAATTACTTATCCAACAGTTTCAGATTCAGATTCAGATATACTTTATTGTCATTCTTGTACAAGTGTATACAGAACAAAATGTCGATACATCTGACCCGCACAGTTTCCGTGAATGTACAGATATAAATATGTAGTTGGAGTATTGAAATACTAAATAATATACTAAATAATTGTAGCTATGAGTACTATACAGTAGTGCAAAGAGTGCAAGAGGAGCAGCTGAACAGATGTGCAAAATGGGAAGACAGGTAAACAAGTCAAAAATTGTCAAATTTTGTCCGTGAGGCGGAGAGGATAATACTATCTTCATCTGAATTATAGTAGTATAATATTATTATAGTAAGGGATTCTTTGTCTATTTTATGAGTACAGTAGAAACCCAGGAGATATTGTTTTCAATTTTGAAGTGAAACTGCCATATGGCAGGGTATCAAACCAACGGTAATGAGCTAACCCTGGTACCCCAGATGAAAACATTAAAATAATGAAACAGTATGTAATAAATACTACTCATGTGTAATATGTACGTATATGATAAGATATCATGATGAATAATGACATTTTACTTACCTTTAGTGTGATGTGAATTGAGCTGATACAGTAAACTTACTGGGTAGGTGCATAGCAGGTAACAAAGCGGCTGTCACGGAACGGGAAGCAGGAAGTAGGAACTAATTTGCGTAGACGTCCTCACACTTTTTGTCCAAAACACAAACGGACCAGACCAAAAAACAAAACGGGTCAAACAGAGGCGAAACTACAAACTAGGCATTTCCAGAATTAAACAGAGCTTGCAGGAATCTCTCAGAATGTTGCACCAAAGTGCAACAAAGTCCAACAAGTACAACTAGTATAACCATGTATAAACAAGTTTTCAACAACGATCTGGCAAAGCGCAGTTCAAAAGGGCAAGTTTAAGTACCCACAGGAGTAATCAGAAAATGTGAGTCAGCCGGTGTAGAGGGGCGGTGCCAGCAGGGCGCCATGGCAACCGTCCAGAGCCTGACAGCAGCTGCTTAAAACTAAGACTATTTTTTTAAATAAGGACTTTAATCATCTCATTTTTCTTGATAATTGTCCCAATAGTCGATTGGTTACGGGCATATTCCTTAACGAGGGTAACAGCGCTTGTTCTTTCTTCATATTTCTTTATTGTCTCAAGCTTTGATTCCATTGTTATCACCTTCCTGCTTCGCCTTTAACCATCGCTACAAACAAATTAAAGTTTTTCACACTAGATTCTAAATTGAACAAAGATACAGAAACTACACTTTATAAGAGGAAGTTCAGTCAATAGCATATTGGCATCTTCATTAAGGAGTGGGGCAAACCATTCGCAGACCAGCGTTTTATTTTACATGATATGGACCAATAGCACTGGAATCTTAGAAATGTCCTAGGCTCATGGCTCGCATAGTCATATGAACAGACACTGCAAAGTTAGATTTTTTTGTAACTTTTTAGGTATGTAAAACAATTTATTGTGGATATTGCATAGTGGGAAAAATGTTATATGAGGTGGCGGAATAAACTCCTTTTGGTAAAACTGTCTGACAAGAGCAGATGCTTTAAAATTGTGCCAGTTCAGCTGTAATAAAATGGAAGATATAGGCAATTTTACAGCACCAGTGCATTACTATGCTAATTGTAGATGTAAGATAATTATTTAGTCTCTTGCAATAGAAAATGTAAACCATCGTCTTAATTATACATATTTTAGCTGGTAATGTACTTCTTTTTACTCCATTGAAATAAGTGCAAAATCAGTGTGAATTTCCATCACTAACAAAGAGTAATTTGTGAGAATTGTACATCATTTTTTGCAAAACAAAATCCCTGCTAATCCCTGCAGTGTCGTTAAGACAAGGTAAGAAACATACAGTTCTTGCTACACATAGGAGGATTTTCTCCTCCTTTCTTTCCTTACAGGTTTTATACAAGCATCAATTGAGTCTTTTACCCAGGGGAAATATATACCCATACATTAGCAGCTCATTATAAAAATGAAAGAAAGAAATAGGCAATTGATAACAGGACAACACAATTGATTTCCTTGATTGTTTAGGAGAGTTTGTGGATTGACTTTCTTGAAAAGCAACAGACATCTGGGCATCTCAGTCTAACTGTTATTACTGTAACATCAATTGGTGTAAAACTTAAGTATTTTGTTTTTGAAATATGGGATATCAGTAAACGTAGGTTCATCGAATGCTGTCAGTGAACTTTCTTATAAACTTGGGATTCGGCATTTAAATGTATTCAAATTTGGTTTTAAATTTCTACCTAATTAACTATTTGATATATTTCAAGACCTACAGAAGAATGTATGATAGATCTATGTAAACATAGACTAGCAAATGCAAGATTACACCCCCTAACTTTCACCCACCCAAAAATGTGGTTCTAAAGTATCCCACTTTTTAGTAATGTGAGTTTTGAAAAAAAGTTCTGGGAAAAAAGGTATCAGATCCATTTCATACATTTTAACACTTAGCCTCATTGCTTTATGTCGGGTCTGATAAAATTGATGTGAAAACACTGTCCGGATTCGAACATTCACCAAATATCGATATCTGTTTAACCCTTGCATCAACTTTAGAGTCACTGCCATAGGGCTAACTTCTATGAATACACAAGTAGATATGTCTTTGAATAAAAAGTTTTAATTGTGATTTTACTACCTTAGAAACAATATCCCACTTCCAAGCTGGTAATCCCTTCTACTTTTCCCTTGGTTTAATTAATCGACAAAACAGTAAAAGACTGGCAACGTTATTTGAACTTGACAGCACATAGCCAACAATGGCAAGTGATGCTTGGGATCTGCTAAAAGCTATGCACTATCAATGACACACAAAGCCTTAAACTCAAGTCAGTTAATTTACTTGTAGAGCCCTTAATCACAAAGAGTCTCAAAGGGCTCTCCTGACCACCATTACAACATCCGCTAATCTAAAACCTATGTGAAGGCAAGAAAAAACTCAAAGACTTCAGCATAGGAAAATTAACAAACCTTAAGAAGACGGTAACGCATGAGGTAATCCCCCTTCTAGGGTGAAGTGGTCATTGATAGCGATATTTCAGAGCAGGGTTAGACTATGCCACTGAAACATAAATGTTTAATCTGGATTCTCAATGAATAGTTTAGGGAGATATCCAAATAATGAAGTTTTCAAACAGATAAATTAATGAGGTAGATGCAGTCCAAGAAATTGTATGTTACTGCTCAGAGAAACATTGGGCCATCAACTTGAATACATATACGGAATCATTTAAAAATAGATAGCTCCAGAAATTGTGCAATCGAGTTTCTTGCCCAGTACTCACGATGACCCCAAGCACAGGGTAAACTGTCGCAAGCAAAAAGTGGTGTCTAGTGAAATGTTCAACCCAGTTTTCAAAGAACTACGTTGTGCAATTTTGTGTGTTTGTTTACTACATCAAGCAAAACAACTGTTTTTGCACCATCACGGCTTTAAGTTTTATTTAAGTCAAGTCAAGTCAAGTCATTTTTATTTATATAGCCCTTAAGCACAAAGAGTCTCAAACGGCTGCACAGGTTATTTCACAGACTATTATTTCAGACTATTATTACACCATCCCCTGATCTGGAAACAACATGAGGGCAAGGAAAAACTCAAAACCTCAACATGAGGAAAATGAAGAAACCTTGAGAAGGGACCGCAAATGTGGTATCCCCTTTCAGGATTACCAGGCAAAGGATGTTGCAATTACAAATAATACAGAGATATTGTCCACAAAAAGTATAGGTTATTCATATGCTATAGAGTAGAAGTGTGTTTTAAGCTTAGATTTAAACATTTCCACTGAGGTTGCAGATCGGATCTCAGGGGGAAAAACAATCCAAAGCACTGGTCCCCGGATGGAGAATGCTCACGAACCTGCGGAACACTTCTTGGCTCTTGGGATCTCCAGTAGACCAGCGCTTTCAGAACGAAGGCTTCGGACCGGAACATAGGGGGGAATTAGATCTGAAAGATATTAGGGAGCAAGTCCATGTATAATTTTGTATAATACTGAGAGAACCTTCAAATCACATCTTAGGCTAACAGGGAGCCAATACAGGTTAGCCAGAATCTGCGTGATGTGATCGGACTTTTTTGTCCTAGTTTAAAGCCTCGCTGCAGCATTTTGTACCAGCTGAAGACTCTTGATTCTGGACTTTGGGAGACCGGAGAGTAGTGCATTACAGTAATCGAGACGGGAGGAAACAAACGCGTGAATTATAATCTAGATATGATTTAGAAGAAAGTAGACAAAATTAATATAATTCTGTTTTAAAAGTGACATGAGTTTTAATATTAAATCTGCAGTTTAGTGCCCTTTTTCAGCCATTGTCGAAATAAGGGCCATAAAGCTATACTGAAACCCTTACTTTTGCCACACAGTTTATATTGTCCTATATTTCTTCGCTTTGCTATCATTCTCTCCAGCTATCAGGTGCCGGTGGTGTCAATAATCTCAGATCTATTCACCGAAAGTGTCTGACACCAATTGCAGATTAGGAACATTTAAGAGTTTGAAGAGGGTTGTGGTGATGGTCCTAGAGGTGTTGCACATTGGAACCATGGAAGGTTCAAATAAATCAAAGACATGCAGCCAGAAGCAGGTTAGTGAAACATACATAAAACTGCTGGGTGTCAGGAAAATAAGGTATTGACTGACAATGTGGATTCAGGGATGGAGAGGGAGAAAGAGATCGAGTATGACATATCATTAAGGAAATTGTTCTCCAGTAGGCTTGAGATGGGACGTCTCGATGTAGCAGTGTCACTGCAGAGAAGGTCATCCATGAGAAGGGTAAAACTTGATACACGAGGCTCGCTATCGGACGTAATAGGAAAACGGGAAGGGAGGGTCGGTATGAAGTTTGTACACGCCAGACGAAACACGTATCAGTGTTGGTACCGCCTGGAGCCAAACTTGCTGGGGATGTTTTTAGCCATTTGACCCAGCCGACCTCAAAGTGTCACAAGTGAACAAAGATAGGATTGAGGACCTTGTTATTTCATGGACCTATCAAAGTCAGGGACATAATCATGACACTACTAGTAACAATAATTCATTGCGGTTCCTTTCATAAGAACAGTCACTAAGGTAGGGCGGATCAATCCAAATATCAATATAATACCGACCGAGTTTTTGGATCTGATCGATACTATTTTTTTGCGATTAATACTGTTTTACCATTGTAACTGTCACTTTAATTTTTATTAGTTGGTCCTAAGATTATACATACATAGTTGGTTGGTTGGTTGGTTGGTCGGTCGGTCGGTCGGTCGGTCGGTCGGTCGGTCGGTCGGTTGGCTGGTTGGCTGGTTGGCTGGTTGGTTGGTTGGTTGGTTGGTTGGTTGGTTGGTTGGTTGGTTGGTTGGTTGGTTGGTTGGTTGGTTGGCTGGTTGGTTGGTTGGTTGTTTGGTTGGTTGGTTGGTTGGTTGGTTGGTTGGTTGGTTGGTTGGTTGGTTGGTTGGTTGGTTGGTTGGTTGGTTGGATCCCTTAACCACTTGGTTCATAGGAGCACCATTTTCTGTGGTGCGTCCTGGGCCAACATGTGTTTCCACTTTAATTTCTGACTATGAATTGAATGTTTTTATACACCACTTTGAGTTGTAATTTGTTTTTCAAAAAGTGCAATACAAATACATTTTGATTGGATGCATTTTACCTTTCAAATGTCAAACACTTTATCCGCACGACTGACTTAATTTTCTAAATATTGTACGCAGGAAGATATTCTAGTTGTCTGGTTGACAAGTATTTTTATATTCGTCACATTGCTGCCTTTTTGGTATGACACTTGTTGAAAAACTGTTGCAGTTGTCAGGACCAGAACAGAGACAGGACCCACTTGTGTGCGTTTATTTTAGTTTTATTGGAAAGAAAGGAAAGGATAGTACACACGATCCGTAGATCGCTGGTCGCGGGAGCAGGTTGCTCAGACGTGGAAGTGGTATTTCCATGGCGAGTGATGGCAGTGTCGAGAGCTGAAAAAACAGATCAGTAGCCGGGACGGGAGGGCAAAAATCGTGGTCGAGTTCAGAAAAGGGGTCGGAGCCGGGAAACAGACGGGAATCGGAACAGGAGAGAGTCAGGGTCGGAAGGCTTGCCTAGCGTAAGCTGCGGTTCGCAGACGGACTGACAACCGGTGACAGGAAGACGGGGTATAAAAAGTGACAGGGAGCGAATTAGCATCCGAGGCAGTTGGCGCCAAAGGAGCAGGCTCAGGTGCCTCGCATCAGTAATCATGACAGCAGTAGTAGAAATATTTTATTTGTTATACTTTTAAATGTTTTTAGATTGAGCTGTCCGAACTCGTTGAACTTTGTTGATTTATTTAAACAAAATATTGTGCAATGGACAGTATTATAGATGTCGTGTTGGCATTGTTATATTTGTCTTGAAGTTACCGTATTTTCACAACTGTAAATCGCACATAAAAATCTCTGATTTTGAAATTATGCAGCGCTCCCTATCGGGCAGGGAATACTGTCTCTCATGCAAACCGTCGGATGTAGACCACCTCAGTGGCCTAGGGTTGGGCTCCTGCCCTGATACTAGGAAGATCCGAGCCTTAGCTAAAGTCAAGACTTTTTTGTGTGAAATCTGATGCTTCTGTAAGACGTTAATTTTTCCACCTAAATGCAACTTTTATGCGTGTTCTGCGTCTTTAAGCGTCTCCTGGTTGATTGCCATCATATCTCGCTTGCACGTAAGAGGACGTGTGACGTTACACGCAATGCATTGTTAGCGGAAGTGCTCATGGATGCTAGCACCGTAGCATATCTAGTTTAAAAAGTTATTGTGCGACTGGGGGCCGACCAGAGTTGTCCCCCCAAATATTAATTATGTCAAAAACCTCACGTTCCCTCCATTGAATGCTCTCTGTGTTTTCGTCCACAATAATGTGTTGATTTCTATGCTTCGCGGAAGAAAATTGAAACCGGGAAGCCGTGAGTGATACAAATTAAGTCATCGAAGGTTTGCAAGTGGAGAAAGCTGATAAACGAACTCCGACAAGTTTTCAGCCGAGTGTTTTACTTTGCAATCAATACTTAATTAAACCACTATCAAACTCAGTTTTGCCACCGCTGTATTTTTAAATTAGCACACTTGTATCTTTGTTTGTGATTTGCCGAAAAATGCCCCCATTCCCCTGCATGAAATGTCTCCCCTCGCACAAAAGTAAGTAAAACGTCTTTGTATCTTGCTTTTGGGGAAATGTAGTAGAACAGTAAAGCATGGAGTATTTGCACCTAGTATACGACGGCGCTGTGGTTAGCGTGAGCGGCACAGTTATGAGGTCTTGAGATCAAACCTTGCTGAATGGAGTTTGCATGTTCTCCATGTGTTTGCGTGTGTTTCCGCTGGGCACTCGGGTTTCCTCCCTCATTCCAAAAACATGCTTGTCAGGTTAATTAGTTGGTCAAAATTGTCCCTAGGTGTGAATGAGCGAGTGAGTTGTTTTTCTCTGTGTGCCCTGCGACTGGCTGGCAACAAGTTCAGGGTGTCCCCTGCCCACTGCCCAAAGAAAGCTGGGAAGGATTGATAGTATAAAGGGTTTGCGAAGCTAATCGGTAAGTATCAAGCTTATGGGAACGTTTTTAGTATTATAAATTACCATCAAATCGAAGGAGTGTCTTTGATTAGATCTCTGTCCACACATACAGGAAGCCCCCACTTCAAAGTGGTGCTTCCTGTGTAGGACGTTCAACATTGGGTCCTACTCATAATTTGCAAAACCCCCATAAATGTGGGGAGGTGGGACATTATCTCACACGTGAGAATGAGCAAGTGAATTGTCTGTCTCTGTTACTGGCTCCTAGCCAATCATAGCTTGGGAAACCTGTGACGTTTTCTATGGCTCGCTATTAGGCGCTGTCCTTGACAATTCAAAATCTGATTGGTAAAGCAACTGTCTCATCAGCAGTGATGTTTCAGGGCCTGCAGATCACATTGTGAAGGCCTCCAAGTAGATTTGTGACCCTGGCAACAGCTAATTGCTGAAATGTGATTGGTTGAATGCCTGAATATGAAAAACACTTCTGGAAACAGCGCAAACAGGGGAGAACCAATAAAAGGAAGCTGCCAAATCAATTGTCTTTAAGGACAAAATATAATTGACATGATTCAGTTATTTTTTAGGCCAGCAAAGAAGGCCTTGCAGCCCCTGATGTCCAACGACAGCTTCCATTGGATTCACAACAAAATTCCCAGTGTCGGCCACTCTTATTGGTCACAGAGTCTGCTTGGGGCACAATATTTTCTCTGGTCTTTCGTATATGATTTTCAAGACCAGATACAAATGTTGAAATCTTGATATTCATAAGCAGGCACCGTAGACAGTGCAATATCAAAAGCATTGATTATCATTCCTTCCTGTTACTTTGAAGCATAACAGATTGAATTCTCCTGCTATCAACAAACGTGATTCAGCAAAAGCATCCTTTCACACTTCTGTAACAAGATAAGAGCTTGTTAGCCTCTTAAACCAGAAAGATAACACTTCTCACATTTACGATTGCTGAGTTCTGAAAACTAGGGGTGGGAGAAAGCATCCCAAAATAGATATCATCGATACAAAGCAAGTCCTTGGATCGTGTAAAGCAAATAAGCTCAGCACATCCATCTTTTCCCTCATTTTCTTTTTTCTTTCTTTTCCACCAACAAAAACTGAACAGTTACAGTTGTCCAGTTCAAATAACTCAGAACTTTGGAATGGATGGAAAGACTGCGTTCCCTTTTGCACGGTTCCCAGACGTACCGATTCACCATGTACCATAATGAAATCAGATAAAATGAAGTTTTGAATGTAGTTAAAACATCCAGGGCTATGTATTGATAAAATAATGCTCTCACCAAATGTTATTTTGTCGATTGGAGGGACATTTTCAAGTATAGAACATAACACAAATTTCTCACTTCTTGCTAACAACTTTAGCAATTTCAAACACCGTCATACTTCCAGACATCCAGTGGTTAAAAACTCCCATAATCTCTGGTGCTTCCGCAAATCTATGTAACTGCCCTAATCAGAAGCTAATAATTACAGAAACAAACAGGAAAGGCAGCGTGGCGTGGACTTTTTTTTTTCAACCACAGAAAAGTAAAATGTGTGTGGTAAATCGGTCTGATACTGTGGCAACACCACACATTTACATAAAATACACGGAAAAAGGGGCAGCACGGCGGGGCAGTGGTTAGCGCGTGTGCGGCACAGTTGTAAGGTCTTGGGAACCTCCTGTGTGGGTTCAAATCCAGCTACCGGACTTCCTGTGCGGAGTTTGTATGTTCTCCCCGTGCCAAAGACATGCATTTCAGGTGGATTGGCCGGTCCAAATTGTCCCTAGGTGTGAATGAGCGAGCGAGTTGTCTCTCCCTGTGTGCCCTGCGAATGGCTGGCAACCAGTTCAGGGTGTCCCCTGCCCACTGCCCGATGATTGCTGGGATGGGCTCCAGCACCCCCGCGACCGTACTGAAGATGACTGAGGCTCGCCACGGAAGATCTACTTCCGCGTTCGGATCACAATCCGAGTACGAGAGCGACTTGCTTCCAAACACCGGATCTTGGGCGCAGCCCTTCCTCTTTCCTTCAATAATACTTAACGTTACGCAATTGGGTCCTGTTTCCGTTCTGGTCCTGACACCTAAGGCCACTGAGCTGGTGTCAGTCCACTGCTTTACATGACACACGGGGCGCACTGCACGATAGAGCGCATACTCGAAAAAGAAATTTATGTGTGCCATATTGTTGTGGAAGTACTTGGGTTGGATCAATAGCATGGATTCCCAGTATCACCCACCCTTTCTGTGAAGGGTGGGTGATACTGGGAATCCATGCTAAATTCAAGTGACAGTCAAGAATGACTCAGAAAAATTTAACAATGTTAAGGTATTCTGTGAAAAGTCTTTCTGGTATATGGTGCCTGTCCTGCTCAGATGCCCGTCACGTCACTCTGCCCTTTGCTTTGGACCATCAATGTCAACAGTACAATCCTGTGTGGGCTTGATTTGTGATCTGTTCCTCTCACTTTTACACTCTTGCCTCCTGGTCTGTTCTCTTTCGCTGGTCAGTGATCAAATTGATTGATGAGCGAGTGTTGAGAAGGAAATGTCAGATGCCGTTAGATCATGACTCAGCCAAAACGCGTCATTCCTGCGTATTTCTTTCCGCAGCATTGATTACAGGGCAATGGGAAATCCCTCGTTCCTTCCGTGAATTAACAGTCGCTGATTTTCAAACAACACCCAGGGGCTCTCTAAATTAATTGGGCCGCGTTGCTTGAAAGGTTTAACAGGATTAGAATGAAAAAAATGGGACTTCTTACATGATCTATTGTTATGTCGCACCAACTTTACACAAGGGACGAACGCACAACAGTTTGCCTGCTCAGATAAATGTGACTAGAAGGCGTAAGTCATTCATTTCCTCATTGCCAGAGAACAATGTCTAAAACAGATCCTGAGGCATAGAAAGTAGCCTCTAATACAGGGGTGTCAAACTCATTTTAACTTGGGGGCCACACGATAGAACAAACATTCTGTCAGGGGCCGGACTAGTAGATTAAAGAGAAAGGAAAAGATATAAAGAAATATGAGAAAGAGGGAGGAAAAAGGAGAGAGGGAGGGACAAAGAAAGGAAGAGAGAGAGAAAAAAGATAAAAAGTCATGAGAGAGGGGGAAAAGGAAGGGAGAGGAAAAAATAAATCCAAAGAGAAATAGAAAGACAGAAGGAGAGAAAAGAGAAAAGAAAGCGCAAAGGGTATGAAGAGAGAAAGAGAAAAGAGAGAACGGGAGAAAAGGAAGTTAGAGCAAAAGAGGTTAAAAGACACAGAGAAAGAGACAAAGAGCAACAAAGGAAGAGAAAAAGAGACACAGAGAGTGAAAGAGACAGAGACAGCTGAGAACCATGTAAAAAAATAGCCTCATAATACTCACCCAAAATGCTTTTTATTTGTTTACAAAATCCAGCTTAATTTCTTTCATTAAGAAGATTTCAATTTCTCTGTTGTACAGATGTGTTTCAGTTCCATCAAGAAGTTCTTCCGGGAAGCAGGAAGTCGGAAGTCATATGCGTAGACGATCTGTCACTTTATTTAGGAAATACAAGTTGTCCAACACACAAACGGACCAAAAACAAAACAAAACAGGTTTAAAGACAATCAAAATTACAAACTCGGCATTACTCAGACCAAACGGGCATGAACAGGGTTTCAACAAGGGTTAAACAATGGTCTGGCCACGGGCAGTCCCAAAAGGGGCGTTTAAGTACTCCAAAAGAAATCAGTCCAATGCGTCTCAGCCTGTAAGACTAGCTTTCGTGTGAGATTCAAGCAGGGTTGGGTAGGGTTACTTTAACTTGATTACTTTCAATTACTTTTGGATTACTCCAATACCAAATATGCTAATAAAAGACAAAGGAAACTAAATATGAATAAAATTACTAAATTTTGTGCAGGCTTGGGAGTAACAGAATACATGGAACGGCAAAAATGATGTTGGCAAGCTGTTTGGATTTATTTTCATTTTGTTTCTGTCGCATTTTATGTTCGTTTTGCCGGAGATCAAAGAGATCAAAGCCAGAGAGAAAGCTTACCATGTGTTGTGAGTCATAATTGTATTCATATTTAGTTCCTTTTGTCTTTTATCAGCATATTTGGTATTGGAGTAATCCAAAAGTAATTGAAAGTAATCAAGTAAAAGTAACCCTACCCAACCCTGGATTTAAGTGAAGTAATGGTAGATAACAGAATCAATGGCGGCGGCAGTGGCTCAGGAGGTAAAGCGCTCGTCTTGGGATCAAGAGATCTCAGTTCGAATCCCGGCTCCTCCGTGTTACATGTCGAAGTGTCCTTGGGTAAGACACTGAACCCTTAATACCCCCAATAAGCAGGTTAGCGCCTTACATGGCTGCACGGCCGCTATTGGGAAATGTGAAGCAAACTGTAAAGCGCTTTGGGAAGTCTTGACTTGAAAAGCGCTATATAAATGCAGATCATTTCATTTGCATGGTCATTGATCCCGTCAGGTCTATTGATCAAACTAGGCTGGTGCAAAAACAAGTAGGAATTACTGAACTGCAGGACATTATTAATGGAGACCATACAAGGTGTGCTGTATGTGGGTTGCTATAGGCTAGACTTACATTCCATATGGATGAATACAACTGTTACAGCTACCATACAGATGTAGTATTTTTGTTGTGGGGTAGAAAAATTAAATGTAAATGTTCCGGATGAATCAACCAGTTACAAATGGGGCTTTTTTTTTTTTAGCAAATGAACCATATTTTGCTCATAACATTTTTCTACGGACCACAAGTTCCACAGTGCTTAGGGGGATAAGAAATATCCCAGACGAGGAAAACAGCATGCAAACAAAAGCAATCTGAATACTTGAACGCTTATACATGCACAAGTACCGTATTTTCCGCACTATAAGGCGCACCGAGTTATAGAGCGCACCCCCAAAAAATAGTTTTTGGCCCTATATTGCCCATACATAAGGCGCACCGGACTATAAGGCGCTACAATGGGAACGTCGACAAAACAGTCAGATAGTTCAGTCAAACTTATTACCCCCCTTAACATTCCGAAAGCTTGCAAAGAAGCAAATACGTGTCTCAGACATATACGGAAACAGTGTCTGTACAATGTCACTCAAAAAAATAAAGGCTTTTAGGTGAGCTTTATAGTGCGGAAAATACGGTAATCAGAAAGTGAAAGGATAAATACAACTATTGCAACCAGAGTACTCACAAGTGGACGACGACCTTACTGGGATTTGTGTGAGCATTCACATGGGTTTTTTTTTATTAAAATACTTATATTTCCTTTTCAATACTTACATTTAAATGTAGCATTCTTAATATAAAGATATTTTTGTCTTTCCATACTATGAGGGAATTATGTAAAAACTGTGCTGCTTTTTATTTTATTGCTAAGGACTAACAAGGTGTAAGTTATGTCTAGGAGATAATGGCAACATTTTCTTATGTTTTGTAGGTTTTGAGCTTCAGTTGAGGATGGCGGGAGACTCCAGAATCCTCATGGACCACAACTTGGAGATAGGTGTAACACCTGCACAGGTAAAAGTCTCAAAACCAGTCATCCGATTTTTCAAGCAGAAAGAAGCAAAGCAAGCACAACCGAACCTGACTTATTAGAACGCGAACACATGGTTTTGCAGATAACAGATTATGAAACCGCTGTTTTTTTCTCAGATCTAACGGGTAGTGTTTTCCAGAAAGTGGAGATTAGAAAATGATTACAACTTCCCCTTTCTTCCTGAGTATGCTGTGTAAAGCTCAACAAGAGGAAACATAGCCCATTCATCAACGTAGAGCAGAGACGACTAATTAATTTGCGTTAGGGTCGTCACTCGCAGGGACTGTATTAACTCTGAAGGCCAAAGATTGGGTGGCACGATTTGTGACAGCTTCATTTATCACTCTGTTAGTTAAAGTGTGGGGCGGCATCGCAGCTGGGTGGCTAACGGATCTGTGGTACAGTTCTGAGGTCATGGGTTCAAATCCTTTAATAGCTTTCCTGTGCGGAGTTTGCATGATCTCCCAATGCTTGCGTGGGTTTCCTCCCACATCCCAAAAACATGCATGTCAGGTTAATTGGCCGATGCAAATTGTCCCTAGGTGTGACTGAGCCAGTAGTTTGCCCTGCTACTGGCTGGCCACCAGTTCAGGGTGTTCCCTGCCCGGTGCCTGAAGATAACTGGGATGGGCTCTAGCACCCCCGTGACCTTACTGAGGATAAGCAGTGCAGATTTGGAATGGATGGAGAGTTCAAGTACCGTAAATTCCGGACTATAAGCCGCTACTTTTTCCCAAACCTTCAACCCTGCGGCTTATTCAGTGATGCAGCCAATTTATGTAATATTTCTAACAGCTGCCAGCGGCGCTCGAGTACAAAAGGTAAGATTTAGACCGGTGGAATATATGCGCCGAGGAAGACTGCAACTTCTTAGCTTGTGCACAAATTAAATTAGCGTAGACATATCCTCATCATGCAAATTTCAAAAAGAAAGGTACATGACGTAGCTTTCAGGCTAAAAGCAAACGAGCAGTCCGATAAAGAAGGAAACAGAGCTACTGCACGTAAACCTCACTTTGCGAGCGTGTTGCTAGCGTGTTTTTGAATAAGGGAGCGTGGGACGACGTCCATATGACAAAGTCTTTTTCCCCTTACTGGGGAAGACGACTTTTATGACGTCAGTTATAAGGAGGAAGATGAGGACAGTTTACCGTGGTTTCTACAAGTACGGTATGTTTTTTTTTAACACACCCGTTTTTTGTGATGCGAGCGTGTTGCTAGTTGCGTTTTGCTACCCTTCACAGGCACGGTTTGGGATGAAAGTTATAATATTATAATTAAAGCTTTGAAAACTCTCTTGGTGTACCGTCTTTCTTTGTAAATATGTGTAACCAATGTATAATATGTATTTGCACCTGTATATTTTTGTAATGAATTTATTTGAGACACCTATTCTGATATGTTTTGCAAATTAAAAAAGGGGGGTGGAGCAAACGCGGGCTCACAGGAAGTGGGGTAAAGGTGCGTGAGACCTGTTGTCGCGGCGGACAATAGTGGATATATATTTTTCCCACCCTTACCTTTGGAAATATAGACTTTTTTTCCTTGGATTAGTTTCAACGGGTACCCGCATCAAACCTTAAGTACTGGTATCGTTTTCTGTTCATTTTGCAGGCTGTGGTATTTCAACTGTGTACTTTATATTCAGTTACAATCGCGGGACTCAAAGCCGGGTTTGGGCTAATTTCGTGATTGTGTTACATGTTTTAATGTGGGCGCAAGCGGCTTATACACAGGTGCGGCTTGTGTAAGTACAAAATCGGTTTTCCTCTAAAAATGTGGTGGGTGCGGCTTATGATCAGGTGCACTTTATAGTCCGGAATTTACTGTACATTTCATATTTTATATTGGCTTTTGTTCAAAACTGTGTAAATTAGTAAAATAAATACATTTCTTACTCGTTATAATTCATCTTTTTGTTTTTTTTTATTTTTTTATTTGACACAGGAGGTTTGACTCCAGGCCCAGTTGAGTAAAATCCAATCGACACACAGCATGTGACTGCAATGGCGTCGAACTGCTAATTGTAGAGACAGTCAATAAGCATCGTCTTTCAATGTGTCTTCTTCCAAATGTTCCTTAAACAAAGATGACCTCAAACGAATAGCAGGAAACCTCGATACCCCATTGAGTATGAGGATTAAGATAGGTGCTCAAGAGTACTTTACATCTCAATGAAACTTCAAGTCTTAATTAAGATGCATAGCTGATTCCAGAGAATTGTAATTGTGATACAATCAAAAAGACAATTTCCCCTTAACTTTAGTCCTTGCATTCACAGTAGCTTTATGAGGAATAAAGCAAAAGGAAAACTGAAAAGAGTAGGATCGTTTATCTTCGTACTTTCTGTCTATTCATTTCGGAATGCTCTCATCGCAATGGTCTTCTTGAAAGATGAGGTTACCTCCATTGGTGCCGATAATATTGAGTTTTGAGTCTGTCGGTGTCTATATTAGGGGTGTCAAACTCATTTTAACTCTGGGGCCACATGATAGAACAAACATTCTCTTGGGGGCCTAGTAGATTGGAGTGAAAGAAAAAAATAGAGAAAGAAATAAGAGTAGGAATGGGAGAGAAAAGTAGAGAGTTTGGGACAAAGAGAGAAATGGGGGGAAGAAGAACAGAGGGAGAGAGAGAGAGGTAGAGAGAGAGGAAGATAGAGAGAGTAAGAAGCAAAAGTAAGAAAGTAGAAATAATGAGAGAGGGGGGAAGAAAAAGAGAGAAAAAAAGAAATCCAAAGACAAATAGAAAGAGAGAAGGAGATAAAAGAGAAGGAAAAGGAAAAGAGAGGAGAGAAAGAGAAAACGGGAAAGCAAGATAGAGAAAGAGAGTAAAGGGAGACAAAAGGAAAAAAGAAAGGTAAAACGACACAGAGAGAGAACGAGACAAAGAGGAACAAAGAAAGAGAAAACGAGAGCGAGTGAAAGAGAGAAAGATAGAGAGTGAGATAAAAAATGTGAGAGAGAGAGAGAGAGAGAGAGACAGAGAAAGAGAGAGAGAGAGTTAGGGAAAGAAAAATAAATACAAGTACCGTATTTTCCGCACTATAGGGCGCACCGGGTTATAGGGCGCACCCCCAAAAAATAGTTTTTGGTCCTATATCTTCCATAGATAAGGCGCACCGGATTATAAGGCGCTACAATGGGAATGTCGACAAAACAGTCAGATGATTCAGTCAAACTGATTACCCTCTTAACATTCCCAAAGCTTGCAAAGAAGCAAATACGTGTCGTAGACACGTGCGGATGTGGTGTCCGTACGATGTCACTCAAATGCATCATTTCAAATATCATTCGGAAGGTTAAAGTCTTGGGATTCAAGAAATGCCAACCATTCCTTACTTTCTATTTTCTTTTTCGCTCGCAACTTTACTGTGCATATGACAATAAACACTTGGAATTGAGTTTAATTCACTCAACTCATCACAGCAACATCAAGATCGTTCTAAAACAAGATACCGAGAAAATATAAAGCCGCATAGCTCACCTAAGTTCTCACGTTCAATAATGATACGCAATCATGGTCTTCTTACAACCGTGAGTGGAGTAAATCCAGGAGAGGAAAATGTTTACAAATACAGACTAATGAAACATGTTTCTTTATGGAGTAGTTTAGCAAGCTTGCTATTCAGTCATCTTTTTCGGCCAATTGCAGGGTTTGTTTTGGCCCTCTAGCCAATCCTAGGCTCCGAATAACTTCAGCCAATAGCGATCGATTCAAATGATGATTGACACATTGGTTAGCCAATGAATCGCCGGTATATAAATCCCAGCATACACGGCGGACTACTCCACGTTCGGGGGAAAATCGAGTCGGCGGCTGTTGCGTAAGTTGCGAGACCTTGCGATTTAATATTGAGCCATATATAAGGCGCACTGTATTATAAGGCGCATGGTCAGCTTTTGAAAAAAAATAAGACTTTTAGGTGCGCCTTATAGTGCGGAAAATACGGTACATCATTTGTGAGAGGCACCTGGCTTTGTCAACCTCAAGTGGACATATTTCAACCTGCAGCTTGTTTTTCTCTTGCGCTTCCCTCAGCGTTGTCTCGCGGGCCGGATTTAATCCCTTAGCGGGCCTGATCCGGCCCGCAGGCCACCTGTTTGACGCACCTGGTCTTTATTTACATGCAGGCAATAATTTGGTCAGAAACATTATATTGCCAGTATTTTATTATGTAAATCCACAATAATCCGATATAAACTCTTAGTCCAACTGAGAGTATACTGTTGGCAGTGGTTAGATTTGTCCTTTAACACTCAGATTAAATTAGCATGTACTGTGTACTGATTGCATGTGACGTGAGCAATTTCTCTCATTCCTAATACTTTTATGTCCTAATGCACTTTAGAACAGAATCATATACGCAAACTCAAGCTTACTCAAATAAAGCCTTGTATAGGTTGATTAATCTGGAACATTTTTGTTTTATTTTCTTGCCTCACATCAAAAAATACCACAGGTGTTTTATAAATATATAAAACACCTAAATATAGTGGATGTCACAGTTGTATTGTCAGAACCAGAACGGAAACAGGACCCACTCACGTAACTCACAGTTTTGTTGGGAAGAAAGGAAAGGATTGCACACACGATCCGGAGATCGCTGGTCGGTGTCAGGAATGGAAAAAGCGGGTCAGTAAAAAAAGAGCAAAAATCGTGGTCGAGATCAGAAAATGGGTCGCAGCCAGGAAACAGATGTGAGAGTCAGGGTCGAAAAGCTTGCCTAGCGTAACCGGACCGACAAAAGGGGACTGACGGGACAGAGTTTAAATACTGACAGGGAGACAATCTGTCAACAAGCTGCAGCTTGCACCACATGGGCGGGGCCAATTGGGCGCCATGGCAACCGTGATTGAAGCTGGCGCCACAGGGGCGGTGCCAGTTGGGCGCCATGGCAACCGTGACATGTATCAACCATATATAGTGTCACTGTATGCTTTTCGACCAACCAAGTAAGAGCAAAGCACACATGACACACAGTCATGGAGATCACAGTTTTGAGAAAACAAGTACAGTTCTTCGTTGACATAAATGAAATCATCCGTTATTAAATGTCAAAAGTTAAATGCAGAAACAGCGTCTATTTTTGCAACACAATCGCTCTACCTTCACCATTGTAATTGAACTACCCGCAAATGCCAAGAGCACGAGGTTATTTGTTTGCCTCTAGAAAGGTAAACGATTTTTTCGGTTTGCTCTGGAAAACCAATTTTCCGTTTTCAATTGGATTGATGCCTGCATGTAGCATAGTCATTGAATTCATACCTCTTTAACACAAACACGTTTTGCATCCCATTAAAACAAGCTTCTCTATGTGGAAGAAGAAAAATGGGCGACTTTGTGGATGGGACAATAAGTCTTTGTGTAGGGAAAAGAAGAGAGAGAGGCAGAAAAACGACAAAACCAGAGCGAAATGGCATTTGGCCCAGCAGAATCGTAAGTCTTTAGATCTAGGTGTTTTTCCCTTTGGCTCCCGGGTTGATCTATTTTATTGACACTGCTCTTGGTTTATGCAACAGAAACAAGATTATCCTATTCCGCTCTTACTGACGGAAGGTTACAGTAGTTCGCCATATTTCAATGGGTTGGATACGATGGTGACATGTAATTAATCTTGAAATACAGTATCTCAGTTAATTTACACAATGCTGATTTAGCAGTTCTTAGACTAAAGCACACAATTCAACCGGTCCGTCTCTGTTACAGATTAGACGCAACAACGAGGACCATGTTAACACAGAGAACCCCAAGTATGCATTTATTCAGCTATATAATAATGTGACAAGAAACACAACAAAAACATAGTGCCAGAAAACATACAAAAATTATTCACTCGGAAAGAGGGAAATTATAACTTGAGGGGCTGTAGTGAATTCAAAATCCCAAAGGTGAGAACCACCAGGAAAAGTATGTGTGTGCCTGTGTGTGGAGTCAAACTTTGGAATAATTTACAAGATGAGATCAAACAATGTCCAACTATCCATGTTTTCAAATTTAAATACAAAAAACATTACTGGCGAAATACAGGGATGAAGAAAATGGGATATGAGGGAGATTGGAAATACTGCGTTTAAAACTATGGTTAACTTGTTGTTATTGTTGCTATTATTATATCAGAACTGTTATTATAAATATTATGTCTATTTTTATTGTAGTTATTATCATTGGTGCCGCAGTGACATTTGGTAACTAGGCGCATTATGTCGTTGAGGGATAGTTATTACGAAGATTAGTGTATAAAATATGTGATTATTGTAATTATTATAATTATTGATATCCGACCTATGTAATAAATATATCCATGAGATTTTGTTTTATTGGTGCTTCTTACTACTCCTTTTTAAACATGTGACATTAATTTGTTGTTGACTCATTGTTTTTGTCCTGTTTTTATCTTAATGTTCGAAATAAGTTTTCATTCATTCATTTAACTTTCCTTTTTCTTCATTGTGTGTTTATTTCACGTACTTCTCGGGCTATTCTCACCTTCAAAGCTTATCTTACTAATTGTGATCTATTTCATATTTCCTGACTTGTACAATCATGAGTGCTTGCAAACAATTAATTAGTTGAGACACTCCAGTTCCATTTTGTCTCTGGGCTTCAAATCACTCGAAGACCTCCTTCTCGGTTTCTGGGAACTGGCTAAAAGGTTTTCCTATTTTCTCCAGGCATGGTGTATTGTAAAAAAATATTTTATAAATAGAAAGATCACACACTTTTATCATAAATTCTGTGCTTATGTTTGCCACAGGGATTTCCAAACGCTTTGTTGTTCCTGTAACAGCCACACACCCCTCTCTTTGCACTGCCTGTCAGGATCAAAACGGAAACAGGACCCAATTGCGTAAAGTACCACAAGTTTTTTTGAAGGAAAGAGGAAGGGCTGCGCCCACGATCCGGTGTTCGCTGGACGCGGGAAGCAAGTCGCTGTCGTACTCAGATTGTGATCCAAACATGGAAGTGGATCTTCTGTAGCGAGCAATGGCAATGTCAGGGACGGAAAAACTGGTCGGTAGCCGAGACTGGGAGAGCAAGGCGCGGTCGGGGTGGGAAACGAGTCGTAAGCCAGAGCGGAAGAGTAGACGTAGTCGGGGACAAAAAGAGCAGACGTGGTCAGGATCAAAACAGGTCGTAGCCGGAGACAGACGGGAGCAAAAACGGGAAAGGTGGGAGTCAGGGTCGACAAAAGCTTGCCTAGTATACACGGAGGTTCGCAGACGGACTGACAACAGGGAGCCAATCAGAACCCGCGGCGGTTGGCGCCAAATGAGCGAGCACAGGTGAATCACATCAGTAATCATGACACTGCCTACCATTCTCTACTGGTGACGGACCACCAAATATGCGCGGATAAGCTGAGCCCCTGATTTAAGTTTTTTATTTTGTAGTTGTAAATTTGGCCTGGAATCAGGTATATATGGTAGGGACAATATGCATAAGGGACAAATTCTGCGTCCTTCTTGAGATGACGCCGCCATAACTCTATTTAGTTGTTTTTGAAGGTAAAAATAAACATGCCCACCCTTCAGAGAAAATTGCTGGCTGATTGATTTCTACTGTATATGAGGAACAGATTGACGTTTATACAAGGCAATGTAACTGATGCTGGATCCTACAGCAGTCAGATAACTTTGGAATTTATGCCTTGAATTTAATAAGTAGCGGATAAAAATTAGTATGCACCATGTAGTAACGGCAGTAGAGTGACAATTTTTTATTAAAAAACATGTACTCGTTACCGAGAAAAGTACAAAGTTTTCCGAAGTATGAGTATCTCCAGAGTATGAGTGACACCAGTGTCACGGTTGCCATGGCGCCCAATTGGCCCCGCCCGTGTGGCGCCAGCTGCAGCTTTTTGACTGATTGGCTCCCTGTCAGTATTTAAACTCTGTCCTGTAAGTCCCCTTTTGTCGGTCCGTCTGCGAATTTCTGTTTTTACACGGCAAGTCCTTTCTCGCATGTCCCATTTTTTGCTCCTGTTTGCCTCCCGCTACAATCTGTTTTGATAGCGACCACGTCTGCTCTCCCGTCCCGAATTACGACCTGTTTTGATCTCGACCACGTCGACTCTCCTCTCCTGGCTTTCGACTTGTTTCCGATCCCGACCACGGTTTTGCTCTTCTATCGCGGCTACTGACCCATTTTTCCGTTCCCGACACCACCATTGCTCGCCACAGAAGTCCCACTTCCGCGTTCAGAGTGATCACCGGATCGTGAATGCAATCTTTTCCCAATAAAACGTGTGAGACATGCTACGCGAGTGGGTCCTGTTTCCATTCTGTTCTTGACAACCAGCCCAAAAATGCATATTCAAGAAGAAAAAAACATGTAGAAGTCACACTCAGAGTAGTAGTTGCATTTTCGGGGAAAATCCAACACCAAAAACACACATATCATCTTGAAAGGTAATTTAAAATTATAATAAAATAGAGAACATGGTATACTGACGTTATACGAATGTGCATATCTTAGACATGCTCGTCAATAATGACGTAACATATTAAGGGCTATTCATATAACTCTGGAATCAAGAATATGCTTACTAAACTATCATCATCATTCTAAACGGTACTCCAATACCAAATATGCTAATAAAAGACAAAAGAAACTAAATATGAATAAAATGACTAAATTTTGTGCAGGCTTGGGGAGTAACGGAATACATGGAACGGCAAACATGATGTTGGCAAGCTGTTTGGATTTATTTTCATTTTGTTTCTGTGGCATTTTATGTTAGTTCTGCTGGAGATCAAATAGATCAAAGCCAGGAGAGAAAGCTTACCACGTGTTGTGAGTCATCATTTTATTCATATTTAGTTTCTTTTGTCTTTTATTAGCATATTTAGTATTGAAGTAATCTAAAAGTAATTGAAAGTAATCCAGTTAAAGTAACCCTACCCACCCCTGCCTCAAAGCAAAGTAAACACATAAGGCACTGCAGCAGGGCAACACACTTCCGGCAAAGGAGACCAGCCACTCCACCTAATTTAGTGTGGTGAATAAAAGTGTGGTGTATAAAAGGTATTTTGGTGAAGATAAACAATATCATTTCACAATGTGCCTAAATACATGGTCCATGGGCATTAGGCTCCGGATATTTGGATTCAAAGAAGCATTTCATTTTAAGTATGAACATCGGATCTGTCATGAACCAGAACAGGATCAGGACCCAAATGCGTGACGTTCTCACACAAGCTTTAATTTTACGGGAAATGGGGAGTCATGCACGTTAGGCAGCGGTCTGGCTTGGAAAGACAGGAAGCCAGAGACCGACGAGATCGATACCAATCGTCCGACCAGATATCGGACAGATGGGATCGATACCGGACAGGACGAGAAAGACAGGATTGATATTGAAACTGGATATTGAAATTAAACAGGGCAAACTAGACGGGAAAGGAAACTGGAGAGAATAATAAACAGGACAAAAATATACAGGAACGAAACTGGAAACCGATATTAAACAGGACAAAATAAACGGGAACAATACCGGACAGGAAATACCAACAGGAAACAGGACCGAGTCAGAACCCACTTCTTGTGGGGCAGAGGTTTGTTGATGGACTGACAAACAAACAAAGAGTGAGAACACTGAACTTAAATAGAAGGAAAGCCAATCTGTCAACAAGCCGCAGCTGGCGCCACACAGGCGGGCCAATTGGGCGCCATGGCAACCGTGACAGGTTCTTCCAATTGTATCTAATTTCCAAATTCTAACATCCCAAATATGGTCTGTATGTAAACACATGGGCAGCACGGAGGGGCAGTGATTAATGTGTGTGTGGCACAGTTCTGAGGTCAAGAGATCCAACCTCCTGTGTGTAGTTTGCATGTTCTTGCCGTGCTTGCGTGGGCACTCCGGTTTTCTCCCACATTCCAAAGATATGCATGTTAGGTGAATCGGCCGGTCCAAATTGTCCCTAGGTGTGAATGAGCGAGCGAACTGTCTGTCCCTGTGTTCCCTGCAACTGGCTGGCAACCAGTTCAGGGTGTCCCCTGCCCACTGCCCGAAGAAAGCTGGGATGGGCTCCAGCAACCCCGCAACCCTACTGAGGATAAGGGATGCAAATAATGGATTGATGGAACGATGGATGTAAACACATCCAGGTCTGTTATTTCACTAGAAGAGGGGCATTTAACTCAATTTAAAAGGTACACTCACTTTATTGATTGTCAATTGCAAAGCATCGTTATAGGAATTGAATCAATATACCTGTGTATATGATCAATACAGGATGCCTGAGGCTTAAAGGAAGCTAGATACTTACTTATACTGTATGCAGTGTTCTCGTTTGCCCGTGTCCCTGCATCCTAGACGCATCATTTTTGCTGGGGACGCATAGTCTCAAATCAACACAAAATTGTCATTATTACCCGATTACATTTTTTTTAAACAAAGATTTACCGCACTATTCGTCAGGCAGATCCGCCATTGTTGTTTTGGTCTCGCGGTTTGAGTTTTCGTCTGCGCGCCGAACTCGGCCAACGAGATCTCGTTGCTTCGAGATTACGTCATTGTTGTGGTGCTTGTCGTCGAGGGAAGGTGAAAATCAACACAAAATTGGTAATTTCTTCAGTGTCAATAATAAGTCGAAACATAATGCGGAAAGTGGTAACAACGGCATTAATTCCGGCTTGAAAAAACAGCGGAGAAATTCTTCGGAAGATCGCGGAGGCAGGAAAACACGTGTGTTGAAGCGAACGATTCGACGAAAGAAATTAAACAAAAGAATACTCCTAGCAAGAAAAGGACTTTACTGCCAGAATGGACTCAATTATATTCCTGGTTATGCTATGAGGAGGATGATAATGGATTGGACCTTGAGAAGGCAATATAACTGTGGCGTGACAGCAAACCACAAAGAATATATGAACTGCTTTGTATTACCTGCTTTGTATTAACTGTGATGATTAAAACTGCATGAATATATAGACTAATATTACAGCAATATTATTTTGTATAATTTACATTATTGTGAACTGAAAAATCTGAAGTGATAACTGCTTTGTATTACCAATTAACTGTGACGATTAAAACTGAATGAAAATATAGATTAATATAATTATTTCAGCAATATTATTTTGTATAATGTACAATAATGTTGTGAACTGAAAAATCTTGAAGTGATAAGTGATTTGTATTACCAATAAACTGTGTTGATTAAAACTGAATAAATATATAGATTTATATTGGGCGTCAGTAGCGCAGGAGGTAGAGCGCTCGTCTTGGGATCAAGGGATCCCAGTTCGAATCCTGGCTCTTGCGTGTTACATGTCGAAGTGTCCTTGAGTAAGACACTGAACCCATAATACCCCCAATAAGCAGGTTAGCGTCTTACATGGCTGCAATACAAGGCCGCTATTGGGAAATGTGGATCACATTGTAAAGCGCTTTGGGTAGTCATTGATCTCTGTTGGGACCCATAGATTTTTGAGCATGCTAGTCCCCGGGACCCATCACTTTTCAGAGGTAAAATGAACACTGTATATGTAGAGCAAGGTTTTGAAATGACAATTTAACCGCAGATTTAAATAGACTTTCAGCAAAATGTTCCTCCTCTATTAGAATAAATAAATTATATTTGATAGCAAACTAACTGATAGTGACTGTGATTTATGAACCCCTAGCATTGCAATCCCATTTCTTAAAGTGGGGAAACGCTGCTTTACTCCTGTTTCCCTGACATTGCTTTTTTATCTTCCTTCTTCATATAGGTGAAGAAGCTCCCCAAACACTTACGGGAGGCACAGATATCAACAGAGCGAACACACTTGATAGCCGATCCCGCCAAGAAGCCGCGTCAACGCTACGTGCAGAAAGACGGCAAATGCAACGTCCATCACGGAAACGTGCAAGAGACCTACCGATACCTCAGTGACTTGTTCACAACACTGGTGGACCTCCGCTGGCGTCTTAGTCTCTTTATTTTTACGTTAGTCTATGTCGTCAACTGGCTTTTCTTTGGCTTTCTGTGGTGGCTGATAGCGCTCGTCCGAGGGGATATACTGCATGCGGACGAAGAGGGCTGGACCCCCTGCGTGGAGAACCTCAACAGTTTTGTCTCCGCTTTCCTTTTCTCCATTGAAACTGAGACCACCATCGGGTACGGCTATCGTGTCATTACGGAAAAATGCCCGGAAGGGATCATACTGCTTTTGGTGCAGGCCATACTGGGTTCCATCGTCAATGCCATGATGGTCGGATGCATGTTTGTCAAGATTTCACAGCCAAAGAACCGTGCGGAGACCCTCATGTTCTCACACAACGCTGTCATTTCGGTGCGGGACAATAAGATGTGCCTGATGTTTCGAGTGGGGGATCTGAGGAATTCTCACATTGTGGAGGCTTCGATCCGGGCAAAGCTGATCCGCTCGCAGCAAACCAAGGAAGGGGAGTTCATACCACTCAACCAAACGGACATTAACATCGGTTTCGACACGGGAGACGATCGGCTTTTCCTGGTGTCACCGCTCATCATCTCACATGAGATCAACGAGAAGAGCCCTTTCTGGGAGATGTCTATGGCACAAATGGAAAAGGAAGAATTTGAGATTGTGGTCATCCTCGAGGGCATGGTGGAGGCAACAGGTATGAAACTCCATTGCTTGACAAGTGACGATAGTTTGCCTTAGGCGTAAGAGCTTAAGCCCAAGCCTTAGCCCAACCTGAATTTCAGCCCAGGCCTAAAATTTAAATGATTATGTTCAGGTTGGATCGAACCCCCTGTGCGGAGTTTGCATGTTCTCCCTATTCTTGCGTGGGTTTCCTCCCACATTCCAAAAACATGCATATCAGGTTAATTGGCCGGTCCAAATTGTCCCTAGGTGTGAAAGAGCAAGTGACTTGTCTGTCTCTGTGTGCCTTGCGACTGGCTGGCAACCAGTTCATGGTGTCCCCTGCCCACTGCCCGGAGATGGCTGGGATGAGCTCCAGCACCCCCGGGACCCTAAAGAGGATACGCGGTGCAGATAATGGATGGATGTTCAGGTTGGGACGAACCTCTTTCTCTCACTAACTTTTTAAGAAATAAACATTTTGTCAATGTGTGTATTCTAAACTTGTGACGGTTGCCTGGGCGCCCAATTGGCCCCGCCCGTGTGGCGCAAGCTGCGGCTCGTTGACAGATTGCTTTCCTTCTATTTAAGCTCAGTGCTCTCACTCACCCTTTGTCAATACAGCAACGAACCTCTGCCCCGCAAGACGTGGGTTTTGGCTTTGTTCGGTTTCCTGCCTGCGTTTCCTGTCCGATATCCCGTCTAATTTTGTCCTGTTTATTATTATCCCCAGTTTTCGTTTCCGTTGAGTTTGTGCTGTTTGATTTCGATATCCTGTTTTGATTTTTATCATGTCTGTCCCATCCCGTCCAGTATCGACCCCATCTGTCCGATATCTGCTCGGGCAATTGGTATCGATCTCGTCGGCCTCTGGCTTCCTGTCATTCCGCACCAGACTGCTGCCTAACGTGCATGACTCCCCATATCCCGTAAAATGAAAGGCTTGTGTGAGAAACGTCACGCATTTGGGTTCTTCCCTAATTCTGGTTCATGACAAAACTTAAAAAAAGAAGACTACGTGCATATGTTGAAATAAAAAAAAGAAAAAATACTCTCACTGCGCAAGAAAATGAAGTCACCATATCACAACACGGAGTGTACTCCACTATTGCAATGTAAATTCAACGAAATTATTTCTGTTGCTGTATACAATCCACCCGTCATTGTTCTTCCTTGTCTCTCTGCCTCTGTCTCTCTTAAAGTGCAGTGCCGGATTCTTAAAAACGTACTGGCGCTGTAGTTCATGGCCCAATTTTTAATCCGTCAAAATGAAACATGTGGAGAAATGTTGCCGTTCACGCTTAAAAAAAATCTGCCAATGATGGAAAATTGTCGCTAAATGTAACCTCTGCAGATATGGAGATATGATAGATGTCATAGTTTATACAATCTTTTTTAACTTATGGTTTAATCTGATATCATAAATCGCCTCTCCTCCTCTCGAGTCCTCACAAATAAAATGTGAAATTTTGGGTTTGTTTGGGCTCGGTAATTAGTCAGGTTTGGGTTAGGTCGGGCTTCAATACCCATGAGCCTGGGTTCGATTTTTTTAGGCTTTTTAGTTTGCCAACCATTTCCCTATTGTAGATTATACACTAAAAGGTATGTAAGATTTGCGTATTTCTTTGGCTGGCCCAGTTCCACAAAGGTGGTCGTGTTTATCCTATAAATCGACATTTTAACGTAAATGTCACTTCAGGATAAAAATCACCCATACCATTCCGCTTTAATGTTGCTATCCTTCAAGCCAGTCTTTATTCGTGTTCTTCAAAACGACTGAAGTTTAACTACCAACACTGATCCGTGTTTAGGGTAAATGCCACTCCCGTCTGAAATGCTTCAGGCTAGTTAAATCTAAAAGACGGACGTCTCCAGTCATTTCTGGAAAGTTTCAAAATGACCCTTATTTCCAGGTTCAGGGTAAAAGAGTCCTAATAGCATAAAGACAATCCTGTTAGCAATTCCCCACTCTAAGATCCTAATAATGTGGTTAAAAGGGCCCATAGATAGCTAGTAATTGTCAGCTCTATTAGGATTCCCATCTGTTTTATATGAAGCAGGTATTGTGGTTTACTTCAGCTCTTACTTGGCCTCTGTTGAATACATGATCATACCTGTCAACCTGTACGTTTTTGCCGTACAAAGTACGTTTATTGTGCGTTTTAAGATGTGTACGACGTACGAGAAAATCTGTACGAAACAACGCAAATTTGTTAATTATGGGTACCATCCGGTATACACCGACTATCACGAAACGGCAAATCAATCAAGTCAAACGAGTTCGGCGCGGTAGCCTCTATCTCGGTATCATTTTTTTTCGTTGCAAACGAAGCGAGCGGTTTGATACTACTGTGTGCATGCGTCTGCAGCCTCGGATTTCATGTGGTTGTTATGTAGTGAAAGGAAGTCCGTCTCTTTTTAGAGAACCGGCTTTTTCGGCTCAACTCATTAAAGAGAGCCGGCTCTCAAACGGCTCACTTGCTTTATATAAATAAATTATTATGTTGTATAAAGAAGTATAAAAGGAGAAAAAGACAGGTTTGTGGTTATCCCTTTAATCAGTATATTACCAACAAAAATTTAATGCAGAAAATAAATTAATAATTTGAATAAAAAAACGTATTATTCTACTTAATTATATTTGCATTTATTTTTTCCTTCTACGGTGAACGTCCAAGCGACTTAATTTTGTAACTTTTTTATAAAAAACTTCATTCATGTTGAGCAACTCAGTATCCCACAACAAAATGTGAATTAACAATATATATGATCTAACAAAATACATTTACAATACAACATGTTTAACTACATAAATAAACACGTTTGAAAAAAATATGGTGTAAGATTATTTTGTATTTTGTAAGGGAAAATACAACATTTTGTAAGGGCATGGAGCCGTGGAGTTTGACAGGTATGCTTATTTCCAGGTTCAGGGTAAAAGAGTCAAAATAGCATAAAGATAATCCTTTTAGCAATTCCCCACTCTAAAATTAATATAGTGGTTAAAAGGGCCCATAGGTAGCTAGTAATCGTCAGCTCTATTAGGATTCCCATTTGATTTATATGATGAAAGTATAGTGGTTTACATGAGCTCTTACTTGGCCTCCGTTAAATACATGATTTAAATTGTTTTTGTACAATAGTACAGTGTTACACAAAAAGTTAATTATAAAATGGACAATGTTGCCAGACACATGGACTGAAAGGGGGCTTTTACACCTCTGGACAAACATACAAAACACAACGCTCCCTGGTGCAATCAAGCAAGGCTTTACATGCATCTGAACATTTCTGCTCTATTTCACATTGGATTTTTATATTTATTTCGTCTCCCAACGCACCAGTAGTACTCATGCTTTCCGATCACACTGCTGGATACTTGATTCGGGCATTAAATCATCCCTCGCTTCACTTGTGCAAACCGTTGCAGCGTTAGGGGTTTAGTGTCTTTACTGTCCTTCTCTACCGGGCAATGGGCCAATGTGGCCATTGCCTACACCACAGAGTCCTACACATTCTCCCTAGAGACTCTTAAAGTTGGTTGCAAGGCTGTCTGAGGGATGTAAGTTAGGTTGGATTATGTTTGTTGTCACATAAGGATAGCATAAATCAGGGATGTCAAACTCAGTTTGGGTCTGGGGCTGAATGCAGACTTTCTGTATTCAGGTGGGCAGAATCAGTTGAAGAATGTCAAGTTAAAATGTTTAGCTTACTGTTGTTTTCAGTATCATACAGCCTATAATATATATATATATATATATATATATATATATATATATATATATATATATATATATATATATATATATATATATATATATATATATATATATAGCCTATATTAGTAGCATACAGGGTTGGGTAGGGTTACTTTAACTGGATTACTTTCAATTACTTTTGGATTAGTCCAATACCAAATATGCTAATAAAAGACAAAAGAAACTAAATATGAATAAAATATGACTCACAACACGTGGTAAGCTTTCTCTCCGGGCTTTGATCTCTTTGATCTACGGCAAAACTAACATAAAATGCGACAGAAACAAAATGAAAATAAATCCAAACAGCTTCCCATCATCATTTTTGCCGTTCCATGTATTCCGTTACCCCCCAAGCCTGCACAAAATGTAGTCATTTAATTCATATTTAGTTTCTTTTGTCTTTTATTAGCATATTTGGTATTGGAGTAATCCAAAAGTAATTGAAAGTAATCCAGTTAAAGTAACCCTACCCAACCCTGGTAGCACACCATACAAAATTATGGATGACAAAGGATCTTCCCTTCCCATAACAGATATATTCACAAACAATGTTTGGCAATGAATGCGGCAGTGGCTCAGAAGGTAAAGCACTCGTCTTGGCATAGAGAAGTCGGAGGTTTGATTCCCGGCTCCTCCGTGTTATATGCCGAAGTGTCCTTGGGCAAGCCACTGAATGTCAGAGCCAGGACAGACGGTAGACCCAAACGCGTAACGTTTCACACCAAGCTTTATTGCGGAAGCGGTTAAGTCAGCCGCGGGAAAACAAACGCCAGCGATTCGGCAATCGCTGGGCAGGAGAAGCAGGAAGTCCATGAGATCGGAGCGTGGTCGGAGTGTGGAAACGAGTCGAGCAGCTGGGACGGGAGACCGGCGCATGGTCGGTGGGCAGAAACAAGCCGGGCAAGTGAGACAGGAGATCGGAGCGTGGTCGGAGGAAGGTATCAAGTCAGGTAGCCGGAGACAGGAGCCAGAGTCAAAAAGTGCTTGCCCTGCATGTGCGGAGGTTCGCTGACGGACTGACCAGGAGTGAATGAGAATGTTGAGTTTAAATAGGAGGGGAACCAATCAGGAAACGAGCAGCAGCAGGAGCCAAACGAGCGGGCACACGTTAGAGCAAAGGGCAAATCATGACAATGAATCCCTAAGGCTCTAGATTAGCAGGTAATTGCTTTGCATGAATGACGTTGCTAGCGGTGTGTGAGTGTGTGAGAATGGGTATGTGTGAAGCAAATTGTAAAGTGCATTGGGAGGTCTTCAGTGACTTGAAAAGCGCAATACAAATACAGACCATTTACATTTACAATGCATTGACTGCTTTATTTTGATAGTTGAGTGAATACAGTTTTTTTTACCTGAACCAACTCACCTTGCTTGACAAACTCAAGTGCCAATTTTGCCCTAATTGTTGTACTGGTTTATAATGAACAAAAAGGAAATACAAAGTAAAATTTTCTGCAGTGCATGGGAAATAAAATTAGACAACATATACTCAAACTACTGTTCTGTAACAACAAAATTTGAGAGGATATCCTTTGCTGTGCGGTAGCTTCCAGAGCGAGCATTTGGTTTGCATTTATTTAAAAAAATCACAACTTTTGATAGAAATGACAGAAAATCACTTCTCTTTTTGACCTACAAAGATATTCATGGCGGGCCGGTTCAAATCATCCAGGTCAGGCCCACGAGTCATATATTTGACATAAAAGACATGTGGTAATAATTTGGTTTTGGATTGACTTGAGCGACAACAACAAAAACGAAAATATATCAATTTAATGTTATATTTTAACTATCTTCGTCAGCTGGACAAATTGAAAATATTAAAGAGACTGAATGCAGTACTCCCATGACTGTCTTAGAGTTCATACAGTTTGCGCATGTGCAGCATTTAGTCCTAACCACCTTTATTTAGAGGGCAACAAAATAAAAACTATGAAATAACAATTTAATAGCAACCTCTAAATATCTGGTTTTTGTAATGGATATATTCTCGTGATTGTTTTGGCAACTTTAAAGACCGCTGAGCAAACATATTTGTGATTGTGTTGCAGTTATTATAGGTTCTGTATCAGAGAGGCCATGTCGCGCGTGTGTCCATGTTGCCGACAACAAAACCTTGTTTTCATTCTAGAAAGGTCCCTGTCTATACTATATTTATGATGGTTTACTTATCTAATATGTCTTCAGTAGGGTTTTGTGCAATGCATTCTAGTTTTTAACGTGACAATGTGTCTTGTAACTATTATAACATTTTAACGCATTTTATGACATATATCTTACCCGATAAAGCAAGAGAACGCAATTAAAATCTACACTACATTTATTTGGGATTCTGTTCAGCTACCCACCACAATATTTACCATTAATTTAAATGAAAAATTAAGTTAAATAAACAGGATTTTATATTGTTCTTTGGGTTAGTAAAATGAAATAAAAGCCCCTTACCTTGAAAAATAAATGAAGGCAAGTAAAAAGGAGCAGTCTATAAAAAATGAAATATTTATAATACTGTATAGGATTTTCCCAAAAATGTATACACACCATGACTGTATATGGCCAATAGACTATTTCTTTCTATTTCCGATTTAGTTTAGGAGTAAGAATGGCAGTTAACTGGCTTACACTTGCAAAAAAAAATAAAGAAATAAAAAAGTAAAAATAAAAAAGCTAGAGGACTAGGAGGGGTCTCTAACCTGGTGCCCGCTGGCACCAGGGTGGCCCCTGAGGACAGCTGAGGTGCCCTCGGACCTGCATTGAAAAAAGCTCTCCAGCGCTGGGTTACTGTGATTTTCTAGTAAAAGGATTTTTGTGGTGATTGAAATGTCAATGCTAAAAAGGCATATTCAACCCTACTTTCAATAACAAACTGGTAACAACATAGTGATAATATGATAAGTTGTCATTTTAAAAATACATATCATACTTGTAGACGTTTCCGCTTATCAGTCACAAAAAGTAGTTGTCTGCTTCAAAAGGGTTTGAGACCCCTGCACTAGAGGTACGATTGCCCCTAGGAAATCCAGCCCGCGGAGATTAAAAAAGCCCGTCCAATTAACGTTATTTGCAAGACAGAGCCCGAAGTAAACCCAACATTTCATATTTTATGTGTGAGGACTTGGGAGGAGGAGAAATGATTTGTGATAACAAATTAAAGCCTGTCTTTTGTAACAAAATCTAAGTGAAAAAGGACTATAAAGAGTTACACCATTTATATTTCAGTGTCTGCTTTAACTGACAATTTTCCATCATTGACACAGTTGATGGGAAATATTTTCATTAAAAACAGGGTCGCTGACCACAGCAGCAGTACGTCCTTAAGACTCTAGTGTGCCACTTTAAGTGAAAGAGAGAGACAAAAAAGAAGTCAAAAAAGAAGATAATAATAATGGAAACATAAAGGCAGCAAGAGAGAAGCTTGGCCCTTCCCGACCCAAACGTAATGATTGACATTTTAGGCCGGACCAGAATCTTTCCTCTACAGTGGTACCTAAACTTACGTATTTATTTGCTTCCAGCGAGGCGTTGTATAATGAAGAGGTTGAAAATATCAAAACGCTATCCCATTGAAATGAATGGAAGCGGGATTAATCCTTTCCAAGGTCATCAAATGCAACCAAACTCTCATTAAATCAACTGTAATGGCACTGGAGATACACTATTGTTCAGGCAATGTTCATAAGGGGAACCATTCAGGAAAGGAGCAGCAGCTGGAGCTAAACAGGTATAAATAGGACGAGAAATAAAGCAAAAGATTAAGTTACTATATAGCACAAACCTTTATCAACCAAGAACATTTCAAACAACAATAAGAACCAAAGAAATTGATAAAATGTAAAAAGTCAGTGTTAATGTAATCCACTCACTGTTTCGCTAAACGCTTAAAATAGCGATCCAGAGATTGTTGTGTCTGTCTGGTACTAGTATTTTTAAAGATGTTTTAAACAGTTTTCATCAAACATTTCCATTACCCGACCCCTTCTGGCTTTATCAGGTTTTTTTTTTTTGCCTGGAGTTTTTCCCAGCAAGCGAGCGCAACCCTATTTTCTGCAGTCGATGATGGCTCTGGCTGTATTCCCTCGCCAATTCGGGAATTATTTTACCACTTTCATAGTTGGCGATTATTTTTTGTTTCCTTTCAATCGTGAGTGGAGCACGGGCTCTCTTTTCTCTCCTCTTTTCGCAGGACACATGGCTGGATATCAAATATGACTGAAAACTGTGTACCTAAACAATAAGCAATGGCAAAAATGAATTCAGCCCCAGGGGCTGCAACCAATGAATTAACAGACTTTAATGCAATCTAATGAAGGGGGTTATATGTCTCACCCCGCTTATAAATCATGGAGGATGCTGTCGGTGCATACCTGGGAAAACAATTCGTGGTAGCGTCACTGACTTGCATGCTTTGGGGCGGCAGTAGCTCAGGAGGTAGAGCGCTCGTCTTGGGATCAAGGGATCCCAGTTCGAATCCCGGCTTGTCCGTGTTACATGTCGAAGTGTCCTTGGGTAAGACACTGAACCCCTAATACCTCCAATAAGCAGGTTAGCGTCTTGCATGGCTGCATTACAAGGCCGCTATTGGGAAATGTGGAGCACACTGTAAAGCGCTTTGGGAAGTCATTGACTTGAAAAGCGCTATATAAATGCAGATCATTTTATTTCATTTCAAACTCCTGATACAAGTCATGTCGTATTTATTTTTTATAGCCCTAATCACAAAAAGTTTGAAAAGGCTGCACAAACCACAGACTATTACAGACTACAGACTATTATTACACCACTCACTGATGTAAAACCTAGATGAGGGCAAGGAAAAACTCCAAACCTCAACATAAGGAAAATGAAGAAACTTTACAAAGGACCATACATGAATGACCAGGCTGAAATGGATGATGCAACACACAGACATTGCCTTACATGAAACATAGGTAATTCATAAACTATAGAATATAAGTGTGTTTTCAGCCTAGATGTAATCAGTTCCAATGATTCTCAGAGGGCAGAGCATTCCACAGCACTGGGCCGGAATGGAGAACGCTCTCAAATCTGTGGATATCTTCTTGGCTCTTGGGATCACTAGTAGACTGAAACATTCGTTAAATGGGATTAGTCATAAGTAGAGGTACCAGTGTAGTTTGCACTCAGATTGGTTTTACATTTTGAGAATGTTTTCAAAACATTTTTGTCGTCCTAACAAAAGAAGATTATCCACCATTTGTACTCCAATATCAAATCTAAAATAGAAAAACATTTAACTGGCTATTTACTGGCAAATTGTGTACATTTTTGGGACACCCTGTAGATGTATGTATAAGGGATGTCAAAAGAAAAAAAGAAAAACAAAAAAAAAGCTTTTGAATTAATTATGCTGTGATTACGTTACGTGGAAAAAGACGCGAGCCGTGCAAACTAGCTTTCACTTGAGGGTAGTTTTTTCACAACGCAGCCACTTGTTTGTCTTTCTGCCCAAAATGAAGGAGACGAAGAACGCTGGCTAACAACCTCTGCCAAGCTTTTACCTAAAGGACATCCAAAGCTCGCGTGTCGTCCCTCTGTTCTTGTTTTTCGAAGCTGCCGGCTGAAATTTGGCAATTGTTTACATGCAAACGCTACAAAACTATCAACAGTCGATTTATTTCATAAACACGTACCTTGTGTTTGACATTAAGCCTGTTTGCTTCCAAAGTCTTTTGACTGGTGCTGAGCTATGTGCAAGGGGAGTTTAATACTACAGTGTTCTTGTTATTATTGTTTTATTTTGGCGAATATGCAAAAGCGAATTGTTGAGTCCATTACCCAGTGCTGAAAACTGCACAATCTTGATGAGCTCTCTCGTCCTGTTTTTTTGTCATTACTCAATGCTCTGTCCATTAAAAACTACAATTCCCCAAAAATATGTACCTATAAAAAGGACGAGGGACTGAAACTGTTCAGTGCAGCGGTAACACGAGATTTATTTTCCAACATTACCAGCCTCTCTACTCAAAATACTAATGCGGAATGTGCTTGCTTGTGTTATTTGCATTCTACATCTCAGTTTTAGAGCACATAAAATCATTTTTTGTTTAGTATTTAATCAAAGTGTTTAAATTCAGCAGTTACTAACATGCCAGTCAGTTATTCATCATTTTATAGTATGACTTTTTAGCAAGTCAGAGCAAAATAAAAATAAAAAATGTCTGCGGTTTTTGGGGGTTGATAGAAGTTCAGTGTTGCTGTTTCTGTTTTGAAAATTGTTGCTTTCATTACAGTTCATCCCTAATATACGAAATAGATAAGTAGGTAGGTTGGATGGTTTTTCTGGAAGTTAGTTAGGTAGATCTCAACTCATCTCATTAGCCGCACCGCTTATCCTCATTAGGGTCGCGGGGGGCTGGATCCCATCCCAGCCATCTCCAGGCAGTGGGCAGGGGACACAGGGACAGACAACTCATTCGCTCATTCACACCTAGGGACAATTTGGACCGGCCAATTCACCTGAAATGCATGTTTTTGGAATGTGGGAGGAAACCCACACAAGCACTGGGAGAACATACAAACTCTGCACAGGAAGTCTGGAGCTGGATTTGAACCCACGACAGGTTCCCATGACATGAACTGTGCCGCACAAGCGCTAACCACTGCGCTGCCGTGCTGGCCCTAGTTAGGTAGATACTGTAGGTAAATAGGTAGGTTGGTAGGTAGGTAGGTAGGTAGGTAGGTAGGTAGGTAGGTAGGTAGGTAGGTAGGTAGGTAGGTAAGTAGCTAGGTAGGTTGGCAGGCTTGTTGGTTGGTTGGTTGGTTGGTTGGTTGGTTGGTTGGTTGGTTGGTTGGTATGTTAGATGGGTGGTTGCTTTTGGGTTTTCTGATGCGTCGGCAGATAGGTGTGTAGGTAGGCAGGTAGAAAGGTACTCAGGTACTTAGGTAGGCAGGTAGGTAGGTATGTTTGGTGTGTGGTTGCTTTTGGGTTTTCTGATGTGTAAGAAGGTAGGTAGGTAGGTAGGTAGGTAGGTAGGTAGGTAGGTAGGTAGGTAGGTAGGTAGGTAGGTAGGTAGGTAGGTAGGTAGGTAGGTAAGTAGGTAAGTAGGTAAGTAGGTAGGGTGGTTGGGTGATTTTTTTTAGCAGGTAGTTAGTAGATATTTAGGTTGTTTGGATTTTTTTTGTAGTGAGAGAGGTATAGTATGTAAGTTGGGTTGTTTTTCTGGTATATGGGTAGGTTTTCTGGTAGATTAGGTGAGATATTTGGTAGGTTTGGTGAGTTTGCTGGTAGATTGGGTGGGTTTTCTGGAAGGTAGTTAGTTAGGTAGATACTGTAGTTAAATAGGTAGGTAGGTAGGTAGGTAGGTAGGTAGGTAGGTAGGTAGGTAGGTAGGTAGGTAGGTAGGTAGGTAGGTAGGTAGGTAGGTAGGTAGGTAGGTAGGTAGGTAGGTAGGTAAGTAGGTAGGTAGGTAGGTAGGTAGGCAGGCAGGCTGGTTAGTTGGTTGGTTGGTTGTTTGGTTGGTTGGTTGTTTGGTTGGTTGGTTGGTTGGTTGGTTGGTTGAGTAGGTAGGTAGTTTAGATGGGTGGTTGATTTTGGGTTTTCTGATGCGTCAGCAGATAGGTATGTAGGTAGGCAGGTAGAAAGGTACTCAGGTACTTAGGTAGGTAGGTAGGTAGGTAGGTAGGTAGGTAGGTAGGTAGGTAGGTAGGTAGGTAGGTAGGTAGGTAGGTAGGTAGGTAGGTAGGTAGGTAGCTCGGTAGGTTGGTAGTTAAGTTTGGTGGGTGGTTGCTTTTGGGTTTTCTGATGTGTAAGTAGGTAGGTAGGTAGGTAGGTAGGTAGGTAGGTAGGTAGGTAGGTAGGTAGGTAGGTAGGTAGGTAGCTCGGCAGGTAGCTCGGTAGGTAAGTAGGGTGGTTGGGTGGGTTTTTTAGCAGGTAGTTAGTAGAATAGAATAGAATAGAATAGAATAGAATAGAATAGAATAGAATAGAATAGAATAGAATAGAATATGCCTTTATTGTCATTGTTACAACATGGGATATATTGTAACAACGAAACGAAATTGGACGACTCCAGGTCCACATTTTACAGTGAGGATAATGAAACAAAGAGATAAAGGAACAAAGAACATGTTTTAACTGTCTTTGTTGTCTTTGTTGTAGATAGGTAGGTTGTTTGGATTTTTTTGTAGTGAGAGAGGTATAGTAATAATACTAATAATAATTTCCTTTGTATTGTCATTCTTTGTAACAATGTACACAGAACGAAATGTCGATACACCTGACCCGTTGTAGCGAGCGGATGCAGCCGCAGCCAATAGAGGGCGCCGCCATTTTTACCAATGTTATAAGTCTTAGTATGTAAGTTGGGTTGGTTTTCTGGTATATGGGTAGGTTTTCTGGTAAGTTGGTTGGGTGGGTTTTCTGCCAGTTAGCAAGGTTGGATGGGTTTTCTGATCAGTATGTAGGTAGGTCTGGGTTTTCTGCTTGGTAGGCAGGTAGGTTTCGATCCGACATCTTGACGAGGAAACATGCCTCCTAAGACGGACAAGAAAAAGGACGCCGGCAAGTCCAAAAAGGACAAGGATCCAGTCAATAAGTCTGGAGGCAAAGCAAAGAAGAAGAAGTGGTCCAAGGGAAAAGTGAGGGACAAGCTCAACAACCTGATCCTCTTTGACAAGGCTACTTATGAGAAACTGTACAAAGAGGTTCCTAACTATAAACTGATCACACCTGCCGTTGTTTCCGAGAGGCTGAAGATCCGTGGCTCCCTGGCCAGGAATGCCCTGCAGGAACTGCTCGCTAAAGGCATGATAAAGTTGGTGTCCAAGCACAGATCTCAGCTCATCTACACGCGCAACACCAAGGGCGGAGAGGAGGAGGTGGTAGTGGAGAAGGCATAATTGGGTTCTCGTGTTTCCTCCGATGGGCTTTTTGTGTCGGAATTTGAATAAAAATGTATAGGTTGGACTGATTTTCTGGTAGGATGGTTGGTGGGTGAGGTATTTTGTAGAGAGGGAGGTATTTAGGTAAGTGGGTTGGGTGGGTGTTGTGGTAGGTGGGTATGTAGGTAGGTTGGTTGGTATGGTTGTTGGTAGAAAGGGAGGTATGCAGGTAAATAGGTTGGGTGGGCATTTTGGTAGTTGGGTAGGTAGCTCAGTAGGTAGGTTAGTAGGTAGGGTGTTTGGTAAAAAGGGAGGAATGTATTTAAGTAGGTTGAGTAGGTTTTCTTGAGGTCGGTACACTTTATTTTATGTTAGGTGAGTTTTCTGTTAGGTTGGGTGGGTTTTCTGGTAGGTACATAATAGTTTATTCAGGGTGTTAACCACCACACATTACAGAGAAAATCATTCTCAACTGAACAACCCTTTCAAGTATTCCTAAATGGTGAATCATTGTATTTTGCTTTCAAGCTCAAAGCTCAAACACATAGCCGGAAATCATGCGGCGTAAACACAGCATGACTAAGCACAGAAAGCCTTTAGGGTCGTACATCCCAAACATAATCACAAATAAACACAAGGACGAATTATTCCACGAGTAACAAAGCTGAGTCAGCTCAAGACCAAGCGTGCATAAAAAGCCTTGAAGCGAAACACAAGGGCAAACTACAAAGAAGCTCAACAAACACATACATGACCTTGGCCGGTCTCTTCCTGTACTGTAATATCGCCTGACGTGGATTTTTTTTTAAATAACACATATCAGCATAAGTAGCATAGGGACTAGGAAATGCAATCAGTGTTCCTGTTGACCTCTAGATAAGCGCAGTTGAATGTTTTACGAGAAATTAAATTAATAAATACGATGGCTATGGTTACATCCCATTAAGCGAGCGTGCACAATAACCAGGAAGAGGTTCATCTGAACGGCATAGCCTTAATTATGGTTTGAAGTGCTGTTTTATGTTTCTCCTTTAATGGGTTAAAAGGTCTCCCTTGAAAGCGTGCTTCCATAGAAGAATCATGGATGGAGGAGAAGTACTGTAATGCGGTTCAACCATTGTTGTTATTGATTTCATCTCAGTGGCTGCACGCAGTATTTAATTGAGAGGGATGCGGTGAAACCTCCAAAGTCAAAGGCAAGGTGTTAAAGGTCAACCTGCAAGATGGAAACAATTTCACACAATAGGAAAAAGTCTAATGACTCAATTCAGTACAAGGTCATATGTCAGTATCATTAAATTTTTATTAACACGAGAGCAGATGCTTTAACATTTGTCTTATGACAAGTACTTTGTTTTTTCCCTGTTCTACTTTGACGGGTAGCCTATTCTCCAGACTATGGGGTGCACCCAGAAACCCTTAACTGGACAGAAACTTGAATGTGTGCTTTAATATCCGGTGCAATTTTTATGCGGACAAAATTAGAAATGAGTTCTTATATTTATGCAATAATTGATCAGTCAATAGATTATACCCCTGCATAATAACGGGAATCGAACCGGGTAGTAATGGTACACCAAATCCGAACCAGGCTGCCGGGGACATGGATGATCGTTCTCGATTGCATTGAGTATGACGGCACTAGAGATACAGATGACACATTTTAAGGGACAGAGTCCATTTAAATACTTTAGTCATGTTGTTTGACTCTTTATCAGCTTAAAACAAGCTTTGTAAGTGAAAAAAGGTTCTAAATATGTGCTGCCATATGTTTACTCACTGGATATATTTCAGGTCGGCGGAATTACTTCCCACAATCCCATTCTCTTTATTCAGTCCAGAACGACATTATTACTTCCCACAATACCCTTATTTTGATTTAGGTTCAGAATCATCTACGCTCCATAAAGACTTTAACACCCAGGCCCAATAATACCATCAACATGTTGGTTTTAGATCAGGGGATGGTGAAACAATAGTCTATATAAAATTATATGATAATCTCAAAGTGACTTGCGACTAAATAAGGTAAGGAGAAATAAATTAATGAAAAAAAATGTTATAGCTTAAAACTCATAGTATCATGGCTATATATGCAGTGACACTTCCCAATACTACAATGCATACTAGAACAGCACTTAAAAGAAGGAACAATCTTTTCTTAAAGAACGAAAAATCAGACGCTGACACTTTCATCAGAAATCTTTGACACGTTAAAAATAAGATTTGGTGCATTATTTTTTTCAGAGACTAAAAAGAAATATCCATTTGCAATTTCTTGAGAAGCATCAAAACAGGCTACAAAATGAGACTGAACTGTATTTCTATTTTTAAGCACAATGAACACACAATGTGACACATGCAGCGACAGAGTGAATACATTCTGTGCAATGTCTTTGATTGAAAAGATAATTCCAATGAGAAGAAACCCTTTTAGCTTTTGAGGAATATCAAAACAGGTCAGGAATAGTGACTTTCCACAAAAGCTGGGTTCAAATGGGGCCATGTATTCTGATAGGAATGAATTTGAACTGCATGTGACAACTTAAATCAAATTGAAAATGTATCGTTTAGCTAATGGAGTTCTTCAAAATGAACATGTGATGGTGTCTTAGTCCTCATAAATTACCCAGAATTGCCCAGTCATAAAGTTAATTGCCCCATTTTTCACAATTTGAAACACAATAATACGACTCATCGCAAAAAAAAACATTGTTGCAAAGTATTAAGGATGGATAATCTGAATATATAACAGAACAACACTTTACAATTAAGTTCATTATCAATCGACTTATAACAATCATTGCTGTTTTCCATTTGCCGTCAGTATTTACTGTATTTACTCATCTTCATTCGTGCAATGTTTGCGTTCCACGATGCTTTAAATGTATATTTACGATTTGTAGCGTCATAAATTTTGTTAGCTTCTTTTGAATATTTATTTTGGGGGTGAGGTTTTGGCTTGATTCCAAATCACTTCTCCATTTTTCTTGTGTTCTCTGTGTGTCTACTTTGGAAAATGACACCTTATAACGATTGGGAGAGTCCGAAAGCACGAAGTAATGTAGGCTTCTGATTGGCTGCCGAGTATGCAAATTGCCAAACAAACCGAAATTTCCAAACCAAACGAAGATATCGGAATAAAGCAAACGTTTGGTTTGAAAAAAAATCGTACCTTTTTTTTTTTCTTGAAAAAGTTGTCGGCCACCAGGGCGGAGACGTTTTGGAAGTTGCACGCCCGACGTAAAAGATGCACGTCCCGGGCGTCCGTGCAGACATTATTTCAGACATTGGTATCGGATAAAATTTCAGTACACAGCAAGACAAATGCAAGTCTTTCTCTCTGTGTGTTTCCATTTTTTTCTGTTCATACCGTGAATATGTGTTTTTGTTTAGGGATGACATGTCAAGCAAGGAGTTCCTATCTGGACACAGAGGTGCTATGGGGATATCGCTTCACACCGGTTCTCTCTTTGGAGAAGGGCTTCTACGAGGTCGATTACAACAACTTCCATGAAGTCTACGAGACCAACACCCCGTCATGCAGCGCAAAGGAAATGGCGGCAAAGATTCGGGATGGGCCTCTGTTGCCTCAACTCTCACTGCTGAGCCCGGAACCAAAAACACATACTTTCGGCCAGTCCGACTCGGATCCTCTGAGCCAGGACCAGGACAAGGAAGAGAGAGAATTGGGAGGTGACAAAGGAGAGACAAACGGCTCTGCTGCTGCTTTAGAGGAGACACCCTTTACTGATAGACTGCCTGGTTGATTAAACTTTGGAGTGGAACCAACCTGAGAGGACCTTACCGATATTTTATTGAATTTAGTCAATGGACAGCTTGTTGTATTGCCGAATTCGGAGGAGCGAAACACTGTTCTCCAGCAACTGAACCGTGCAATACTCCGCTTAGGACTAGACTGTCAATCTATGGTGTAGATTGCTTTTTAGACACACATCTATATCTTCACTTAAAAGTTGGTAGTACCAATTGTCTTTTTATAACCCTCTAATCACATCCACGTACCACTAATGCAGCTCACAGTGGGGTACCTACAAAGGCTATATGATGAGACTATATAGCGTTGCATTTTTTGACTTTTGCAAGGTGTAATATTAACATTACACACCTAATCTGTTCACCAACAATTAAAGTCCCTTCCTTCAAACCAAAAGTGTCACTAAAGCAAAATTGACTTTACACAGAAGCTCGTCTCGGATGCAAGAGGCTGAAATCAGCACTTTAAAGACAGTTGATTTAAAATAAATAACTTACACGCGGTAGAAAGTGGACCAATTCATTAGTAGGGATAATATAGCCCCAGGAATTAAGTCGTTTTGTCAGAAAAGCAACCCTTAACACCTGGGTCTCCAACTTGGTGCTTGCGGGCAAAAAGTAGCTAAAAGTAGCCCTGTATCTACCAACCATGGTCATATCCCTCAAGAGAGTGACCGACAGCAAGACAAACACATACAATGACAAAAAAAAATAAAAGGGAAAAAAATAGCAAAAAAACACACATAAAAAGTTTTGGACCATGGCCAACCCAATTGCCCAAACACCCAAACAAGTTAGGCACCTCGGCACCTAAGTTGGTCATGCTTCCGTCCCTCCAGATGAAACGGGACACCAGAAAGCGGCCATGTCACTCGGGTCAGGGTGACACAACACACTCTTTTGTTCAACAGCAGGGCCCGACAGCTTTCACTGGTTTACCCCTGCCGCATCATACGGGTGCCCAGCCCATCCTTAAGAATGCGTCCACAATCCCACTATCCTTTCACAACACCTCTCCACTCCTTTCGATCACCAACAAGAGCTCTAGCTTCCATTATATTTAGACCTCTTTCCTGCAGTGCACTCATGACACCATCCATCCACGTCAATGGCGGCCTCCCTCTTAGTCTCCTTCCATTGACTTCTGCTCTGTAGATCCTCTTCAACATTCCTCATCCATCCTCTCCATGTGTCCAAACCAACCGAGTACTCTCATATCAACACGCCTGCTCAGTTACACGACTACTCCAGTTCTGTCTCTCACAATTTCATTTCTCAATTTTTCCAATCTTGTCACTCCTAACATAGTCCTCAAACACTTCATCTCAAAAACATTCAATTTCCTTCTTAAATCTGCGTTCAGGCTCCAAGTCTCTGCACCATACAACACAGTCGGCACAATCACACTCTCATACAGTCCCTTCTTAACAATAGTTATAACATAGTTAAAACATTGTAATAATTCGTTATTTTAGAAATGCATATAAAACCGGTAGCCCTCGGCCCTAATTTTTAACAAAAAAAGTAGCTCATGGCCTCAAAAAGTATGGTGACCTCTGACTTAAGATATATTACAAAAAAGTATGTTTTGTTAATAGAAATATGTCCCAAATTGGTCATATTGTTGATGAATTCATACCAGGTCTTTGGTTAAAAGACTTGCCCAGAATTTCAAACATTGATACGTGCATTTATTTGACAAGCTTGAATAGACAAATCAGTTGGACATTTTAAACACATACTAAATAGAGAAAAATAATTCTACCCTCAAGGACAACTCAAAAGACGCCCCACACCTTTAAGAAACATTTTTAATTTGTGTACATTTCACATAATGATAATAAATTAAATATAAAAAGTAATTTCTTTCTTAAAAGCAAAAAAAAAAAACATTGCTTTCCCCAAGAAATAATAATTGAGGCTTGAATGTCAGATAATTATTTAAAACAACCAACGAAAAACTTGGTAATAAAATACAATGTTATTAGAGTATGTATATGTCATCATGTTTTAAATCAGCTAAAAATGGTGTCATCATCTCTTTAGTGCCACCCTGGTGGCTTGCCGGACCTTTTTTAAAAATGCTTGGAAAATGAAAAAGAAAAGGAAGAGGAATATATATTTTTAAATCTATTTCCAATAGGAAGACAAATATGAAACAAACATTCTTGAGGGTTTTCAAGGCCATGAAAATATTAAGAATACTGGACTGTCTCAGAAAATTAGAATATTGTGATAAAGTTCTTTATTTTCTGTAATGCAATTAAAAAAACAAAAATGTCATACATTCTGGATTCATTACACATCAACTGAACTATTTCAAGCCTTTTATTATTTGAATATTGCTGAATTTGGCTTACAGCTTAAGAAAACGCAAAAATCCTATCTCTAAATATTAGAATATCATGAAAAAGTATACAAGTAGGCTATTCAACTAATCACCTGAATCATCTAATTAACTCGAAACACCTTGCGAGGGTTTCCTGAGCCTTAAAAACACTCAGCTTGGTTCAGTAAACTAAATCACAAGTATGGGGAAGACTGCTAATCTAACTGCTGTCCAGAGGACCATCATTGATACCCTCCATCAGGAGGGTAAGACACAAAAAGAAATTTCTCAAGGAGCAGGCTGTTCACAGAGTGCAGTTTCAAAGCATATCCACAAAAAGTCTGTTGGAAGGGAAAAATGTGGCCGGAAACGCTGCACAACCAAGAGAGATGACCGCAGCCTTAACAAAATTGTGAAGAAGAGCCGCTTCCAGAATTTGGGGGAGCTTCAAAGACAGTGGGCTGAAGCTGGAGTCCAGTTATCAAAAGCCACAGTTCACAGACGTGTCCGGGAAATGGGCTACAATAGCCGTATTCCCATGGTCAAGCCACTTCTGAACTCAAGACAACGGAAGAAGCGTCTGACTTGGGCTATGGAGAAGAAGCACTGGACAGTTGCAGAGTGGTCCAAAGTCCTCTTTTCAGACGAAAGCAAGTTTTGCATTTCATTTGGAAGTCAAGGCGCCAGAGTCTGGAGAAAGGCCGGAGAGGAGCAAAATCCAAGTTGCTTGAAATCCAGTGTGAAGTTCCCACAGTCAGCAATGGTTTGGGGAGCCATGTCAGCTGCTGGTGTTGGTCCACTGTGTTTCATCAAGTCCAGAGTAAATGCAACTGTGTACCAAGAGATTTTAGAGCACTACATGCTTCCATCTGCTGAAAAGCTCTATGGAGATGAGGATTTCATTGTCCAGCATGATCTGGCACCTGCCCACAGTGCCAAAACCACCAGTAACTGGTGCACTGACCATGGCATCACTGTCCTTGATTGGCCTGCTAATTCCCCTGACCTGAACCCCATCGAGAATTTGTGGGGTATAGTTAAGAAGAAGATGAAAGACACCAGACCTACAAATGCAAATGAGCTGAAGGCCGCTATCGAAGCATCCTGGGCATCAATAACACATCAGCAATGCCACAGGCTAATTGCCTCCATGCCACGCCGGATTGATGCAGTAATCCGTGCAAAAGGATTCCCAACCAAGTACTGAGTGCATCAATGGACATTTTCAAATGTTTGATTTAGTTTTGCTGTTATAAAATTATTTTTTTACTTGGTCTGAGGAAGTATTCTAATATTTTGAGATAGGATTTTTGAGTTTTTTTCAGCTGTAAGCCAAAATCAGCAATATTCAAATAATAAAAGGCTTGAAATAGTTCAGTTGATGTGTAATGAATCCAGAATGTATGACATTTTTTGTTTTTTTAATTGCATTACAGAAAATAAAGAACTTTATCACAATATTCTAATTTTCTGAGACAGTCCAGTACATATCAAATGAGTAAATTTAATTCATGAATCCCTCTTTTTAAATTTTGATTTTAAAAATCCTTATACAGTGTAAGGCTTTTTTCCAGCTTCAAACATGATTGTTGTTATTATTTTGTAGTCAAATTTAAGTCACCAAAAATGGTTTGTTGGGTACAAATCAAAATTAGAAGTTAAATCAAACAGATCCAAGTTGATCCAAGTGAATTGGTCCATGTTTTACTCAATTTAGGTCTGAGGTATGAGGAAGGAGAAAAAAAACACAATTATCCCCAAGGCTTCCTGTATGAATATTTTGCCATAATGACTCAATGTATTCCTTCTTCTGGTTGGAGTTACATGAGTTCATCTTCTAATTTGTTAATACTCACTGTGAATCTTTGATGTTTTGCCCGATTCAGTTTGGGAATTTGTTTGATTTTGAATTGACTACATGCTGAACTTTGTGATTGTTGGCCCTAACTGGGAGCGGTATCATCACTTTTAACACTCCTCTAATCACAGGGTTAAGAACATATTATTCATCATCACAGTCTTCTAGAGAATCAGGCTTGATGGGCACTGAATTACTTGTATACGTGCCCCTGAAACCTGAGCTAATAACAGTACTTGAGACAGCTATGCTTCATCTTTAAAAACTATTGATTGAAACCCTTGCAACGCTAAGAGGATGGAAGGAAAATTTACTTTTCCTCTATCTCTATACTGCTTCATTTGGATGGCATATAGCCTGAAAGGCTAATAGTTTACTTGAAAGGAGAGTTATCCCAATGCAACTTGTACTCATATGCAGTTTTTGTGTCAGTGTGTGTACTCATCTTCATATTCTTGTAACAAAAAGGATCTTGCACACAAGGCTTACACAGAAGAAACCATCTTATATCCTACTCTTATTTTCAGAACAATTTTCATCTGCAACTGGTGAAGGAAGACGGTTTTGTGCGACTGATTGGTAATAAGATCCCATCAACTTTTCTCATTCTCCATCACAACTCCCTCTACTATTGTTGTGTGGGATTCAGATAAAAGAGTAGTAAATATAAAAATAGACGGCAGTTATAATTGGCTTTGGAAGTTCATAAAAAGCAATAAGTCAGCAAAGCCAAGAGAATTGATTTTTATGCGTTGACAATGTTGTGGTTAACGTCATTAAATTCAGTCATACAGTCAGTGTGGGATGGAGGTTAGTGTGAAGGCTTGTGTGAGTGTACTGCACCAACTAGAGATAAGATTGTGTCAGGACCAGAACGGAGACAGGACCCACTTGCGTTACGTTTCTCTCAGTTTTATTGGAAGAAAGGAAAGGGTTGCCCCCACGATCCGGTGATCGCTGGGCGCGGGAAGCAGGTCGCCCCGAACGCGGAAGCGGCGAGCGATAGCGTTGTCGGGAACAGAAACACAGGTCAGTTGTCGGGACAGGAGAGCAAACGTGATCAGGATCTAAAACGGGTCGAAGCCGGGGGACGGACAGGAGCAAAAACAGGTTGGAGTCAGGGTCGAAAAAAAGACTTGCCTAGTGTAAACTGAGGTTTGCAGACGGACTGAGAACGGGGGACATATAGGAGTGGGTTTAAATCGGGACAGAGGGCCAATCAGAGTCCGAGGCAGTTGGAGCCAGAGGAGTGGGCACAGCAGATGCATATCGGCAATCATGACGGATTGGGCCTAAAAAAAAATCAAGCCAACCCAGGCCCGTGGCATTGAAGCTTCACCCAGCCCGAACCCGAACAATTAACTTGATTTGCAGCACTGAGCCCGAAACAAACAAGAAATTTTATTTTTTATTTGGGAGGACTCTAGAAGAGAGGTGATCATTGATCACAGATTAAATCCTGTCTTTTGTAACAAAATAGAAGTTAATCAAGACTGCATCAACATTTACATCATTTATGTTCATGTGTCTACAGAGGTTACATTAACCGATAGTTTAGCATCATCGGTGGATTTCTTTTAAGAGTCGACGGGAAAGTTTTAGGCCCATCCGTCATTTTGATGGGTTGAAAAGTACGCCATAAACCACAGCAGCGGTACGAAGAACAATGACGGGTGAATAATAGACACAGACAAGAAGGAGTTCTTTGACTGGCATTACAAGAGTTTAGTACAGTACGTCTCAGCGTACTGTGATGAGAGTATAGCAACATTTTTATAAAAATATATGTATTTTCAAAAAGTCAGCGAGAAAGAAGCCCAAACATGATTGCCATTTTAGGCTTGATCCAGGCTGAAATTATGTACCTCTGCTACCAACTGAATGTCAATTCAATCCAGTCTGCCCTTTTGACCAGTGCCCTCGGATAACCCTTAATTATCGATCACACCAACCCGGGTAAAAAGAAAAAAACAGGAAACAAGATAGATAGATAGATAGATAGATAGATAGATAGATAGATAGACGGATGGACGGATGTATAGATAGATAGATAGATAGATAGATAGATAGATAGATAGATAGATAGATAGATAGATAGATAGATAGATAGATAGATAGATAGATAGATAGATAGATAGATAGATAGATAGATAGATAGATAGATAGATAGATAGATAGATAGATAGATAGATAGATAGATAGATAGATAGATAGATAGATAGATAGATAGATAGATAGATGGATAGACGGATGGACGGATGTATAGATAGATAGATAGATAGATAGATAGATAGATAGATAGATAGATAGATAGATAGATAGATAGATAGATAGATAGATAGATAGATAGATAGATAGATAGATAGATAGATAGATAGATAGATAGATAGATAGATAGATAGATAGATAGATAGATAGATAGATAGATAGATAGATACTTTATCCATCCCCGAAGGGAAATTTCCAGCAGCATCCCTGAGCTGAGAACAATACAATAATAAAGCAAAAAGAAATGCATGGAGGCTATTTTTGGCAGCTAAATGAAACAATAAATATATTTACGATTGGGGTTTAATAGCCAATACTGTCATTGTGTTTGAAAACTAGTTATATTTTACTGTGGAGCACTTTTAATCCAACAGTTTTGGTCTTGATTGTTTTTTGACTCTTCTACTATGGGCAGATCACTTTGTACTGCTTTGGAAAAGTGTACTTGGGTACAATATTTTCAAACTAATTGGGAAATGCGGTCATTTTTGAAAGACAGTGACGTGAAGTCAGGAGAATGTGAGAATTAAATGCTTATATTTATTCAGTGTTAAAGTTCTATCTCATTTAACTTTACATTTCTCTTTGATTTCCTTTTCCAAAAGTTTTGAATATTAAAATGACATGTATTATATGTATTATTAATATAATTAGTATACAACATATTGCTTGCTGAGCGTCTGCAGCTGCGGAGTGAGGCACGCAATTCTCTTGCCTCATGGCAGAGGGCGATAATGAAACCAGAGATTCTTATTCGGCGCACACCTCAACATTAGAATTAAAGACAGTTAATCAAGATAACAGCAAACCATCCAGTAAAGGAGCAGCGTTTAGACTTAATTAATGAATTGCAGTAAGACAATAAAACATTTATTTTCTATGCTACAGATTACATATTCAAGTCAAGTCAAATCCCATTTTGTCACGGACCATGAACGGAGACGGGACCCAATTGCGTTCGTTTTACTCAGCTTTATTTAGAATGAAGAAAGAGCTTGCACCCACGATCCGGTGATCGACGGTCACGGGTAGCAAATCGCTGGGAACGCGGAATGCAAAGGCGAGAAAAACAGAGGAGCAAAAACATAAACAGGTCCAGAAAAGAAGTCGGCAACGGGAATCAAAACAGGGCAGGATAGAGTCAGGAGTCACAAAAGCTTGCCTAGCGTGTAGCGTAGGTTCGCAGACGATCCGACAAATGATGACAGGAAGGGGGTGGTTTAAAAAGAGGCAGGGAGCCAATCACCGCCCAGGGCTTTTGGTGCCAAGGAACTGGCACAGGTCCCTTTGCATCAGTAATCATGACACATTTATTTGTATAGCACTTAATCACAAAATGTCTCAAAGGACTGCACAGGTTACAATTACAGTACACCATTCCCTGGTAAATATAAAAATATTGCTTTCGTGCTCTGCCAATCAAATGAATAGGGCATAAGTTTGTCTATTTGTAGAACTGAGTGTACTTCATGAGACAAAAGCCTCACTGCACATCAGTGTTCCTCCATCAAGGCAGAATTTCTATTTGAAAGAAAATCTCGGGACACATTGTCCCTAGGTATTCTTTTAAAACACATATTTATAAGCTCCAGTTTTATCCTTTTTGTTCTAATTTGTCAAATGAAGCCTAAGTTGACAATATAAAGTGGTTGTTACCAGACTGACTTCATTAGGGATTGGTCTTTGTCAGGACTTGGGCTCTGGTCATTATTTTGTTGCATTTTTATTTACTTCATTTATACCTTTACTATATGTTTTTCTTGTTTTCTAGTTAAATGTGAAGGTACCACTTAACATGAGCAGTATTATCTACCTGGGAAGTATTTCTAACTCCAATCTTTACCTTTCTTTTTTTCTCCTAAAATAATGAATTCAAACTAATCCAAACCTCAAATGCAATGCTTTAGGGAGGGCAGTGTAAAGTCTAAAAAAATAATTCACCAAAATGATTTACCTTCCTCAGATAATTACAAAAAAAAGCAATCTGCTATCACCAAATGCAAGGGTCTCAAAACCTAAAAAACCTGGGGGCAACTTGAGGTAGGGTCTGGGTTGGGTTTTCCACGAAAAGTTCAGATGAAAAACATGACCTTGTTTCTGGATATCATTATTTTGTAATTCCTTTCACAAAAGATTATAAGTTTTTTTCTAAAAATCATATGAAAATCCATTTATCAGTAATAAATTAATCCATAATATGATGGGATAGTGTGTGATATTCAATGCCTCCTAGGGGTCAAAATGTCCCTCATTAAAAAAAGAACATTGATTTAAATAACTGGGAAAATACATGAACAATCTAAAAATATGTGTATTTTTTAGAATACTAGTAACTTGAGATATCAGCATTTATTTTACATACCATAAGCCTCACTTATAGGGAGCTGTCAGGACCAGAACGGAGACAGGACCCACTCATGTAGCATTATAGTTTTTTTAGAAGGAAGGTTGAGCCTACGATCCGGGGATTTCTGAAAGCGGGAAGCAGGTCGCTCTGAACGCGGAAGTGGGACTTCCGTGCCGATCGATGGCGGTGTTGGGAACGGAAAAAATGGGTCAGTCACTGGGATAGAAGAGCAAAAACGTGGTCGGGATTGGAAATAAGTCGAAAGCAAGGAGAGAAGAGTAGACGTGGTCGAGATAAAAAAACGATCATTATTCGGGACGGGAGAACAGAAGCGGTCGAGATTAAAACAGGTCTAATTCAGGGCGGGAGAGCACACGTGGTCAAGATTAAAACAGATCGTAGCAGGGGACAAACAGGAGCAAAAAAACGGGACAGGCGAAAAAGGGCTTGCTGTGTAAAAACAGAGATTCGCAGACTGACCGACAAAAGGGGACTGACAGGACAGAGTTTTAATACTGACAGGGAGCTAATCTGTCTGGAGCTGACATAATTGTCCGACGTCTTGCTTCAAGCAGCCTCCAAATTTATTAAGAATTAAAACATTGTTGTATGAATCATTGAAAGCCTCCACACCCAGAAAGCTGGTGCGATTGGTCTGTCCTCCAAAAACCAGGAAGTACGCTGTTTGCTGCCAAATATCATTTTCTGTTCTCATTTCTTCACAATGCAGATTTATTATGCGCATTTAGCAGTTGAGCATTGTAAAAGGAACAAATCCAACGGTGGCCTTGACTGTTGAGCAGTAATGCAGGTACATTAATGCATTTCAATCCCTTATCTTGCCATCGTTGTGAAAACAAAGTATCCCTCATTTCATGTTATATTTTGATATTGCATTAGTAGGAGATGCAGACTAGAGTTGATCCAACTCCCATGAGAGGCAACTACTAGATGAGTGCGTGTTGGTCCGTTGTCATGGCTCTTGATTTTATACGAAATGTATTTTTCAAAAGGCTTGTGAAATATCCACAAGTTAATATACGAAACGGAAAGACAACATGTGAGTTTTTGGAGTCATAGACGCACACCTCCGGATGACAACTATAAGAAAAGGTTTCCTGTTAATCCCCATTATCTGGGGTATTTGCCTTCTTCATTACGACTCCCACTGGTCCTCAACCTATTACTTGAAGTGTTCTTCATCTTTCTCCATTTTCAGCCTCCGCCTTCTTTCCAAACTACTCTTTGTCTTCTATTTAATGGCCCTTGTGAGCGATTTTGGAAGCAGGCACGTGCATCAGAGCGGGTCATGGCGGACAGTAGTTAATTGACTTGCATGAGGTGACCCCCGTGTCCTCTACTTGGGAATATATTTAATTCATTGAAAGATACAGGGTATTTTCTAGGCATGCAAGTTGTAAGATGTCTACAATATATGGCATTTCAATATCCAAGCATCATTAGGAAAATAATAACCCCCTAATCATTTTAAATGTTCAATTTTCCTGTTTCACAGATGCTTTGTTATCTTTCTTTTCACTGCATCTGAATATGTATCCCATTTGCTCAACGCTAGGTTTGTTGTTAGCGAGACGTCATCTTTCATTACAGGAATGTCATCTGTTTTATGTGTTCTCATGGGAATAAACAGAATACAGCCAAAAGAACAGAACATGTTCCTGTGAATGTGTGCACGCGTGAATGAGCAGGTCAGCATTATTTGCAAGTGATTTGTTTCCTGTGCAGATAGCTACACTAAGCAAAAAGTCAAGTCAAGTCATGTTTAATTGTATAGCCCTTGATCACAAACAGTCTCGAAGGGCTGTACAGATCAAAGACTATTGCAAACTACGGACTATTATGACACCATCCCCTTATATTGTCAATATAAAATATAGTTTATTCATATGCTGTTGAATAGAAGTGTGTTTTAAGCTTAGATTTAAAACATTTCCACTGAGGTTGCAGATCAAATCTCAGGGGGAAGAGCCTTCCACAGCACCGGGACCAGAATGGAGAACGCTCTCGAACCTGTGGATCTTTACTTGGCTCTTGGGATCACTAGTAGACCAGCATTTTCAGAGCGAAGGCTCCGGACCGGAACATAAGCGGAAACTAAATCTGAAAGATATGAGGGATCAAGTCCATGCATGATTTTGTATACTACCAACAGAACCTTAAAATCACATCTTAAGCTAACAGGGAGCCAATGCATCCATCCATCCTTCCATTATCTGCACCGCTTATCCTCAGTAAAGCCGCGGGGGTGCTGGAGCCCATCTTAGCTGTATTCGGGCAGTGGGCAGGGGACACCCTGAACTGGTTGCCAGCCAGTCGCAGGGCACACAGACAACTCACTCGCTCATTCACACCTAGGTAAAATTTGGACCGGAGGAAACCCACACAAGCACGGGGAGAACATGCAAACTCCACACAGGAGGTTCGATCCCATGACCTCAGAACTGTGCCGCACACGCGCTAACCACTGCGCGGCCGTGCTGCCGCAGCCAATGAAGGTTAGCTAAAATATGATCAAACTTTCTTGTCTTGGCTAAAAGCCTTGCTGCAGCATTTTGTACTAGCTAAAAGCTCTTGATTTTGGACTTCGGGAGATCGGAGAGCAGTGCATTACAGTAATCAAGACGGGAGGTAACTAACGCATGAATTATAATCCCCGCATCCGACTGAGACGGCATAGGACCAATTTTAGCAATGTTGTGAAGATGGAAAAAAAGCTGTTCTAGTAATATTCTTAACGTGTGTTTGTCAATGTTCAGAGCTGTTTTTGAGAACAAGGGATTTAGACGGACCAATAACTAGCATTTCGGTCTTTTCAGAGTATAAATAATAATAATAATAATAATTTCCTTTGTATTGTCATTCTTTGTAACAATGTACACAGAACGAAATGTCGATACACCTGACCCGTTGTAGCGAGTCGATGCAGCCGCAGCCAACAGAGGGCGCCGCCATTATACCAATTAGGTATGTCTCGGCCGAGGCGCGAACCAGCGACCTCCCAGTCTCAAAGCGGGCACACTACCATCTAGGCTACTGAGCTGGTATGACACAAAATGAAATTTTAGGAGAGTTTTAGAAAAACGTGACTTTGTGCTTTACTGTGACAAATTGAGAAAGCGTTTGTTTAAACATATAGAAACATGAAAACATGATTAGTTCTGCATTGCACGCTGAAATCAAATTTCGATAATCAGTACAGCGCATCTAGTGTACTGAAGCTCGAGGCGAAAGCCTCGTAAATGCTGAACGCTTTCGAGATAAGATCACCCGGAAGCTAGATAGTGTCGCAAATAGCGCTAGATGATAACGCGGTCCTGTGTATTTTGACTCACGTTTTTTCTTATCAACTTACCGATGACTCGAAATGTCACACGATCTAAATTCAACTCCAATATTTACAGCTCTCCTCGCTGAGAGGAGGTCCAAAAACGCCGACCTACCTCCAAATACATAAGTCAAGTCAAGTCATTTTTATTTGTATAGCCCTTAATCACAAAGAGTCTCAAAGTGCTTCACAGGTTATTACACAGACTATTTTTTCAGACTATTATTACACCATCCCCTGATCTGGAACCAACATGAGGGCAAGGAAAAACTCAAAAACCTCAACATGAGGAAAATGAAGAAACCTTGAGAAGGGACCGCGCATGTGGCATCCCCCTTTCACGATTACCAGACAGCAAAGGATGTTGCAATCACAAATAATACGGAGATATTGTCCGCGAAAAGTATAGGTTATTCATATGCTATAGAGTAGAAAAGAAAATAACAGTCCAAATTAAATAATTAAATACAAATGAAATACATAAAACCATAGTAGATTGAAACAGAAATATGTAATATATTCTATAGACAAGATCTGTATTATAATCCATCCATCCATCCATTATCTGGACCGCTTATCCTCAGTAGGGTCTTGGGGGTGCTGGAACCCATCCCAGCTATCAGTGGGCAGAATTTGTTTTTTGGTACTTTTTCCGTACAGTTTTTTCTTTCTTTATGGGGCAGGGCCTGTGTTTTTTTGGTCCATTACATGAACATTAAGAGCGGATGATTTTATGGCTGCAACAAATAAGGTTTATTGAGTTTCGTTCACAATAGATTTGCCAATGACGCAGATGATGACACCGCAGTTCAAATTCATGGGACATGACAGTTTTAGACAAGATCCATTGTATTTCAATTTGTGGTTACTGACACAGAGAAAAGTGGATACACTTCAGCGAGAACATTTTCCATATAATAGTCTCATGGCTTCTCAAAGACATTAGAATATTTCACAAGGATCTCTAAATCAGCATTGTCTGTGACAATACCCCCTGAACTAGGCATATGTATATTTTAAGCTGGCATAGCAATTAATGCTGCCAACAACTATCTCCTAGCAACAAGAAACCCGAAACTCTACGCAAGCCTGGATTTTACGAGCACATTACAGAGGTAAGAACGGGAACATGATGTTACATTCAAGAGTGGAGGTGTGTGTGGAGGGAGGCAAATTTGCAGATTGCCGGCAATCTGCTGTCGAGAAGATTCTTGTCGGGCTATTAAATCTCGGAGCCCGGGATGTCAGCGTTTGGTTTGAAACGATGAAACGATGCTGAATTAATGTATCCTGTTAATGGTGGTGCATTTAAATGCTCGCGGCCGCCGTAAGCAGGGTTGTGAGTGTTCCAAAGGGAGAGAGCGAGAGAGAGAGAGAGAGAGAGAGAGGGATAAAGAGGGGAAAATGTAGGTAGGCTGGTAGGTAGGTAGGTAGACGGACAGACGGACAGACAGACAGACAGACAGACAGACAGACAGACGGACAGACAGACGGAGAGGTATCGGTATGTAGGCAGATAGGTAGGTAGGTAGGTAGGTAGGTAGGTAGGTAGGTAGGTAGGTAGGTAGGTAGGTAGGTAGGTAGGTAGGTAGGTAGGTAGGTAGGTAGGTAGAAGGACCGACAAACGGACAGACGGATGGACGGACAGGTAGGTAGGTCGGTCGGTCGGTCGGTGGGTCGGACCCACCGACCGACAGACAGACAGACAGACAGACAGACAGACAGACAGACAGACAGACAGACAGACAGACAGACAGACAGACGGATAGATAGATAGATAGATAGATAGATAGATAGATAGATAGATAGATAGATAGATAGATAGATAGATAGATAGATAGATAGATAGATAGATAGATAGATAGATAGATAGATAGATAGATAGATAGATAGATAGATAGATAGATAGATAGATAGATAGATAGATAGATAGATAGATAGATAGATAGATAGATAGATAGATAGATAGATAGATAGATAGATAGATAAGAGGGAGAAAAAAGAGTGAGAAATATATATAGAAAGTGAGAGAAAGAACGATAGGGAATAGAAGTCAGGGAGAAAGAGAGATAGAGAAACAGAGAGAGAATGAATTTTATTGTGTATTCGGTTTATGGTCTAATGCTCTTTTATAATTTATTTAAAAATATATTACACTATACTTTTGCAGTGTTTGGAACATATTAGTGCATTTACATTCAAAATGCGTATCTACTTACGACGTTTTCAGGTTAAGAAGATAATCCAACAAAAAAACTCATATATATATTATTAAAAACATTTTTTTTGCAATAAATAGTAACAATCATAAAGTATAGATATGCGCCTATTAGGTTCGGGATGACCGCTTGAAGTTAGGAATGAACTTTAACAACACCAAAAATGACTTCCAGACAAATAATTTGGAGTCTGGTTTTGTCATTTACATATTTCCCATGGCACGTATTCCTTGTTACAACACTAATAAATGGCAAAAACCATAAAATAGAACGGAAGATGTTTGCTACTTCAATAGCTTGACTTGGACCTATTGATTTAAATGTATTGTCGGTTGTCACTTAACTACCCAATTTGCATTTGTAAACAAATAATGGAATACAAATAAAAAATCTTGAAAAATCAACCAAGAGGTATGAAAAAAATCCTTGTGAAATACTACTGTGGCTACTGCTCTCTTCCTGGCTCATTAATGCACTTGTCCGCTTTGCCTTTAAATAACGAATGACTAAGAACTGCGGTCAGAACAAAAGCGGCCACATAAAAAAATTAACATTTCATACAAAACCCAGTAGAAGGGATTGTTATTTTCTATTCTACCCTTTATGTATATAAAGGAGACTGACTCCTAATTTTAAGTTTAGGCCAAGAAAGTGATAACGAATGAATGAATGAATGAATGAATGAATGAATGAATGAATGAATGAATGAATGAATGCATGAATGAATGAATGAAGTTTGGGTAAAGACGTCCACATTTGTGATTAAAAAACAAAGAAATGCAGTATAGTGATGCAATTAGTGACCACATTATAAACGTGTCGGAATGTGCTTGGCCGACAATGACTGCGTTATTTGCTAGCAAGATATAAGTCGTAGAGATATGCAATTTCTTCACATGTATTCAAACACAAAAGCTAACACAGATCAAACAGTGTCTGGTCTGCAAAGAGGGCCGTGAGTAAAAGCACTCCAAAGCAGAGAAACCTTTGCCTCAACATGGCTGCAAAACAGATTCTGCCTTTGATGATAAATCTACCCACTCTGAGTGACACTCTCTCAAATTTCAGCTGCCAGTGAAAATATCGTTTCTAAGCACAGATATTTGCCAAATACCGTTCTCTTGAACTTTTTCTCTCAACCATTGGAAAGTGCAGTATAAGTTCACTCTCTGATTACATCAAATGGATATGAGTTGACTTTGCATTGTGTGCTTGCGTGTTGTTTCGCCTAAAGATAAGACTTGGCATATTTCTAATGAAAATATGTGTAGACAAATGTGTGAATATATCGAATTCAGATGCCAGCCTTACGTTCATATTGTTTTGAGGAATAAAGTCAAGGCACCCTCGCTATGTTAAAACACACTACATTGTAATGAAATATTTTATCTCTTTTGTCGTTTTAACTGATTAATAAAGCAAATGTACCAATCAGGGGATGGTGCTGTTTTCAGCAACAAATTGGACTACTGGGCTTACATTCCTCAATAAATCAATGATCACGCGAAATATTCAGGCTGAAATTGTCTGTGCTTTTCAGATATTGTTTGAATTGGATGAATCGTTGGTCATTGCTTTTTAAAAAATAAGAAAAAAATATTTCAAACACGTGTTTAATCGGGGTGCAGGGTAATTGCAACGCCAATCTTTCAAGATTGTTATAGTTTTTGGCTTAGATCTATTTAAGGGACAGTGTGCAATATTTAGTGCCTCAAGTGGTACAAAAAACTTCAGTACAAAAAAAAAGTTGTAGTTTTAGTTGTAGGGATATTTATAGCTTTAATTTTGAAAATCTTTAGTAGTGAAACGAGTTATTCTTAACTGCATTTAGTTAACAAATTTGTCTCTAGGTGTTGCTTGTGCTCCACCATACATTTTTTTTGGTGGGGATGCTAACATTTCCTACACTGATAAAACAAAATTAAATTCTGTTATTACTTTGAGTTTTTTGAGTTCTGATATGAATTACTAATCCCAAGACAATTGAATCAATGAACCGGGCCGATTGAAGTAGGACACACAATTTATTAACATAGAGAATTAATGATAGGGAAAAAAGGAAGGGGACGCGCTGGAGAATAAGGGAGTTTTTAACCGCTGAATGTCTGAAAGTTACTAGTACAAAAATAAAGTTGCCCGCTATGATGTTAGTCGATTTGAGGAGATTCCCTTGTACAGAGAAAAAAATGCTTATTCCCAAGACGAGCAAACATGGAATTATATCACAGGCTGTCCCTTTACTTGTCGTTGTGAAAATATTAATCTAGTGATCCGAAAGGTCGCAACGTATGGCCCACGTGCTGAGCTCGAGGCTGCAGTGCAAGACTAACAAGCCAGGCAGGCAGACAGGCAGGAGGAAAAAGGGGACAACCTATCGACAGTTACTCTTTTAATATGGACCAGGGACGCTCGACCAGGTCATGCCTCCTTGGGCGTGGTCTCAGATACCCGAAGTCGCTCTCGTACTCGGATTGTGATCCAAACACGGAAGTGGATCTTCCGTAGCGAGCGATGGCGGTGTCAGGGGTGGAGAACTGGTCGGTAGCCGGGACTGGTAGAGCAAGACGTGGTCGGGGTCGGAAACGGGTCGTAAGCCAGAACAGGAGAGTAGACGTAGTCGGGAACAGTAAAGGGGTCGTAAGCCTGGACGGGAGAGCAGACGTGGTCAGGATCAAAACAGGTCGTAGCCGGAGACAAACGGGAGCAAAAACGGGACAGGCAGGAGTCAGGGTCGAAAAAGGCTTGCCTAGAATACACGGAGATTCGCAGACGGACTGACAAAAGGAGAGGGACAAGACTGGGTTTAAATAGCAGGGAGGCTTCCGGTAACTTTATTGTCCCACGCCAGTATATTCCTGGTAAGGAACGCTCTTCTTCTGCAATACAAGATATTTAATTTACCAATGTTTCAGCTTTCATTCTGATGAGATAGAATAAATTAGGTTTTCATTCATAGTCGTTGTCAAACAGCTGTTTCTCCCCCACGGTTATAATTACCTTACTTACGAGGCTAATTTTGTCCATGGCAGAACTGTCCGATTTACTTAACATCTGTCATTGCACATAGAACTCATTCGGTAACAGTAACCGCCAAGTAACTAACGACATACTCTATATTTAAAACATGCAGTGCTCAAATTATTTGGGTATATTCAGCCAATTTTGTGGATGAGAAATACAGACTCGAACAAGCACTTTGTTTTATACGTCCTCTCTCAACAGAAGCTAAACAGTCCTCGCCATGTCTATGAGGAATCTCTTATGAAAAATAAAATCCGTAATTGGATGATCATGCCAAATACAATAAATTATTGTACCGTTAAGTTGACGACACTGATTTGGCAGCAGGACCAATTAATTGAATTTGTAGATAACTTAGCTGGAGAGACAGTTGCGGTTGTTAGCTGGGTTAGCACTGGCTGAAACTGGAGACAGTAATACCGTCAAAATGTGAAGATCACCCAACTGTATTTTTGGTTTTAAACCAGGGGTGCGAAACCCTGGTCCTCGAGACCCACTTCTTCTGATGGTTTGAGAAGTTTCTTTGGTCCAAGACAGGTGCCTCAAGCTCTTGCAGAATTTGCAGATAAGCTAGTTGTTTATGTCAGAAACTAGATAGCGTAAAAATTCAAAATGTCAATGTCACCCAACTTTAGTTCTGATTTGGATTATTTGGTGTTAAATCGAGGGTGGGAAACCTTGGTCTGTGTGGCCTTCAGTCTTGGATGGTTTCAAACATTTTGTATAGTCCAAGACAGATGATTCAACCTCCTGCAGAGTCCACTACAAAGCTGATTGATGTAATCAGAGGCTGGAAATCATAAAACTCAAAAAATGTGAATATTGTGTAACTGTGGTTCTCAATTAGATTATTTGGTCTTAAATCTAGGGTAGGAAACATTGGACCCTGAGGCCTGCAGTCTTGTGTGGTTTAGAAGTTTATTTTGTCCATTACAGGTGATTGTCCATTACCGCCTCCTCCTCCTCTGCCACCAAAACAACCTTTGTGTTGCTGACACCTGGTTTCCCCGGAAATGCATCCATCACTGGACGTGGTACAGCCCAGATGGCAGAACCAGGAAGGCATTGGACCACATCCTGATATCACGACGCTGGAAGTCGTTTGTAACCAACTGCCGGGTGTTCAGAGGAGCACAGCTTGGCAACACAGACCATCGTCTGCTGGTGGCCCAGCTCAAGCTAAAGCTCCGAGCCAACCAGCACAAGACTCTGCCTCGCCCCGACTCCTCCCGACTCAGCGACCCCAACATCGCCAGAGACTTCAGTTGCTCCATCCGCCGCTCTCTTGATACCCTGGCTCCTGACAAGCTGACAGACTGGGCGGCCTTCAAGGAAAGTGTCCTCCAGTCTGCTCACAATGTCCTCGGACGCCCGCGATCCTCCCCGAGAAAGCCCTGGATATCAGAGAGGACACTAAACATCATAGACCAGCGGTGTGAGGCCCGACTCCGAGGCGACCTCACAGAGTATCGGAGACTGAATCGCCTGCGCAATGTGGCCATTGCTGAAGAATGGGAGAGGTTTTGGCAGGCAGAAGCCCAACAGCTTGAGTCCGCGGCCAACAACAACAACATGAGCCGCGTATTCAGTCTACTACGCCAAGCCCGTAGCGGCCCACACATAAAGACAGCCCTGGTAAAGGACTCAGACGGCAACCTCATCATGACAGAAGCCAACTGCCTCGAGCGCTGGAAGGAGCACTTTAGCCTCCTCTTGCAGCACAGCACCATCCCGGCTGATCCCACCCTCCTAGGGGCTGCGAGCACAGCACCTCCTAACGACACCTGCTGCACAGACCCTGTAACACCCGAGGAAGTGAGAGCTGCTCTGAAGAAGCTGAACACCAAGAAAGCCCCCGGCATCTGTGCCATTACCGGCGAGATGCTCAAGGCCGGCGGTGATGGCATGGTGGAGTGGCTAACCCGCCTATTCAACCAGGTGTGGGAATCGGAGCAGCTGCCCACCGACTGGACCAGAGGAGTCATCTTGCCCTTCTGGAAATGCAAGGGCGACAGGCTTGTCTGTGGAAACCATAGAGGCATAACCTTACTCTCCATCCCGGGCAAGGTCTTTACCAGGATCTTGCTCAGCCGTGCCCTTCCAGCAATCAGAAGCTGCCGCCGTCCCCAGCAGGCTGGCTTTATGCCCAACCGCTCCACAACGGACCACATCTCTGCCGTCCGTTTGCTGATAGAAAAGACCCGTGAATTCCGTAAAGATCGCCATCTATATATCGGATTCATTGATCTGAAGGCCGCCTTTGACACCGTCTGCCACTCTTCACTGTGGAACATCCTCCAAGCTCTCAGAGCACCACCCAAGATCATAGCCCTGTTCAAGCTGCTCTACAGCAACACAGAGAGCTGTGTCCGTATCAACGGCATTGACTCCGACTGGTTTGCTATCTCCAGCGGCGTTCGCCAAGGCTGCGTGGCTGCTCCCGACCTTTTTAATTGCATCATCGACCATCTGATGTTCAGGGTTAGTGAGCGCATCCCCGGAGTGTCTTTCGGCAACTACCACCTGACTGACCTGGAGTATGCTGACGACACCATCATTCTCAGCACTTCCTACAGCCAGCTGAGAGACGCTCTGGGCATTTACCGCGAAGAGGCAGCGCGGCTTGGCCTGCAAGTGAGTTGGACGAAAACCAAGTTCATGTATGTCGGTGATGGACCAGATCCACCTCCCATCCAAATTGGTAGCGACATCGTAGAGCCTGTCAAGAGCTTTGTATATCTGGGGTCCATGGTGACAGACAATGGGGACCTAAAACCAGAGATTCTCCGCAGAAGAGCCCTGGCAGCATCTGCTCTGCAGTCTCTCTGGAAACCACTCTGGCGGCACCAGACCATCGCACGCAAGACGAAGCTCCGCATTTACAACCTCGCCGTACTCCCTATCCTGCTTTATGGCTCAGAAACATGGCCCCTGAACGACACCCTGGCCACAAGAATCGATGGTTTTGATAGCAGGGCTCTCAGAACCATCGAGAACATCAGGTGGCCCCAGCGAGTCTCCAATAAAGAGCTCAGAGCCCGCACGTGCCAGCCCCAAGCATCTTCCTTGGTCGCACAACGCCGCACCCGCTGGTTTGGCCATGTCCTTCGTCTACCACCAGACCATCCGACACGAGCCATTCTCCAGTTTGACCCAAAGGCCGCAGGCTGGAGACGACCACGAGGGAAACCCCGCACTCGATGGCTCGACGTCGTTGCGGGCGACCTCCAACAACACGGAGTTGCCGTAGAGGATGCAGAACAGCTGGCACAAGACCGCCAGCATTGGAAAAACCTGGTTCATCTGGTCGGCTCAACGCACAGGGACGGGACACCCCGACCTTCGCTGGAGCAATAAGTAAGTAAGTAAGTAGGTGATTCGAACTCCTGGAGTGTTTGCCAAGAAGCTTAACTTTTATATCACCTGCGGTTGAGCAGAGGAACTTGCAAAACATACCTTAAAGTCAGAGTTGGACAACCCACATCCCAAATGGACAGTGTGTAATATTTAGTGCCTCCTAGTGGCACAAAAAAACTTTCATTCAGTAAAAAAAAAGCATTGATTTGCATACTGGGCAAACATACATGAACTACCGTACCATTGTTAATTTTTATTTTTTTAAAGAAATCATAGGTCAATAAATTTGTATTTATTTTACAATTTTGCAATCCCTACCTATGTCATGATGACTCATTACATTCACTTGTGCCCGCGCGTTAGGCGCCAGCTGCTGCCGGCTACCTGATTGGTTCCCTGTCCTACTTAAGCTCTGTCCTTTCACTCGCCTGTTGTCGGTCCGTCAGCGAACCTCTGTCTTCACAAGGCAAGCATTTGTTACTCTGTCTCCTGTCTGTCCCGTTTTGTCACCCGTTTTCCTCTCGTTTGTTCCTGATTTCCACATTTGTCTCCGGCGACGACCCGTTTTTTGACCCAGACCAAGTTTTAATCTTCCGTCCCGGCTAACGACCCATTTTTTGACCACGACCACTTTCTGCTTTCCCATCCCGTCTAACGACCTGTTTTTCTGTCTACTAGATGATCCACTCCCGCATTCGGAACACGTTCTGATCCCGTGAGCGACTTGCTTCCCGCTTCCTCAATATTTCAATAAACTTGTGTGTAATGTTACGCATCTGGGTCCTACTTCTGTTCTGTTTGTGACAACCTACGGTCGCGTCATGTTTTTTTGTCGTGTTGCCTGCCGTGCCCTCTAGTGGTCGGATATTACACACTGGGGCTTTAAATAAAGTAAATAGATTTAGACATTCGGCTCAGGTTACCGAATTTTAGATTTCAGTCACTGGTGTCCTTAAATTGTCAAACATATTATTTTGCTAAGTCTATTTCATTAGGAATTTTACAAATATGCTGCTCTAATGAAATGAGACATACTGCTCCCCTCAGGACAGCTAGAAAAATCCTGATTTGATTAGAGTGTATTGCAGGACATAAGGGAAGTCAGACCACCTGATATTGTGGATCCAAACATTGCTGGAACAGACCTGACAGTCTTCACAAAGCCCATATTTATGAAATGTGCGCTACTCCCTACATCAGTGAAGGTTACATAACTGAGTTACGCTACCCATTTGTTGCCAATTTGCTTCGTCAAACTCTGCCCGGCCTTTTTTTTGTGGCTGCCTGTGGTACATTTTCTTGTAGGTATACATTACAATGTTTTTTTTAAATCTCCTGGTGCAATATTAGACTGTCAAAATTCTGGTCTTACAGTCAGCATCCAGGACTGTGTACAAGCCGCCTGAGCTGTGAGTGGTGGGTAGACATTGTGTTGCTAGCAGCCATTTTGCATTAGCATCTGTCAGGTCCAAGATGTCATTTGAATTCATTGTTGCAGACAGCTTGCAAATTTGTTTTTCCAAGTATAGCGCCAGCTTTTCACAAAATGACCACTATAAAAACTGAGATTGACTTCCAATGTTCTCAAAAAACTAAAGGACAACAGAGAGTTTAATATGTATGGAACATTTTCTTCCCTCGTTGTATAATCTAGTAAAAGTCTTACATATTGATTTTGCTGAATGTAGTTTATTGTTTCAATGGCAGGCAATAATCTGAATTGGAAACAACCATTGACCGTATTCTGATCATGTAAAGCCAAGCAAACACAGACAAAAATCAGATTGAAAAGACTTGTGTATTATTCAGTGCTTCGTATTGATGAGAAATATCTTTTATTCATTCCAAAAGTAATAATCAAAAAGACATAGATACTATCATATAAAAGTGCCTTTTTCGAATAAATACTCGTACATTGAGAAAATGGCATTCATTTAAAATACCTGTAAGATGAGTGATAGATATTAGTTGACACTCAAAATAAGCAGAGAATCTATGGATTTTACACTTGCAAGGAGAAGAGGGGAGGAAGCCTTCGGATTAGAAATTATAGCCTGTTTTAAAGGCCTTCCTCTGAGCCTTTTCTTTCTAATAAATCTCATAGGTTAAAAAGCAGATCCTTCGGAAAGAGTAAGCTATTTAATGTACAGCAATATGATTAGCTGTTCATCGACAATAATGTAAACAGTTCATAATGATCATCCATCCATCTTTCCATTTGCATTTGCATATCGTTTTCCAAAGTAGACGCACAGAGAACACAAGAAAAATGAAGAAGTGGTTAGGAATCTGGACAAAACCTCAGCCCCAGAAGAAAGATTCAAAAGAAGCTAACAACATTAATGTCGCTACAAAACGTAAACGTGTCATGTCCTGCACGGTTGTCATGGCGCCCGGCTGGCCCCGCCCCTTGACACCGGCTGAGACGCATTGGACTGATTGCTCTTGGAGTACTTAAGCGCGCTCCTTTGTACTGTGCGTTGCTGGAACGATTGTTAAACCTGGTTTAACTCCGTGAAACTTCTGTGAGACTTCTGTTAAAACTTGTCAATTGCCTAGTTCTGTGAATCTGCCCCTATTTGATACTGTTTTGTTTTTGGTCTGATCCGTTTGTTTGTTTGTTTTTGACAACTTTTCTTTTGTTTGGATTTCTAATCCATTCCGCGACCATCGATCCCCGGATCGAGTGTGCGCACCCTCCTCATCCTTCCCCCAATGAATTGTAATTACGTCTACGCGAATGGGTCCTTTTTTCCTGTTTCCCGCTCCACTTTGTGACAAAACGTACATTAAAAGCATTGTGGAAGAGGAGTTCACGTGGCTGAAGGAAACCCACGCAAGCACGGAGAGAACATGGAAACTCCGCACAGGAAGGCTGGTACCTAGATTTGAACCTATGACCACACGTGCTAACCAGTCAGCCACTATGCCGTCATCATAATAGTCAAAAAAACAAAAATCAGTGCACAATAATAGTCAAAATCTCCTTTGTCACGCATCCAATATTTGAAGCAGAATAAATGTATCAATGAAAAACGAAAAAAAAAAAAATTTAATTTCAGTCTCCATAGTTTGTATTTTTTAGCACGCATTTTCACTTGCACGACACAATACATCAGCTGAAAAGAAATACACAGTGACAAAGAATTTTGCAACACACTTTTGAAACAAAACAGTGACCACTGTACCCTAACTTATGATTATTAACATTAGGTCTCTCAAAAATTAGGATGAACAGGCTCAGGTCCATCACAACCTTAAGTGAACACGCAAAACTGTGAAAACATATTTTGCAACAATTTGGTGTTTATTTCTCTTTTTTTGTTGCCAAATGAAACTGTAAAAAAGATATACAATTGCTTAAAAATGTGAAAAAGTCTGTGTCTATACACTGTAAATTTCGGACTATATGCCGCAATTTTTTCCCCAAGCTTTCAACCCTGCGGCTTATGCAACGATGCGGCTAATTGTTGCATTTTTTTCTAACGGCTGGAATATATGTGTCGAGGAAGACGCAAGTTTAAAGTAACTTCTTGCTTTGTGCATGAATAAAACTAGCATGAACCGACCCTCATCAGGTGTCAAGCGAAAGGGGAGCGAAAACTACCATATTGGGAAAAAATTTACGAGTGTGTTTATTTGTGAACAGAAATAATGCGGCTAAACACGGAGCAATGTCCGATGAAGTTGAAATGTTTAAGGCGGATTTGTATTTATCCGTTGGCATCATCGTGTGTATATGTTTTACACGGTTGGATTCAATGAATTTTCCTTGATATAATGAAGCCATTTTCGCAGACATTCAAAGAAGTTGAAGACGGCCAGAGGACGTTATATTGAGTTACCTCGGCTTTATAGTTTTCGGGTATCTTGTTCTAGACTGATCGTGCCATTTCTCGTGATGAGTATATTTCGAAATGGTCATCATATCTTGAATTCCAAGAGTTGAAGCTTTTAAATGATATGTGGCATGACATATTTTAGTAACTGGTGAAATCGTACAGACACGTTGGTACATTAAGGGCTTGACGTACTATTTATCATTAAAACTCTTTCTGCGTACTGCCTTTCTTTGTAACTATCTCATGTTACAATGTGGGCACATGTTGCTTATATTTAGGTGCGGCTTATGTATGTACAAAGTGGGTGTTCCTTTAAAAATGGACTGGGTGCGGCATATAGTCAGAATTTTTGTGTGTGTGTGTATCTATATTTATACCTTGTGAATATTATACTTGCATATTTATTATAATTGCTGCTGCTAATTGTAATGCTAATTGCACTTATTTCCAGTTCACTAGTATCAAAGTCCTTCCCCCCTTGCTTTCCTTTGACTCTTTTGGTCAGATGCTAACGTGGAGCTTCAGCGCTGTTAGGACAGACAGTGACACAAAAGCCTGCGGGAAGAGAATAGGTCAACTAGCTATCTACGTGCACAGGAGGTGGTGTAACCCTGGGCACAAAGATTTCCATCTGCTGCAGGGACGCCGAACCTTTGGCCTAGCGTGTGACGTCATCCACTCCGCTGTTGCTAAACTACAGCACAGGACCCTGAGGCCATCCTTTTGATCTGTTAATAGATGACAAAAGTATACTGCTGGAAGTGTGAATTTCCCTACGGGGATGAATAAAGTATCTATCTATCTATCTATCTATTTATCTAATTATTTTAGAACCATTCACCCTGATATCTATTCTCTTTTAAAAGTCTATACAGTACATGTTTTACCCTGGAGTGCCATGTCTGATGTCGTTGCATACAATGCTTCACAACGTTGATATCAATGACAATAAAGACAATTCTAATTTGAATTATTATACTATATATGTATTTTTGCAGGTAAGACAATAAACCAAAGGAATTTTACTTAAATAATATATATTTATATAATATACCACAGCCATATCCCCCTAGTGGGAGGTGGCTAGAGTAATTTCTGACTCTTTCTGGGAGATTGATACAGAGGAGGGGGTTCCCAGCCCCCTTGCTCAACCCAACTGAGGTGTTGGGAGTCATTAGGTGACCAAACCCCCCCAATTCCAACCCCTAATACTGAACGCCAAGCAGGGAGAGAACGGTACCAATGTTTTAAGTCTTAGGTATGACTCAGCCGAGACTTGAACCACAACCTCCCAGTCTCGGGGCGGGCGCCATACCCCCAAGGCCACCGAGCTAAATAATAGAAAGTTAAATTATTTGCAAGCATCTCACACAAAATACATTAAGTAGTAAGAAAACCATTTTTGAACTGGAGAAGTTTTGTCACACACAAAATAATTCTCTCATGGTTGCTAGGCAATCATGTCATGTCGTCTCATGTAGAATCCCTTTGAACGTGGATATGATTCTACTTCAGATTCTTTGAATTGTGTAGGAAGCAGAACGTGAGAAAGCTTGAGTGCTTGTGAGTAAGTGTGCTTTCGCATGTTTATGTGTGAGAGAGGAGATGTGCAAGATTTCATCAATGACACAAATCAATACTTCCACACACGCTTCAAATGAAGTAATCGCTTTCCCTTCTATGGAGAGCCCCGAGATGACGAAGGTAACCTTTGTTTCAAGCCATTAAAGCCCATGCTAGATGCATTATTAACTTGATTCTGCTTGAGCTTTTATCACTATTTAGAAACTGTTTCTATTCAGTTACAAAATGGAAAAATACAGATTCAGATGTGTTTCAAACAACCAAACAAAAACAACTCCCTCAGGCAGGAAAATTATATTATTTGCACTAACGCGACCTGTATCCGATCTGTTAAAGTCCGTCTGAACAGCGTATATCCGATTTTATCACACCAGACCCAGACCAGTTTCATATATGGTCCTTAAATTCGATACGTATATGATATTTTGGAATGTGACTGCTGTGAGAATATTCGAGAAGATTTTGAGTTTTTCCCTGCCCGCATGTTGGTTTAAGATCAGGGGATGGTCTAATTGTAACGTGTGCAGTCCTTCATCACAAATAAATTTGACTTGACTTTACAATTTCTTGACCTCCATCCATCCATTATCTTCACCGCTTATCTTCATTTAGGTCCTGGGGGTGGAGCCCATCCCAGCTATCTTCAGGCAGTGGGCAGGGGAAACCCTGAACTAGTTGCCAGTCGCAGGGCACAGAGACAGACACCTCACTTGCTCATTTACACCTAGGGACAATTTGCACCAGCCAATTAACCTGACATGCATTTTTTGGAATGTGCGGGGAGAACATGCAAACTCCACACGGGAAGGCTGCAATGGCAGGACTTTAACCCTGAACCTCTGCACCGTGGGGCTGCGCGCTAACCCTAACCCTAACTCAGCTGCCGTGCCAATTTTTTGACATATGGGTATTTTAAAAAAATGAACATTAAATGGTAGTTCATGTGTTTTGCTATTTATTTAAATCAATATTGATTTTTAATGCAGGTCCGAAAAATGGAAGGCGCAAAATAAAACACAATGTCTCTAACAGTTGTTAGCCAACTCGCAGCATAGGAAGTCAGTTTTCTGGACCAAACAAGAGCAGATCAAAGCCTCTTCTACAACAGAGTGGTTATTTGTCATCCAGAATCAAATAATACTCTTCTGACCCTGTGAGAAGCTGGGTAATGGTTTTACTTTGTTCTTTCAAACTCTTTGGCTCCAAAGACAGATGACATTTTCACGTCCGAGGCACTAAACCTTCATGTAAGACTTTATTTTATCTTATATTTGACTAAATATACTTAGCTCAAACCTCTCAAGTATTTGTCACATCAGACATTTAGATGTCACAAGCCAGAAACGGAGACAGGACCCAGTAGATCTTCAAAGCGGCGCTGCCACGAGCGGCTGCCTTTTCCAGCAGCTGCCCTATTGTTTTATTGTCTGCTCCTATCTTCGGTGTTTTTTCTTCCCGTTTTGACAACTACACTATGGATTACTTCTATCCTATGGACATGGGTTTTAGCGCACAAAAATGCGTCTATTCAAGGAATCAACTCCTTGCCCTGAAGAATTCTCGTGCCGGCGTGATGAAGGGGCCTATCGTGGAAGAAGAGCCGGAGCTAGCTAAGCGGCTAGCGGCGTTATAAGTCTTCGGTACCATCCGTAATCATGGTAAATGCGAACTCATGACCAAATAAGATCATCGAGTGCTGGTGGAAAACATCGAAGCACACAGGGAGCGCAGTTGCTGTGTTTTGCGGAAACGTGGCTCACGTTTAGCATTCCGGACGCTAACGTGTAGCCACCCGGAGCTACCCGGAGCTATCCGGCTTCAACACCGCTAAACACACAAAAGACACAAAAGCCGGGGGGAATCGGAGAGGAGGCGGACTTGCTAACACGAGGTGGTGTATCCCTGGATTTTCACAAAGAAAAGATTTCCATCTGCCCCAGGGATGTCGAACTTTTGGACTAGCGTGACGTCATCCACTCCGCTACAAGCACCCCTAGGGCATCATGTTAATCTGTTAATAAACAACGGGGTAGACTGCTGGAAGTGTGAATTTCCCTACGGGGATGAATAAAGTATCTATCTATCTATCTATCTATCTATCTATCTATCTATCTATCTATCTATCTATCTATCTATCTATCTATCTATCTATCTATCTATCTATCTATCTATCTATCTATCTATCTATCTATCTATCTATCTATCTATCTATCTATCTATCTATCTATCTATCTAGCGTTCATTTACTCAGTTTTATTGATAAAGAGGGAGAGCAGGGCTTGCTTCCACGATCCGATGAGCGACGGACACGGGTAGCAGGTGGCTGGAACGCGGAAGTGGCACTTCCGTGTCGAGCGAGGATAATCGTAGACTACAGGGTCACTAGCCAGGACGGGAGAGCAAGAGCGGTATCAAGTTCAGACAAGAAGTCGGCAACAGGTATCAGGTAAGAAACAGGGCAAAACAGGTCGGTGGTCGGGATGGCAGATCAGGGCAGAAACGGGTCCAGAAACAGGTCGGCAACAGGTATCACGCAGGAGAAAACGGCAGGAAAATGTATGAGCTTGCCTAGCTGGGAGCATAGGTTCGCAAACGGTCTCACGGCTTCCAAGGAAGCTAGGGGTTTAAAAAGTCCAAAAGAACCAATCAGCGCTCAGGGCTGTTGGCGCCAATCGGGCAGTCACAGGTGCCCTGAATAGGCAATCATGACATTAGAAGCATCCTAGCTTTCAGCATTCCTACGCAACTTCAACCAAAATTTCCAAGTTTAGCATTTTTTGCGTTCCTCATCCAGCTCTTTTTCGGCAATTTTTCATGACCATTGAGTGTGTAACCCTAATGACTCTGCTCTCTCCCACGCGTCAAAACAATCCTAGAATAGTAAAGAGTGCTGTCCGGTGCTCACCCACCTGAGGATGACTAAAGTGTTTCCACACAGAGACACATGTGAGCTGCTTCTACTCAAAACTAGTTTGCCTGCTGATGCTTTCGTTGCATACAAGTATTGTGTTCATGTGCGTTATTGTTGTACTAAGGTGGATGTAGTAGAGGACAATGTTATGTAATGGAGAATGTTAAAAGAGGAAATGTAGGTGTTGATTGAATATGAAAGAACGAGTATGAGCGTTATGTGCATGATACATTGCCATTTGACAAGGTCTGCAACTTACAATCAACATTTTGCTTTGGGTTGGTGGTCCCACAATCTTTAGCGCCGGTGTTGCAATTGCGACAGTACTTTTCCATTGAATTGTTTGCATTGGCATGCTGTCTTCTTTTGGCGTGCATTACCTCTCCCGTGAGTATTTTTAGATTATTGAATTTGGTCACCATAACATGAGTTTACCAGAAATATTAGGTGTATTACAGTGGAACCACGGTTTTCGACCATAATCCGTTCCATTTCTTTGTACGAAAACCGATTTGTACGATCACCGAAGTCCTTTTTTCCCATTAAAAGTAATGTAAAATTGTTTTAATCCGTTCCAACACCCTAAATGTTTACCACGAAAGTAAACATGAAGCTAACCCAGGCTAACTGTACGTTCGCGTTAGCGTAATCTTCCGTACGAAAGATTACGCTAACGTGAACGTGTAAAAATAAAAAAATCAGGTCGTTTACACGTCATTTAGCACCCGGGTCTCCACAACAAGTGGTGAGCAGTTAAAGGATAAAGAAAATAATTATGAGTAGGATTTCTTACCTTGGCGGTTGTCTGCAGAAGCCATGCTGTATTCCTGAAAGAAGGGAAACTCGCACACCTTCTTCATATTTTGCTATTATTTCTTTCTTAAATGCAATATTTGTAGGCACTACTCCTCTTTTTTCACCTGTAGCAACTTTGCTGCTTGCACCAACCTTCTTCCGAGGCATAATTAGGAGTTAAAACACTCCCTTCACCGCTTTTGAAAAACGAAAGCAGAGAAGGAGTGCGCGTTGCCGTGACAACAGTTCTTCACGAGGGGTGGGGGCAATCTACACTCGTACGCCGCTCAGCATCGCCCCTAGCGTACGGGCGTTCGAACTCCGATGTTTTGAACGAAAAGCGAAGCAAGAATTTCTCGAAATTTTTGGTCGAGAACCGATTCGTTCGAACTGAGAGGCGTTTGAAAACCGAGGTTCCACTGTATTTGATCATCACATTATTACTTTGATAATCACATAATTCATTTTAGTTTTATACATGCACTTATGTACATCCACATATTTGAATGAAGCATTTACTTGCTGTATCCTTTCATATCAGTACTTTCCCAGCAATAGTCTTCTGCCCTTTTCTTATCATACAACCTTCAAAATACAGCTACGACCATTTTAAACAAAGGGCTCCTGGATAAGAGTTCATATCTTTGCCTGTTGAAGTTCCATGTTCTTTATGGCATATCCACACCGCTTTCCTATAAAAACTGTGTTCAATAATTTTCTAAGCCCTTTTGACTGTGAGAACTGTCTCCTGGTCAAACCGGCCCAGAGTGTCTTTACAGACGCTCCCCTACTTACGACCATTTGACTTACGGAAAACGGTAGATACGAAAAAAGTTTTCGGGATGTCGAAAAATATTCCGGACATTGCTGTAAGTTAGATTTTGTATTGTGCATGACATTACTGTAGCGCTTCTTCCTCTTCTGTGTGTAAACATACCAGCGCGCTAAGAACTTTGACATTTTTATTGTTTAATATCTCGTGCATCCATTCAATATGGTTGGAGCAAAGTGTATAGAAGAGTCGAGCCTCATCTCATCTCATCTCATTAGCTTATCCTCAGTAGGGTCGCGGGGGTGCTGAAGCCTATCCCAGCAATCATCGGGCAGTGGGCAGGAGACACCCCGAACTGGTTGCCAGCCAATCGCAGGGCACACAGGGACAGACAACTCGCTCATTCACACCTAGGGACAATTTGGACCGACCAATCCACCTGAAATGCATGGAATGTGGAAGGAAACCCACGCAAGCACGGGGAGAACATACAAACTCCGCACAGTAAGTCCGGTAGCTGGATTTGAACCCACACAGGAGACCTTAGAACTTTGCCGCACACACGCTAACCACTGTGCCGCCGTGCTGCTCGAGTCGAGCCTTTTCTTTTTAAATGAAAGTGGAATAAGAAAGGTTGATCCGGTTGAGAAAATGGTTGGAATGCTTTTTATGTTCAATATGGTTGGTACAAAGTGTATAGAAGAGTCGAGCCTCATCTCATCTCATCTCATCTCATTAGCTTATCCTCAGTAGGGTCGCGGGAGTGCTGGAGCCCATCCCAGCAATCATCCGGCAGTGGGCAGGGGACACCCCAAACTGGTTCCCAAGTTGCAAGGCACACAGAGACAGACAACTCACTCGCTCATTCACACCAAGGGACAATTTGGACAGGCCAATCCACCTGAAATGCATGTCTTTGGAATGTGGGAGGAAACCGGAGTGTGCGGAGGAAACCACGCAAGCACGGGGAGAACATACAAACTCCGCACAGTAAGTCCGGTAGCTGGATTTGAACCCACACAGGAGGTTCCCAAGACCTTAGAACTGTGCCGCACACGCGCTGACCACTGTGCCGCCGTGCTGCCCGAGTCGAGCCTTTTCTTTTTAAATGAAAGTGGAATAAGAAAGGTTGATGCGGTTGAGAAAATGGTTGGAATTCTTTTTTTGTCCACTCTACCATGGAGGAGAACAATTTGAAGCCCATCTTCCAAAAGAAAGTTAAACTTTATCTTTATACACCATACTATTTTATGTAACGACACAATTCAGTGATCATCTAGGGGTCGAATAATACACACTGTCGCTTTAAGGAAATTTCAAATCAATTATAGTGAACGTGCATTTGTTTTTTGTTTTTTTTTAACCCAAGTGATGATCTTCAGGTAATGGTATCTACATGCATCTGTGACCTGTTTTCTGCTTTAAATGTTCCTGCATTTAGCAACAACCCTTTAAGATTCATATATAATCGGATTAAGCATAGCACAACACCGGTTCTCGTGCATTCGCAGCAGGCCAATCCAAATCGGTGCCTTCAGGGAACGGTGCACAGTGTGTCTCGCTCCCTTTATGCAAACTATAGGCTACTGTTGAATCTTCAAGACTTTTTATTTTGGAAGTCCCAGCAGATTTGCGCACGTCCTCATCACTGCATGTCTTCCCTCCAGCCAAGCTTGTTTTGCCTGTGACCTTTCAGCACATTCCCTTGGCATCCCTGCAGCCTGCAGTCGTTTGCAGTTTGCTCCGCACATACAGCATAGTAAACATTTCCAAATGGGTTCCTAAACTGCCGCGTCGGTGTTACGCATCGTATGTACTTTTATAACATACGCTACGCGTCGTCATCTCAATGATTATGTTTTAAGGGGGCCGTAAAAAGAATTTACACACCGTTTCCTGTGGGCTCATTTGTTTGCCCTTCAGCTTCGGATGATGGGCTATATTTAGAAGAAAGAAGTATGGTAATTAGCTTCCGGAAGGCAAATCTGACGGTTCTAAGTCACATGCAGTCAGGATGATACTATTGTTATCTTAAATTCTTATTTAGCCTACTAACATAAAGGGTGGGCAAAGTTTTTGGGGGTCAGTAATTCTGGCTGAGGGCCCAGGCCAGGAACAAAAGACAAAAACAAAATATTGGATAGCTTATATCTGTCGTTACAGTATTATAATTGATACCCCAGCAATGCTTGAAGAAAAAAGGAAATGTAGGCCTCTCCAATTTTTCTCTTATATGAATAAATATACATGCAGGCATCTACTTGCACACGTTAATATCCACTGGTTATATTCTCTGCTGACCTAAAACATATCAGAATCATGAGATGGTAATGTCATGATTACTGATGTGACTTACCTGTGCCCGCTCATTTGGCCCTAACCGCCGCGGGTTCTGATTGGCTCCCTGTCATTATTTGAACCCAGTCCTGTCAATCCCCTGTTGTCAGTCCGTCTGCGAACCTCAGTGTATACTAAGCAAACACTCCCACCAGTCCCGCTTTTGCTCCCGTCTGTGTCCGGCTACGAGCTGTTTTGATCCTGACCACGTCTGCTCTCCCGTCCTAGCTTACGACCTCATTTCATCTCCGATAAAGTCTACTCTCCCGTTCTGCCTTACGACTCGTTTCCGACCCCGACCACACTTTGCTCTCCCAGTCCCGGCTACCGACCATTATTTCTGTCCCTGACACCGTCATCGCTCGCTAAGGAAGATCCACTTCCGTGTTCGGATCACAATCCAACTACGAGAGAGACTTGCTTCCCGCGTCCAGCGAATACCGGATCGTGGGCGCAGCCCTTCCTCTTTCCTTCAGTAAAACTTATGTTAAACACTATGCAATCGGGTCCTGTTTCCGTTCTGGTCCTGACAGTTAATTATATTTATTTCAGCAAAAATCAGGAAAATAATTCTAAATTGTCTTTCAGCTTCCAGTTTAATGTTTTTCCCTAGTTGTTGGGCTCCCAGATGTGTTCTGTCATATTTAAGCATTTAACAATAACATATCACCCATAAGTTGTTGCCCAGAGGCCTTCACAAAAAATCCTGAAGGCCGTGTCCCATAAAGTCAGTCTTCGAGAAAGCTGTGGATTTAGCAGATCAGATTCGGAGTGCAGGGACAAGTGGCAGCCCTTTGAGATTTCTTGTGATTTTACGGTTATACAAATAAACATGAATTGACTTGACCTGACCAATACAACATGTGGATTAATAGTAACTTTTTTAACAATAATTTATATGATTGTGATATTTTTACCATTTTCGCTTAGCGGAAAAATTAACAAGCCTGATGTGCCGTATCTGGCCCGCAGGCTGTAGTTTGTCCACCTCTGGTATAGATGCAAAAAATGGATTGAGAGTTGGAGGGAATCCTTACATTTCTTTGGTGTTACAGTTCATTACATTTCGACACTCCAAAAAAATTGGCCCACCAGGAAAAAAACCTTTTACCTAAATATCTTGAAGAATTGACATAAAGAGTCCCTCTTGTTACACTTTTTAATATAATTCATTGATTTATCAGACTGTTAAATCGCTTTCCGCTTGTCGTTTTGATGTGATAAGGAAAAACAATGTCCGGCTGTATTCTCTGAAATTACTATACCGCATTCAAAAAGTTACATGTAAAATTAAAAAAAACTGAAAAAAAGTAAGCATTGATTCCAGTCATTAAACCCTGAATGAAGCTGGGTCTGTTCACTGCTATAATTAGAATTTAATTTCTAAGATCTATAAAGTTATTTTTGCTGCCTGAAATCTGTAAGCATCAGGATTAGTCTCAGGAAATTAATCTTGGGAAGCATCGCATAGTTCATTCAATGCATATTTACTCAGGAGGGCATATTTACTCATTTTTTATTCATTGGTTGGTTGATTGTCAAGTTCTAAAATAATAAAAAATAGTTTGATTTTCTTTCTAAAGAAATACCCTTTAGAAGTGATTTGAAGAATTGGCAAATGTTACATAGGTGTTGGAGGAGGATAACTCCTGGTTGTAGACGTGATGGTTAAAACAGGCACTGGAGTTAAATACTTTCATTGTTTTTTTTTTCGTTTTTTTTTTGTTTACAATAAAACAGTTAAAACCAAATAAAACAGATAAAAACAAATACAACAGAATATTATGGGTTTGTGAGTACAAAACAAGGCAGCGGCAGAGTTCATGTCTTGGGAACGTCGTGCGTGGGTTCAAATCCAGCTCCAGACTTCCTGTGCGGAGTTTGTATGTTCTCCCCGTGCTTGCGTGGGTTTCCTCCGGGCATTCCGGTTTCCTCCCACATTCCAAAAACATGCATTTCAGGTGAATTGACCGCTCCAAATTGTCCCTAGGTGTGAATGCGCGAGTGAGTTGTCTGTCCCCGTGTGCCCTGCGATTGGCTGGCAACCAGTTCAGGGTGTCCCCTGCCAAATGCCCGATGATTGCTGGGCTGGGCTCAAGCACCCCCGCGACCCTACTGAGGATAAGCGGTGCAGCTAATGAGATGAGATGAGATGAGTACAAAACAAAGCTATAAAGGCGGAACCCATGAAAAGTAAGCATTAGTCAGTGGAAAATTCCCATAATCCCGGATTCACAAAGGTCCTTTGTCCAGACTGAATCCTGCAGGTGATTGGATCCAAGGCCTCCCACCCAACAGTAATTCAGAATACCTTTTCAAAAAATGCAGCAAACTCGGCAAACTCGTTTGACTTGATTGATTTGCCATTTCGTGATAGTCGGTGTATACCGGATGGTACCCATCATTGACAAATTTGCGTTTTTCCGTACAGATTTTCTTGTACGTCGTACACGTCTTAAAATGCATAATAAACGTACTTTGTACAGCAAAAACGGACAGGTTGACAGGTACGACATTGTGTGACGACAAATACAAACTGCGCCATTCTCAATTGAGCAATTCTCATTCAGACAAAAACATGTAGTGCTTTACTGACTCAAGTATTCGTAACTACGTATCCTGGTATGCTACACTTGAGTACAAGAGTGCATTGGGAAAAGGTAGAAAAATTATTATTTTCTTTTAATGGAACGACTGTGATCTAAAATAATTTGATAGTCTTTACCATCGTGTTTTCTCTCGTTGTAAACGAATGCTTATCTGCATGTTAATTCACTGCGTTATAAAAGCTGCCTTTTAGTGAGGACGCATTCAGTGCAGTTCATGTCATTTGGGATTTTTATAAGACCGGCAGCCATAAATGCTAAATATTGACTCGACGGGGAAGAATTTCTCTCTCAACACAACAATAAACTTTAGTCGTGCAATTTGCGTCGCTAAATATTGTATGTGATGGGTAAAATGAGCAATTAATATGTCTTTAGAAAGCAAATGAGCAGCTGTTTTTCTTGGATTTCCGAACCAATTATTGTACATTTCGATGAAAGCATGCAGGTGCAGAAATTAAAATTATGAATATTACGAGAACAGCTTTTCTCCATATTCACAATATTGCCAAAATTTGCTCTTTGCTATACCAGTTTGATGCAAAAATTATAATTCATGTGTTTGTTACCTCCCGTCTCGATGACTGTAATATACTACTCTCTGGTCTCCCAAAGTGTCAGGACCAGAACTAAGACAGGACCCACTTGCGTGCGTTTTTCTTAGTTTTATTAGGAAGAAGGGAAAGGATAGTATACATATCTATAAATCGCTGGTCGTGGGGAGCAGGTATTTCTGTGGCGAGCAATGGCAGTGTCGAGAGCGGGAAAAAACACATGGGTGGCTGGGACGGGGAAGCACAAACGTAGTCAAGTTCAGAAAAAGGGTCGGAGCCGGGAATCAAACAGGAATCAGAACATGGGAGAGTCAGGGTCGGGGGGCTTGCCTAGCGTAGCTACGGTCCGTAGACAAACCGACCAAAGGGGACTGACAAGACAGAGTTTAAATACTGACAGGGAGCCAATCTGTCAATGAGCTGCAGCTGGCGCCCACGGGCGGGGCCAATTGGGCGCCATGGCAACCGTGACAAAAAGTCCAAAATCGAGAGCCCTATTCTTTGCTAGAGCTTCTGGGTATTTGAAAATAGTTGATGGCTGCTTCGGTTTTTAAGTTGTTCCTTGCCCTAATGTAGGTTATTTATAAGAGGATGGTGTCAGAATAGTCTCTAGTTTGTAATAGTCCATGGTCTGTGCAGCCCTTTGAGACTCCTTGTAATTAAGGGCTACACAAATAAACATGAATTGACTTGCCTTGACTCATGTTTCCTTCTAGGCAGTATTTTTTTTCTCTTGGCTAATCGTGAGAAAATTCAGGTAAGGGGGAGGCATTTATCAGCATCTTACTAGAACAGTGGCAGAACAAAAATCACCCTTTCTCCTCTTGTGCATTTGAATGAGGAAAATTTGGACAAAAGACTAAGGTGGTAATTATTTTACATAGTCGAATCCATACCTACCATACCCATGTTTGTCCGGCATTTTTTCTGCACAAAGCACTGCTGGGTTTGTTAAATTGTTTTAAATGCTCTTAGATTTATTTTTATTCCTCGTATATACCAGCTCAGTAGCCTAGATGGTAAGGCGCCCGCTTTGAGACTGGGAGGTCGGTGGTTTGCGCCCCGCCCGAGTCATTCCTAAGACTTAAAAAGTGGTCGGCGGCGCCCTCTGTTGGCTGCGGCTGCATCGGCTCGCTACAACGGGCCAGGTGCAATCGACATTTCGTTCTGTGTACATTGTTACACAGAATGACAATACGAGGAAATTATTATATTATTATTATTATTATTATTATAAAGCCTAAAAAAGAAAATCTATTAAAACGACTCAATAATGCCACCAGAGGTCAAAGCTGGAATTGCATAGTTAAGGTCGGCTTCAAAACGTAAACTATTAAAGGAAAACGAACTGTAATGTTTACGTCTGGGCTGAAAAAATGATAGGATATCTCCTTAAATTCATATATATATATATATATATATATATTTACCTTAAATTCCGGACTATAGAGCGCACCTGATTATAATAATAATTATAATAATTTCCTTGTATTGTCATTCTGTGTAACAATGTACACAGAACGAAATGTCGATTGCACCTGACCCGTTGTAGCGAGCCGATGCAGCCGCAGCCAATAGAGGGCGCCGCCGACCACTTTTTAAGTCTTAGGAATGACTCGGCCGGGGCGCGAGCCGCACCCACCACATTTTAAGAGGAAAACCGATTTTGTACATACACAAGCCGCACCTGTATATAAGCCGCATGCGCTCACATTTAAACATGTAACACAATCACAAAATTAACCCAAACCCGACTCCAAGTCCCGCGATTAAAACTAAATGTCCTTCATTAAAGTCCACAGTCCAAAAATCACAGCCGGCAAAATGATCAAAAAATTATACCCGTACTTAAGGTTTGATGCAGACCTGCAGAGTCCGGGTCCCGTTGAAAGTAATCCAAGGAAAAAAAGTGTATATTTTCAAAGGTAAGGGTGGGAAAAATATATCAGATAAACACATTTACTCACGCAACTCCTTTTTCTTTAACCAACTTTTTACCCCCTCTTCTTTCCTTGTCTGTCCCTCACCTTTAGCGGTCCCCACTTAAACTCGGCACCCCTCTTTTGTTCCGCCCCTCATTTTTCGTTCACCCGTGCAAATCAGAATAAGTGTCTAAAATAAATACAAATAAATACATTACAAAAATATACAGTTGCAAATACATATTATACATGGGTTACACATATTTACAAAGAAAGACAGTACACCGAGAGAGTTTTCAAAGCTTTAATAATATTAATATAGCTTTGACAGGGCAGTTAATGGTAGCAACACTCGAGCGTCGCTGTCGGGCGTTAGAAAAATGACATAAATTGGCCGTATCACTGAATAAGCCGCAGGGTTGAAAGTTAGGGAAAAAAGTAGCGGCTTATAGTCCGGAATTTACAGTATATATATGTGTGTGTGTGTGTGTGTGTGTGTGTGTGTGTGTGTGTGTGTGTGTGTGTGTGTGTGTGTGTGTGTGTGTGTGTGTGTGTGTGTGTGTGTGTGTGTGTGTGTGTGTGTGTGTGTGTAAATTGCACAAATCAAGCCCATCAATTTTGTTATATTTGCATAATGAAAATAAAGCCATTTCATTCAATTCAATTCAGTTCAGTTCAACTTTTCCATGTTGATAAACGTATTAAAATGACAAGGGAGATTTATAATGGATTAAAATGAGCGATTACTGTATAATTAATCACAAATTAACCATGATAGTCATGAGATTAATCGCGATTAAATATTTTAATAGCAATAGTAATTATCAATCAGAAACAACGAATCTTAAATAATTGCTTCTAAAAAGTGTTGACAATTAAGGTAAGCTTCCAAGTTTTGCAATCTCGGAGTTGATGAAATGAAATGAAAGGATCTGCATTTATATAGCGCTTTTCAAGTCAAGACTTCCCAAAGCGCTTTACAGTGTGCTTCACATTTCCCAATAGCGACCGTGCAGCCATGTAAGGCGCTAACCTGCTTATTGGGGGTATTAGGGGTTCAGTGTCTTACCCAAGGACACTTCAACATGTAACACAGAGGAGCGGGGATTCGAACTGCGATCTCTTGATCCCAAGACGAGCGCTCTACCTCCTGAGATTTCATACATTTGCATCTTTAATATGACAAAAGAGAAAGTACAACAATATCCGACAAGACCTGGACATGGAAATAATAATTCAATATTTGCTCGTGCGCATTTGTGCCGAGGCCTCAGCTGCAAAGGGTCTTTAATTAGAAATGGATGACCTCCGTCGGGAAGATCCTAAAATAGCCTGAGAATGGATGTCTGTTTTTTCACACCAATACGTTCAAGCGTTGAGCCAGACCGTCCCAGAGTACACATCCATTTTATCTATTCATTGGCAGCCATGTGGGATCAAACAATTGGAAAGAAATATCCATCGCCATGGAAACCGTGAGATACTTCTTCGCCTGCTGCCAATTTTAGAATAACAGGAACAAAATCAGTTTGTTTCGACAAACCGGTGGTGTGCCCAAATTTGACTCCCGTGCAAAATCTGACTAATCTTCTCAGCACTGCGCTTCCGACAAAGTTTATTGTGAACATAGTCTGTATAATGTGTTTATTAAGGCAAATTGATTGGCTTGATGAAAACAATCAATAACAAAAAGATCGTAATTGTTGGGAATTAAATATCAAAATGTACCGTTTACCAAATTGTTCCAATGAGTTATCTGACTCCATTAACCAAACACAACCCATATTCACCCATCAATTTATGCGCGCTCATTTATTGAGGGAAAAGAAGAACAGGAAGCCGACATTTCCACACGGGGGCAGATTTAATTTCATTAACAATTTAACTAAGTGTACTTCATCGAAAACGGCCGAATTAGTGATGTTGGAGTCTGTGTGAAGCCCTCTTCTGAAGTCTTTTAGCTTTCTCTTCTTGGCCCCCGTGTCCCCGCAAGATGGCGTCTCGGCTCCTCCCATGGGCGTGCCAAGGAATTGTTTTGCGCCCACCGTTCTCACAACACAGCGCCTTGTTCTCAATACAACGCCTGCCGTCCTCCGTCAGAGTCCTGTTATCAACAGAACTAGACAAAATATTCTGCATTTGGAACAGCCTGAGCTGTCATTGAACTAAAGCCTACTCAGTGAAAATCTTCATTGCATTATGAGTCAATCGTATAAAATCTCATCTCTCATCTCATTAGCCGTACCGCTTATCCTCAGTAGGGTCGCGGGGGGCTGGAGCCCATCCCAGCAATCATCGGGCAGTGGGCAGGGGACACCCTGAACTGGTTGCCAGCCAATCGCAGGGCACACAGGGACAGACAACTCATTCGCTCATTTACACCTAGGGACAATTTGGACCGGCCAATTCACCTGAAATGCATGTCTTTGGAATGTGGGAGGAAACCGGAGTGCCCGGAGGAAACCCACGCAAGCACGGGGAGAACATACAAACTCCGCACAGAAAGTCTGGAGCTGGATTTGAACCCACGACAGGTTCCCATGTCATGAACTGTGCCGCACAAGCGCTAACCACTGTGCCGCCGTGCTGCCCTCGTATAAAATCCTTTATGGTCAAACGTATAAAATCCTTTATAGTCAAATGTATAAAATTCTTAATAGTCGATATGAGTTAATAAGACATGCAAACGTCACCAACTGGCTAGGTTGGGTCACCTCTGGTGTTGGTGATGAGGGGCCATTGAGGAAATTTACATTTACTTGCAGAATTACTATCATATTCTCTCACGTACACTTCTATAGTGACTGTCATGATTACTGATGCGAATCACCTTTGGCGCCAACTGCTTCGGACTCTGATTGGCTCCCTTTCCCTATTTAAACCCACTTATCGACATTTCGTTCTGTGTACATTGTTACAAAGAATGACAATACAAAGGAAATGATTATTATTATTATTATTCTTTCTGTCACCTGTTGTCAGTCCGTCTGCAAACCTCAGTTTACAATAGGCAAGCCTTTTTCGACCCCTACTCCCACCTGTTTTTGCTCCTGTCTGTTCCCCGGGTTCAAACTGTTTTTGCTCCTGTCTGTTCCCCAGCTTCGACCCGTTTTTGATCCTGACCCTACACTCCTCTCCTGGCTTACGACTCTTTTCCGACCCTGACCACATTTTTGATCTCCTGTCCCGGCTACTGACCCATTTTTCCGTTACCGACACCGCCATCGCTCGCCACCGAAATCCCACTTCCGCGTTCACAGCGACCTGCATCCCGCGCCCAGTGATCACCGGATCGTGGGTGCAACCCTTTCCTTTCTTCCAATAAAACTGAGAGAAACGTAACGCAAGTGGGTCCTGTCTCCGTTCTGGTCCTGACAGTGACTATGGTAGTGTAAATGAAAGAGTTTGATTGTAATTGTGTGGGACTATACCTGTACTAGAGTAGATGAAAGAGTATGATATTAAGTGTGCATAATTATACTAGTGTAGATAAGAGTATGAAAGTAAATATGTACGTGTGTAACTATAGTTGCATTTTTGGTATGATAGTAAGTATGCGTGCAAATGTGGATTATATTCTAAACGGATATTTCGGAATTACGGATTGTTTGGCAATTTGCATACTCAGCAGCCAATCAGAAGCGTGTATCAAATAACAGGCAGGCGGGCAGATAGATAGATAGATAGATAGATAGATAGATAGATAGATAGATAGATAGATAGATAGATAGATAGATAGATAGATAGATAGATAGATAGATAGATAGATAGATAGATAGATAGATAGATAGATAGATAGATAGATAGATAGATAGATAGATAGATAGATAGATAGATAGATAGATAGATACATAGACAGACAGACAGACAGACAGACAGACAGACAGACAGACAGATAGATAGAGATTTGGAAGACAGGAGCCGCCAACTATTTTCATGTGTAGTAGTAATACATAGTAATACAGATAATCTTCCCTCTCCCCCAGTCAAAGGTGAAGTGTCCCCCACGCCGCCTTTCACCTACACTGTAATCCTTTCAGCCTCTCCTACACCTCTGCAGCAAGCAGGGCATCAAAGCTGCAACAAAGGGGAGCCCATTTAACAATACGCAAAGGCATATGTTGTTTGATAATACAAAACCGCTTTATGGCACACATCTATTTATTTATTTATTTATTTATTTTTGGGGAAGATCTCGTGCCACCCCCCATTTGTCATGGTAAAAGAGCTGCCCCAGATGGCTGCCCATGCCTAAAACCTTCACTGCCTCCACTCCTTAACTTCTAAGAGAAGTCTGACACACTTCAAAATCACTGTGGTGACATAGTATACAACAAGGCCACTGTAGTACCCCAAAACAAAGCCTACATGTGTGGAACTAGTCGTGATCATAGATACTATAGCTTTTATCTTTACATTGGGTCACCTGCGGTGTTAGTGTCATTTGCATATGTCTTAATAAACTCATTATATAGACTACGATTGTCACAGACCAGGAACGGAGACGGGACACAATAGCGTTCGTTTTACTCAGTTTTCATTAAGAAGGAGAACAGTGCTTGCATCCACGATCCGATGATCGTCAGTCACGGGTAGCAGATAGCAGGAACGCGGAAGTGGCACTTCCGTGTCGAGCGAGGGTAGTCGTTGACACAGAGAAAAACAGGTTGATGGCTGGGGTGGAGGAGCAAAAACAGAAACAGGTCCAGAAAAGAGGTCAGCAACGGGTATCAGGCAGAAAACAGGACAGGATAGAGTCGGAGAGTCACAAAACCTTGCCTAGCTGGGAACATAGGTTCGCAGACGATCTGACGGGTTCTTTCAGGAAGACGGGAGTTTAAAAGAGTCCAACAGCCAATCAGGGACGTTGGCTGTTGGCGCCAACGGGGCAGCCTCAGCTGCCCCCCATCAGTATTTATGACATTTGTAAGTTCCGTAAATTCCGGACTATAGAGCGCACCTGATTATAAGCTGTACCCACCATTTTTTAGGTGATCTGCTATTTTTATTTGTACACAAGCCGCACCCATGTACTAGACGCGTGCGCCCGCATCAAAACTTGTGAACACAATCACAAGTTTAACTCAGACTGGGCTGTTAGCTCCTCAATTGTGACTTTTTTGATTTGAACAAATGTATCGACACTAATAACAGCAAACAAACAAAGTGAGGTTTGAAACACTCTTCTAGATAATCTTAACAGCAATCAGGCATACTCACAATTTTGTTATGTCTGGCAATATGGGGGGGTTTTGGGGTTTTTAAGGGTTATTGATCTATCTTCGTTATTCATTATCCATTATCCGTTATCGGTCAGTTCATTATACGCTACAAAGCCTAGGAGCCGGGACACTTACTCTCAGCCAAAAGGCTAAGCTAAGGTCCTAGCCCTATAGCCTTGTTGCGATCATTGCGAATAACACACAATTCTAGAGTCACAGTAGGCATCATAAATAGCCTGCGGGGGTTTTGGGGTTTTAAAGGTTATTGATCTATATTCGTTATTCATTATCCATTATCCGCTATCGGTCAGTTCAGAGCGGGGTTTTTAAGGGTTATTGATCTATCTTCGTTATTCATTATCCATTATCGGTCAGTTCATAATACGCTACAAAGCCTAGGAGCCGGGACACTTACTCTCAGCCAAAAGGCCAAGCTAAGGTCCTAGCCCTAAAGCCTTGCTGCAATCATTGCGAATGCACCGTTCCCGGAGGTACTGCAATACCGGGCCGATGCGTGGAGTGGACAGAGCAAGCTCATATTCCATCTCCAAAATGCAAAAATCAAAGAGTACACAATCTTATATTCATGATTGGCATCATGCAAGCTCGTACACAATTCTAGAGCCACCGTTAGATAACACACAATTCTAGAGTCACAGTAGGCATCATAAATAGAAAATGATACCCGTAATTAACGTATGATGCAGACTTGTAAAGTCCAGGTCCCGTTGAAAGTAATCCAAGGAAACAAAATGTATATTTCCAAAGTTAAGGGTGGGGAAAAATATATATCCACTATTGTCTGCTGCAACAACAGACAGATCTACCGGTAACTCAGCTTTACCCCAATTCCCATCCGCCCGCGTGAGCTCCGCCCCTTCTTTTTGATTCGTCCGTAGAACGAATAACAGAATAAATCTCTAAAATGAATACATTACAAAAATATACAGTTGCAAATACATATTACACATGGTTACACATATTAAGGAAGAAAGACGGTACACTGAGAGAGTTTTCAAAGCATAATAATAATATTATAACTTTCATCCCAAACCGTGCCTTTGAAAGGTACCAACACGCTAGTAGGATCACGCTAGCAATGTAACAAACGTGCCTGTTAAAAAAAAGCATCCCGTAAGTTTGAAATTCACGGAAGGTCGTCTTCAACTTCCTCCTCATATCTCAAGGGCATTTTCCTCATTATCGGAACGTACCTTAACTTTACAGACAATGAATGCTTTAACTTAGAGGTTGCAGTCTTTCTTGACGCACATATTCTACTGGTCTTAATCTTACCTCTACTACTCTAGCGCCGCTGGTGGCCGTTAGAAAAATTCCATAAATCGGCCGCTTCACTGAATAAACCGCAGGGATGAACATTTGGGAAAAAAGTAGCGGTTTATAGTCCGGAATTTACGGTACATAATACAGACTACGATTGAGACACAGGTTCTGTTGGAAGCGCAGCACTGAGATTCATAGTTCACGCAAAGGGAAGTCCGATTTTGCATGGGTGACGGATTTATCAACCATCTGCTGAGTAACACGTCAGGAAAATGTAATGCGACTTTCTGAGTTTCCAGGCCCTTCAAATTTAACACTCTGTACACACTGCGCGCATGCCCGCCAGCATTTTCGCCTGCCACCCATTGAAAACCCATTCATAAAGTCCAACGTGGGATGGAGCCGATTCCGCTGCGGCTTATTTGTACCGACTTTTTACTGCAGGCCCCACGCAGCGGCGCTCTCATTAAATCTGGTGAGCTTTGTTTTGTTTTATTGTCAACAACCTTTTAAGAGTTGCACATCAATTTTTTAATGTAAGAGAGACCGCTACGAGATCATAAAAAGGGGGTAAATGACTCTTACTGGCGGTTTAAAGGAGCTGTACGAAATATGGAAACTTCTCTGCCGCCCTCTTCTGGCTCATGTCATCATTGCAGCCTCCGGCAGCTTGATCATGATGCATGTGCAAGTATAAAACTCTGATTTTTTTCTTCTTTTTTCATCTTTCTTTGGGGTTTAGGTTGGATTTCTGACTGTATTTGATAAAGGTCTTTTCTTACTTTCACCATTTTCATGCTACAATTAAAAATTCTATTATTTTTGGAATGTGGGAGGAAACAGTGGTCCGGTGCTCGTTGGGCAGGAGGAGCAGGGAGCTTTGTCTGTTTTAAAATCACTCTGTAGCAGCTTCAGTCTCGTTGTCAGGGGACTTGGGATTTGTGGAATACAAACATGGTTTTTTTACATCATGTTGAAGTAACTGATTTTAAAAGTAGGCACATTTCAAAATTCATTTTCTGCCTGTATAAGCATTTAGGATTCCATCTGAGTCCCAACGTGAATCAAATCCTCTCGTACTATAGTTTTTTGGCAGACTAATGCACCTTTTCAGCTTTTTCACCCCTAAAACCACAGCATAAATCCTGCCGTCTTCGCGCCTTGTGTGGGCGACGGCCATGTGTGTTGACGTCAACATCTTTGTCTATGGCTCTATGCTAATGAATTGGAACAGGAACCAAGGGAGAGTAGATCTCCAGCTGCTACTCCCTGCCTCTGCACCCCAGGGTGAACTCGCTCCTCGGAGACCAATACATTTGCACTGCGTGCACGCGCACCCGTGCACAGCAGTGCACTAAGGGCCGGCGATACTGGGAATTTCGGTATCGATCCGATCCAAGTAAGTACATGGTACTATTGATCCAATACTGATATGTTTTGCTTGGAAATATCATGCTCATGGAATAATTGAACCCTACCTGGAGTTAACTTATAATTATGAGAAACATAGTAAAGATTTTAGGCAATTTTAAATGTTTTTTTTTTGTATTAGATAACTATATAACTCTATTGAATAAATTTAACACAAATAAAACTGTACAAAAGAGTGAATTCGAGAACTAAAGTTGTCAGGGTTGCCATGGCACCGAATTGTCCCCGCCCGTGTGGCGCCAGTTGCGGCTCGTTAACAGATTGGCTTTCTGTCTATTTGAGTTCAGTGCTCTCACACACCCTTTGTCAGTCCGTCAACGAACCTATGCCCCGCAAGACGTGGGTTTTGACTCGGTCCTGTTTCCTGTTGGTATTTCCTGTCCGGTATTGTTCCCGTTTATTTTTGTCCTGTTTAATGTCGGTTTCCAGTTTTGTTCCCGTCTATTTTTATCCTGTTTATTATTCCCTTCAGTTTTTGTTCCCGTCTTGTTTGTCCTGTTTATTTTCGATATCCTGTTTCATTATGTATCCTGTCTGTCTGTCCCGTCCTGTCAGGTATCGACCCCATCTGTCCGATATCAACTCGGGCAATTGGAATTGATCTCTGACTTCCTGTCTTTCCACGCCTGACAACTGTGTGAGAACGTCACACGTTTGGGTCCTGATCCAGTTCTGGTTCATGACAAAAATATCAGAATCTTTTGAAAATAAAGTCAGTTGAGGATACAAATTTTTAATTGCCACTCTAATTGCTGCATAAAAGCATTCAGTGTACAATAAGACAATAAAATCCCCCCATTTTTTCCCACCCAATAACCCTAAACACCTAATACACAGACACACACTATGGATAAAATAAAATAAAATAAAACACAGTAAATCATATCAGAAATACAATATAATTATGGCAAGGTACAGAACAACCATGTGAGGAGAAGGACCCGAGGGATAATAGCAGATGACCTCAACCACACCCTACCAATGCCCCCTGTCCCCCAAACGAGGAAAGTAAATAATAAAAAGGTACAATTAAAAACAACTGCAGAACACAAAAATAAAAATGTGACATGTAATGTAACTAAACAAAAATGATCATGTTACGTAGTGAGGCAGGATACTGTCACGGTTGCCATGGCGCCCAATTGGCCGCACCCGTGGGTCACGGTTGCCATGGCGCCCAATTGGCCCGGCCCGGGTGGCGCCAGCTGGAGCTTGTTGACGGATTGGCTCCTGAATCGCTGTTTTTACACGGCTAGTCCTTTTTCGCCTGTTTTTTGCTCCTACTTTGTCTCCCGTTACGACCTGTTTTGATCTCGACCACGTCTGTTCTCCCGTCCCGAATAACGACCCGTTTTTGTTCTCGACCACGTCTACTCTCTTCTCCTGGCTTTCGACTTTTTCTGTTCCTGCGATCGCTCGCCACGGAAGTCCCACTTCCGCGTCTGTAAAAAAAATAAAACCGTGAGTAACGTTACGCAAGTGGGTCCTGTGTCTCCATTCTGGTCCTGACAGATACACGCAGGAATTTGATAGTTTTTAATTGGGGAAGGGGGTTGAACACAAAGTGCTCCGATGGAGGAAAGACTAAATCAAAAACAGAAAACACAGTCCAAAACTAGGCAGCTGGTAAAAAAGGCAAAGTCTTATGAAATTCAACTTGACTGGTGAGTGTGGTACTGCAATCTATACTGTTCTAAGCAGACGATCCGACAGAAATATTTGTGGTTTCTGCTTTTAACTACTAAAGTTAATGAGCACCCGGTGTGTTCAATTAGCACTCTAGACACTACGGCATCCTCTACCTGGTTCGGACGAGCAGGACCCACACGGATCAATTCTCATAGTAACAATGGATTTACAGGTTTTTGTTTCCCAAAAGCAACATGTTTACATTTTGGTTCCAGCATCTTGCATCTTGTGTTTATGTAAATTTGTGGTGTTTCCATAATAGCAGATGGCATGACAGCACCAATTACACTTGGCATTGTCCTTTTCTGTAGTTAAAAAAAAAAACTCCACAATGGGCTGTTAGAATGGGGCCAATTTTTGGCCATCTTTTCTGCCTGGCAGGCAGGATGCAGCAACAGGCCGGGTAGGGTTTGCTAAAAGTTTGTCTGTTTGTCAGAACCTCAGGCATAAACTTGCCTAAGAAGTGCCAAAGACGCTGTGTGTGAGAGAGAAGGGCTGCACGATCTACATATAGTCAAGTCAAGTCATTTTTATTTGTATACCCCTTAATCACAAAGAGTCTCAAAGGGCTTCACAGGTTATTACACAGACTATTTTTTCAGAATATTATTACACCATCCCCTGATCTGGACCCAACATGAGGGCAAGGAAAAACTCAAAAAACCTCAACATGAGGAAAATGAAGAAACAGAAGCGTCTCTTTGAGGGAATTAGTGGAGGAGTGAAGTATTGAATGAATGAATGGAAACTTTATTTCGAACATTGAAATAAAAACAGAACAAAAACAGTAACTTAACAACAAAATAATGTTAGATAACATGTTCGAAAAGGGGTAGTAAGAAGCAAATGCTTATTTTTACTACCTCCTTCATCTTCCCTATAAAATACACCAATGATAATAACAACAATAGTAATAATATTAATAATAACAGTTACGATATAACAATAGCAACAATAACAACAAAGTTAACCATAGTAGTAGACGCAGTATTCCCAATCTCTCGTATCACTCACCCATTTTCTTCATCTCTGTATTCCGCCAGGAATGTTTTTTCGTATTTCAATTCGAACAAGTGAATAGTTGGACATTGTTTGATCTCGTCTTGTAGATTGTTCCAAAGTTTGACTCCGCACACAGACACACACATACTTTTCCTGGTGGTTCTCACCTTTGGGATTATAAATTTACTACAGCCCCTTAAATTATAATTTCCTTCTTTCCGAATGAATAATTTATGGATGTATTATGTATATTAGTATTGATAATATCAATATTTGGATCGGTTTGCCCAGTCCAACCATGCACGCACCCACTCACCCACACGTTTAAGACGGTTGGGAAGTGAAACCCAAGTCCAAAGTGACATTTGCGGCTCTTGCCTGTCCACTGGACTTGCGGTCAGAGTCTAATTGAAAAAAGAGGTCTGCAAGTTTCACGCAGAGCTGCCTGGTGATGACTAAAAAACCTCGAGGGACGCTATCTCTGCACATCTCATCAGCGTACTTTGACTCTCTCGCAAGCGGGTGGAAACGGCTTGACAGGAACATTCAGGAAACGAGTCATGTCAGCATATTTTCCCCAGTTACTTGGTTTAATTGGTTTTGTAACCAAAAAAAAAACTGCATTTTTTTTGTATTTGTGTCTGGTACATACAAAACCGAGCCAGAGGCATATGGTGAGGATAGTGCAGGGGTCTCCAACCTTTTTGAAGATGAGAGCGAATTTTTGTCACTGATGTAGAGTATTCAACGTTCAGGGTTGGGTAGGGTTACTTTAACTGGATTACTTTCAATGACTTTTGGATTAGTCCAATACCAAATATGCTAATAAAAGACAAAATAAACTAAATATGAATAAAATAATGACTCACAACACGTGGTAAGCTTTCTCTCCTGGCTTTGATCTCTTTGATCTCCGACAAAACTAACATAAAATGCGACAGAAACAAAATGAAAATAAATCCAAACAGCTTGCCAACATCATTTTTGCCGTTCCATGTATTCCGTTACTCCCCAAGCATGCGCAAAATTTAGTAATTTTATTCATATTTAGTTTTTTTTTGTCTTTTATTAGCATATTTGGTATTGGAGTAATCCAAAAGTAATTGAAAGTAATCAAGTTAAAGTAACCCTACCCAACCCTGTCAACGTTTGGTCGGAATCCCGTTTTGCAATGTCAGAAAATGATCAAACAATGTCAAAACACATGAAGTGAATATTGTGTTTTAAATCAATCACAAAGATTGTTTTCGCATCAAAGGTTGACGTGACAACCCCGCCACAGAGGGTCCGCCCCTCCCAGGAGACCGGGAACCAGAGCTGGTACACGTCTCACCTTGCAAGGGCAGTCTAAATTTGGCCAGAAAAAAAGGCAAGAGAGCATATCCTAACTATCCCAAAACAAAGTAGCCAGAGAACTTACCCAAGTCAGCACCCAAGCTTGACCAAGCCAGTGGCTAACTGGTGGGACAAATTTACCGCTTGTTATGTAGAATATAAAAAGCAGGTAGGCGGCTTGCATGGCTGCCGCAGTTATCGGTGTGTGAGTGTGTGTGTGTGAATGGGTAAGTGTGAGGCACATTTTAAGTGCATTGGGTGCCCTTTAGTGACATAAAAAGCTCTATGAGTGGAGACCATTCATACAAAATACATTATTCCTGAAAAACACAGTAAACATAAAATAAAATATTTACAAATTTAAAAAAAAAAAAAAAAACTTTAGTATTTTTGTACTACAAATCGAAAATTAAAAAAATAGGGGAAAAATGCATATCGACCGATCACAACAGGTTAAAAAAATTGTCTCAAAGGGAATTGATGGGGAGCCGGTTCCTGTTGCTCATAGAGCTGGTTCTGTCATGACCAGAACGGAAATAGGACCCACTTGTGTAACGTTTACCACAAGTGTTATTGAAGAAACGAAGAATGGCTGCGCCCACGATCCAATGTTCGCTGGACGCGGGAAGCGGGTTGCTCTCGTACTCCGCTTGTGATCCGAACGCGGAAGTGGATCTTCCGTAGTGAGCGATGGCGGTGTCAGCGACGGGAAAACTGGTCGGTAGCCGGGACTGGAGAGCAAAAACGTGGTCGAGGTCGGAAAAGAGTCGTAAGCCAGATCGGGACAGTATACGTGGTCGGGATCAAAAACGGGTCGTAAGCCGGGACAGGAGAGCAGATGTGGTCGACATCAAAACAGGTCTTAGCCGGAGACAAACGGGAGCAAAAACGGGACAGGCGGGAGTCAGGGCTTGAAAAAAGGCTTGCCTTGAAAAACAGACGTTTGCAGACGGACTGACAACAGGGGGTTGACAGGACAGGGTTTAGATAGTGGGGAAGCCAATCCGTCAACGAGCTTCAGCTAGCGCCACACGGGCGGGGCCAATTGGGCGCCATGGCAACCGTGACAGGTTCGTTCCAGAAAGACACATCACTAAAGGCCATCACTGAAGGCCTAGGTGAGAAATGCACGGAACAAAACTGCGCTCCACAGATCCAATTGCAATAAGATATATTGCTTCCAGTCAGCTATGAGTTTGATTTTAAATCGCCTGCATTCTTTTATAAGGCGCTCGTTGAGTGTATTTTGAAATTGTGGATATAAAAACGATGTTCTATTGAGGTTTCATAAAAGGTGTATGGATTTAGTTTCCCTCTTGTGATGGTCTATGTTATCGCTTCAAACCAGTTCTGGCCTCGCTATTCAAAGTCTCTAATCTGTTGACTGTCGCACTTTCTGTGTGCTCTTCTGAATAGGATTAAATGCATAGACTGCATATTTCTCATACTCTTTTGCACATGCAGAAGAACGGAAGAATTGTCCGAGGTAAAGCATGTACGGCTTTAAGCTAATCACATTTTTTTTTCATGTGGCTCAGGAGATGAATATCTCTGTGATATTTAAAAGGACAGTGTGTTTTTTATAGCGCCTCCTGGTGGTAAATTAAAAACAATTTGAACACGGAATCCATCCATCCATCCGTTATCTGCATCGCTTATCCTCAGTAGGGTCGCGGGGGTGCTGGAGCCCATCCCAGTTATCTTCGGGCAGTGGGCAGGGGATGCTGTCATGATTATTGATTTGGATCACCTGTGCCCGCTCATTTGGCGCCTTCTGATTGGTTCCCTGTCCCTTTTTAAGCCCAGTCCTTTCACTCTCTGGTTGTCAGTCTGTCAGCGAAGCTTTGTTATTACAAGGCAAGCATTTTTGACCCTGACTCCCGCCTGTCCTGTTTTTCCACCTGTAGGTTCCTGATCTCCCCCGTTTGTCCCTGTTTATGATCCCGACCACGTCTGCTCCCCCGTCCCGGCTTACGACCTGTTCTCGATCCCGACCACGTCTGCTCTCCTGTCCCCGCTATCGACCTGTTATTCTGTCCTTGACACCGCCATCTCCCGCTACAGAAGATCCACTTCCGTATTCGGATCACGATCTGATTGCGAGAGCGACTTGCTTCCCGCGTCCAGCAAGCACAGGCGCAGCCCTTCCTCCTCTATATCTCAATAAATTTGTGAGAAATGTTACGCGATTGGGTCTACCGTTTGTGTTGGTCGTGACAGATACCCTGAACTGGTTGCCAGTCGCAGGGCACACTGAGACAGACCACTCACTCGCTCATTCACATCTAGGAACAATTTGGACAGGCCAATTAACCTGACATGCATGCTTTTCGAATGTGGGAGAAAACCGGAGTGCAAGCACGGGGAGAACATGCAAACTCCACACAGGACCTCAGAATTGTGCCGTGGACTCGCTAAAATTTGTGACATTTCAGACTTCAAAAATCACGATATAAAACTGTAATTTCTTGTTAAGCATCAACAATAAGTGGGACACAATCATAAAGTGGAACACACTTTATTGGATATTTTTTGGGGTGTGCAAAATGATTCAGCCCCATTGCGTTAATACTTTATAGCGCCACCTTTTGCTGCGATTACAGCTGCAAGTCGCTTGGGTTATGTCTCTATCAGTTTTGCACATCGAGAAACGGATATTTTTGCCCATTCCTCCTTGCAAAACAGCTCGAGCTCAGTGAGGTTGGATGGAACGTGTTTGTGAACAGCAGTTTTCAGTTCTTTCCACAGATTCTCAATTGGATTGAGGTCTGGACTTTGATTTGGCCATTTTAACACCTTGATATGTTTTTTGGTGAACCATTCCATTGTAGCTTTGGCTATAAATGACAATAAATGTAACCGCAGTGTACCCGTCCCACCAAGATCCACATTCTGGCTGGACTGGATGATGAGGCTTTTATTACAGTTGCTGCAATGGACGACACAACATACACACACACCATGTGGTTAACACCTCCGCTGGTTCTCAACATCTATGAAGGAAATTAGCATTTCAGTAGAGTACAACGTACGGCAAAACTAACATAAATGGCGACAGAAACGAAACGAAAATGAATCCAAACAGCTTGACAACATCGATTACATTACTGTGTATGTTGCAAGATTTGTCAGTGGTGGTTTTAATGTTGTTAATAAACTTTTTGCGGAGCACCAAAAGATTGTGGTTAGCAGCGCGCTTCCGGTCATAAAATCAGGCTAAACTAAACCTTACCTTGTACCAGCAGGTGGCGCTGTTGGACACGTCATTGCAGGATACTTATACACAAACTATTAGAACATATTCCAGCAGGAATATCAACAAAACAAAAGTTATTATTACACCCGTTACATAAATCCTTTTTCTAAAGAATATGTTTGTTTACAACCAGGCTTTGCATGCCCAAGACACACCACAGGAAACGGTGCCCGTATGACCCGTGTGTTTAAGTGATCCGCCCACCTATTGAAAATGAAAATAAATAAAAAATGTTCTATTTTATAAAACAAATATAAAAAAAGAAAATACAGAATCTTTAAAAAAATATTTCTATCATTTCTTTATATGACGAACTTACGTCAAAACGTTTAGTTTTGATACTAGCAGGTTAACATGTTATCGTCTAACTCTTCTTTCTTTTTCATTAAATCTTCTTAAAAAGCCTCGTTTAAAAATATAAATTAAAACGTTTAGAACTGGAATTGAAAATAAATCCCTTAAAATCGCGACATAACATTTTTATTTATATGTTTTATTTCAAACCTCTTGCCATATATTGTCACAGTGATTTGTTGTGATTGCAGTTCTGTACTTTGACCACTAGATGTCCATGTTGCTCTTCAATCTTCGCCGTCCTCCCCACCCATCTTTCTTTCCGCATCCTTTGACTTTTTCTCGTAAAAGTAGTCAAATGCCCCCATAGGCATATTGTTTTCATCTTTATAGTTTTTGGAAAAAAAAAAAAAAGTCAACATATAAATGGCGCTTTGGGACTGACGTTTATTCCCAGAAAAGCCGGGAAGGACACACTCGGGTCTCTTAATGATCATATATTTTGATGTATATTAGTTCCGTGTTTTTGTAGCATTTATGTCTGCAGGACGGAAGGAAGGAAGTAAAGAAGGTACAGAGAAAGGAAGGTAGGAAGGAAAGAAAGAAGGTAGGTATAAATGAAGGAAAGAAGGAAGGTAGGTAGAAATGAAGGAAAGAAAGGAAGGAAGGTAAGGGGGAAGAAAGAAAGGAAAGTAGGTCAGTAGAAATGAAGGAAAGAAACAAGGAAAGAAGGAAAGAAAAGAAGATACACAGGAAGGAAGGAAAGGAGGTAAGTAGAAATGAAGGAGAGAAAGGAGGAAAGAAAGGAAGAGAGGAAGGAAGGAATGAAGGTAAGGAGAAAGAAAGAAAGAAAGAAAGAAAGAAAGGAAAGAAGGTCAGTAGAAATGAAGGAAAGAAACAAGGAAAGAAGGTAAGGAAAAGAAAGAAAGGAAAGAAGGTCAGTAGAAATGAAGGAAAGAAACAAGGAAAGAAGGAAAGAAAGGAAGGTACACAGAAAGGGAGGAAGGAAAGTAGGTAGGTAGAAATGAAGGAGAGAACGGAGGAAAGAAAGGAAGAGATGAAGGAAGGAATGAAGGAAGGTAAGGAGAAAGAAAGAAAGGAAAGAAGGTAAGGAGAAAGAAAGAAAGGAAATAAGGTAAGGAGAAAGAAAGAAATGAAAGAAAGTCAGTAGAAATGAAGGAAAGAAACAAGGAAAGAAGGTAAGAAGAAAGAAAGAAAGGAAAGAAGGTCAGTAGAAATGAAGGAAAGAAACAAGGAAAGAAGGAAAGAAAGGAAGGTACACAGAAAGGAAGGAAGGAAAGAAGGTAGGTAGATATGAAGGAGAGAAAGGAGGAAAGAATGGAAGAGAGGAAGGAAGGAATGAAGGAAGGTAAGGAGAAAGAAACAAAGAAAGGAAAGAGGGTCAGTAGAAATGAAGGAAAGAAACAAGGAAAGAAGGTAAGGAAAAGAAAGAAAGGAAAGAAGGTCAGTAGAAATGAAGGAAAGAAAGGAAGGTACACAGAAAGGAAGGAAGGAAAGTAGGTAGGTAGAAATGAAGGAGAGAAAGGAGGAAAGAAAGGAAAAGAGGAAGGAAGGAATGAAGGAAGGTAGGGAGAAAGAAAGAAAGGAAAGAAGGTAAGGAGAAAAAAAGAAAGGAAAGAAGGTCAGTAGAAATGAAGGAAAGAAACAAGGAAAGAAGGTAAGGAGAAAGAAAGGAAGGAAAGAAGGTCAGTAGAAATGAAGGAAAGAAACAAGGAAAGAAAGGAAGGTACACAGGAAGGAAGGAAGGAAAGAAGGTAGGTAGGAATGAAGGAGAGAAAGGAGGAAAGAAAGGAAGAGGGGAAGGAAGGAACGAAGGAAGGTAAGGAGAAAGAAAGAAAGGAAAGAAGGTAAGGAGAAAGAAAGAAAGGAAAGAAGGTGAGTAGAAATGAAGGGAAGAAACAAGGAAAGAAGGTAAGGAGAAAGAAAGAAAGGAAAGACGGTCAGAAGAAATGAAGGAAGAAACAAGGAAAGAAAGGAAGGTACACAGAAAGGAAGGAAGGAAAAAAGGTAGGTTGAAATGAAGGAGGGAAAGGAGGAAAGAAAGGAAGAGGGGAAGGAAGGAAGGAAGTCAGGAAGCAAAAGCGGATGAGGGGTGAGTTTTGACAGCAACTGACTTGTGTCGTTCGCGAACAAAAGGTCTCTATGAGCCGGCTCTTGAAAATAATCGAAAGGATCCGGCTCCCCAGCTATTAACGGCTGGTTTCCTCCAAGAGGCCTTTTTTCTCCTATGATTAGTCAACCTGCATGTTTTGGGGATTCGGTGATATTGACTTTAAATTTGTTAAGCATAAAAAGGTTAAAATTGTCTGTATTTTATCTTTTTTTGTAGACCTATAATTTAATTATATTTCCAGTGTTTTTCTGTAAGTCTGTCAACATGAAAATTAAAAGTTTATCTTTTTTTTCTTCCTTTTTTATTTCTTTATTTTCTTTCCTTATTCCCTTTTAAGTCAATAACAACTGGTAATGTGGGGATTAAAGCAACAAAAACAACCTGATTTCTTCGACATACAACTTCTTTTAATATAATGGAAAAGTTACTTTCCTTGGTAACTATTTACTTTTAATATACAGTAATTCAGTTGATAACTCGGTTACTTTTTGGAAGAAGTACTTAGTAACCATAACTAATAACTAGTAACGTACCCGACACTGGTCTTCTGCAACGTTGTGTGGGTAAACACTGCTGCATTCTAAGGAATTGCCGCTAGATGGTAGTATGTGTCTTTGATATGAAAATGCATTGAGGGCAGGGGTCTTAAAACTTACTTGTTGGCCATCCCATCTAGTCAGTAATAATAATAATACTTAGACCAGACATTTCCCAAAGTATGGCCCGAGGGGCTAGTTAGACCCGTGATGATTATATATATATATATGTGTCACCTTCCTTATAAGGATTATGTAAAGATTTTATTCGAGGCTCCAAACATACTTTTTGCTAACCCATGCTTTAATTCGAGTTAAACGTCTCCCAATTTCGAGCCTTGCCTAACTAATTAGCAGCTGCAATAACATTAGCCATTCATATTAAGGCGGGGGGCACAAAATATCTTCTTATAAACCCAAATTAGCCTGCGGGCTGTGCGGATCTTAAAACTCCTTGTGATTAAGGATTATAAGATTAAACATGATGTCATGATTGCCAAAATGAAAACACCTGGGGCAATCGCTTGGCGCGCAGGAGCGCGCTCTCTGATTGGCTGGCACTCCCCTCTTAAGCTGTCAGCACCCAGAGGGGAGTGTCAGACTGTACTTGTGTCCCTCTGTAGGTTTCGCCAGATTACCAGTACGAAAGACATCTCCTGCTTGATTCCTGCCTGCTTCCTGTTTGGACCCGTTTCTGTCCCACGTTTACGATCTACTCTCCTGCTCTGGCCACCGACCTGCCCGCTAAGCTATATCGATTCTGCCTACCTGTCATGGAGTGCCATTCCGTCCAACGCTGCTAGCGACCGACAACCATCAGCTTCCAAAGCAAGCTGTCAGGTCAATCCAATAGATTCCTTTAAAACTAAGGCAATTGGGTCCGAGATTCCATTCTGGTTCGTGACACATGACTTGACTAAACTAGACCAGGACATTGAATATAAAAAACATATTTTAGAGGCAGTTAAGTAAGTTACCCTAGATGTGAAAAATGCCATAAAAGGTGACTCAGCATTTAGTCTGAGGTCTGCGCAGCCCTTTTAGACCCCTTGTGATTAGGGTCTATACAAATAAACGTGACTTGACTTGAATAGACCAGAAGGACATTGAATATCAGGACCATATTTTACAGGCATTTAAGTAAGTTACCCTGGATGTGAAAAATGCCCCCAAAAATTTATTTTGGAAACGATAAGAAGACAGTGAACAAACGTTTTCCAAATGTACACTTTATTTTAAACAAAAGTACAAAAAAAAACATATTTACAATACTTGCATGACAATTCACTTTCTTTGGTCATTCGTCCAATCGGATGCTTTTGATTCAGAAATTAATACCAACGATTCATCTCCAGTCCGCAAGCGCGTTTTTTTTTGTCTTTTTTTCTTTAATTCATCAAAACTTCTCGTACAACATAAATAGCAACAGCGACCACAATAAAACCAAAAACTCATACTTCACAAACGGCTCGGTCCTTGCCTTCAAAACTCATCGACTGAAAACGTGAATCGCCGAACTGAGGGGGGCGGGATTTCCTTGAAATGAAGGCAGAACGGACGACGACGACGGTACATTTGGAAAAAAAAAAAAAAAAAAAGACCAACTTCAGTATTAACCCTTGAGCCTTCCTACGTATGAACAAACAAACCGAGACCTTCGTAGAAAAAAACGAAAAGATGATATGAGACACGATGCGCTTTCTACACGAAAAGGCAAAACTGGTCTAGAAGTTTTTCGAACTGGCAGCAACTAATCAAAGAAGTTCCTTCCTAACAAACAAGATGGCTAACAAAAAACAGAAGCTACACTGTGTCCAGTCGTGCATGCTTTAGCACACGCGGTATCCAATTTATTATTATTTTTTTTCTCTTTAATCCGGATTAGGATTAGATTTGTAGTAACATTCTCCCTGAAATCGAATCCAAGCCGTCTCCATTGTAACGTAGAATTTTCTATTTTAAATTCTTCTTTCCCAAAAGATGAGGTGAGGAGAGAAACGTGCAAAGTTCCATGTTCTCACTGCAAAAGGACAACGGCGTTAGCGGGAATTCGCGTCACGGTGCTCGAGCGCTTGCCACCTTTCACATTCCCAAAAGATGGCGGGCGGCGTGGGCCGGGGATTCTACACTTCAGCTTTTTGGCTGTTCTCCTCCACTTTCTCCTCCAGCTTGCGTTCCTCCTCGGAGGAACCGTTCTCCTTCTCGCCCGTCTTCCAACTGCCTTGCCTGATGAAAATGGCAAAATGGCACAATAGCATGGAATAATGTCATATCCCGGTGTTTACTGTATTTTAAACCTGTTTTTCAGTTGGCTGACTCACTTGGATTTCTTCTGGTAGATTCCGTAGGCCAGGCCGATGACCATGGCGGCGATGAGGAGACCGACCACTACTCCGACCACCAGCTTGGTTTGATCAGCATCCTCCGATTGGTCTGAAAAACCAACACAGGAAACAAAATCCAATGTCAGGTTTTTGACAGTCATGTTCCTGTGAGGACCTCCTGAATCACGACAGGAACTTGCAACCTAAAGCCAGCTGGATGTATACACTGCCACTGCGCATGATCATGAACGGCAGGGGTGAATGTTTATGACAGCAAATTTGTTAAGGACAGGCATGTCAAACACAGTCCGTGGGCTACTCATGGGTTCTTAGGTGGCTATATGGTGGACGCCAAATATCTACACTTGGTTTTTTTTTTTAATATTATGCTGGCCACGAGCATTGAAAGAGAGACGCTACTGCTGGTGTCATGACCAAGTGCCCCAAGTCATTGCTGAAGCCATCAGCACAAGGATTTCCACCAGAAAACACAATCAGCCAGCAAGGCAGTCCATTGCCTTTGTCAAAGCTGGGGAGAAACCACAGCAGCATCAGGATGAAGTAGCTGGTCTCCTGGCAACAGCCAAGGACTGTCAGTTGAAAGTAGACCTAGGGAAACAGCTCAAGTTCCCAAAGAACATTGCGGTGACCACAATCAGGCCTAAAATCATCCTTGTGTCAGACACAACAAGTTAAGTGGTCCTGCTGGAATTGACTGTTCCCTGGGATGCCAGGGCGGAGAAGTTTATAGAAAGGAAGCGAGCCAAGTATGAGGCACTGACAGCCAAATGCCGAAGCACGGACGGAAGACCAGGTACAATCCCACAGAGGTCGGGTGCTGAGGATTTGCAGGTCAGAGTGAAGGCACTGCACAACAGGTAAGCCATCAGCGACACAGCAGAGAAGGTGTTCAGATGGCTGTAGATCAAGCGGGGCGACACATGGTCACAGGCTCTTGAGACAGGACTTGATCAACCCCGGCTGGGTACTCTGGGCAAGAATGTCTGTTGTGAGACCCGGAGCACCCAATGGACCCAGGTCTCAACACTGATGATGTGTCTTAAGTTGCACCAAAATTGTATATCAGAACCTATTCATTCGCCCTATATTTGTAGCCTAACCTACAAATATCAATCACATATATTTTCTTAAGCACAACACATTTCCAATGGGAAAAACACATATTTTTGTGTTTGGCATTGAATTTTAAGCCAGGATGTGTCATAGTAACACCTAACTTGCGTGCATTTCTTAGACGCGCTCAATTATTATTATTTTTTTCATCTTTTTGGGCGTTTGTTCCAACCTGAACAAGCCTGATAAAAGTAAAATAAAGATATATGGAATCATTAGGGTTCTTTGAACTAAGTTGGGCATTGCGAACATGTAATAAATAGAGAAAATATTTAACTTTCCTATTCAGGGACACCTCAAACAACTCACCCTAAATATTACAGTTGAATATAGTTAAATATATGCAGCTTTAGATCTGAGCCAACTCACCACACTAAAAAAAACTCAAGTGGGAGCTATCAATACAAAATGCTTGCCTCAATTGTCATACTGCTTTGAATCAATAAAACAATGAATAGAAAATAAGAGTTTTCGCAGTAAACAGATACAACTACCAGGCTGGGCCTACTGAAGCTGAGAAAATTATCTCTGAAAACAAATGTGGTGCCATCACACCTTTTCTCCTCTCTCTCATTGCACTCCTGCAATCTACTAAATGCTGCTAGCTTTCAGCTTTGAAGATGGTGGCGGCGCGCATGGATGCAGCGGCTCACAGCTTTTCAGCAAATTTTCTATTTATTACCATTCTCTTGTCTTTTTTGCTTTATTTTCTGGACAAATGCGTCGCCAATAATACCTATAGTCGGGAGGAACTTATACAATTGGGTCTGCGTCTAAATTTTGACTTTTTGGGCGCTTTTTATACCACCTTTGATATCCCGCAAGAAATATACGAGATACGGGATCTCCGTGGGTGGCCAACCCACTTATGAAGCGGCGGAGACGGTGTAGGGATCGTAAACAAAAGCGGGGCTGTCGCTCGGCCAAGTGTGCTAAGCTAAGGGAGCTACATCGGCGAAATGACAGTGAAGGACACGAAGATGATGAAATTGTGCCTAAACATGACATGTGCATCTATATCAAACATCAAATCCCGAGTAGCAGCACATACTGTATACCAATGTCATTCAAGTGTGCACTGCTGAGCAGGTCAAACATGTTGAACTTGGTGAAGTCTTTGCCAAGTGAGTTGACACGAAAAAGTTGAGGCACAGCAGCTGAATGATTTTATATCCGAGAACAATCTTTTTGAATCTATGCAATCAGGATTCAAAGCTAACCACTCAACTGAGACAGCAATGATTAAGGTAACCAATGATCTTCTACTGGCAATAGACTCCGGCGCTTCATCACTCTTGCTGCTGCTGGACCTTAGTGCTGCCTTTGACACTGTGGACTTTTAGTGCTACCTGTGGTGTTCCGCAGGGTTCAGTACTTGGCCCCCTTCTTTTCAGCATTTACATGCTTCCATTAGGTGATATTATTCGCAAGTATAACATCAAGTTTCCATTGCTACGTAGATGACACTCAACTATATCTTCTGATGGAGGAATCTGCCACACTAAACTGTGGAAATCTGGAGGCCTGTCTCACTGAGATAAAAGAATGGATGTCACTCAACTTCTTGCGCCTTAACTCTGAGAAGACTGATATGTTAGTCATTAGTCCAACTAAATGCCGTGACTTGTGTCCTTTCAAACACAAGTTAAGATTATTACTAAAACAGCTTGTTTGCAATAATCTGTGGTCTGTGGAGCCCTTTGAGACTCTTTGTGATTAAGGGCTATACAAATAAACATGACTTGACTGCTTGGTTTACTTATTGTTCAATTTACGGTGGGCCGGATTGAACCATCAGAACTGCCATAAGTTTGACATGCCTGGTTTAGGACCTTCTTGGCTCAGCCGGTTCGACAATGGGTCATGATTGCCAGGATGCTGGAGGCGCCACTCCTGTTTCCCCCGTCAACATCTATCTATATTTTGTCCAATAAAACACTATCCTTTCAGCCCCCAATTCTCACAAGCAAACAGTTGTCCACGACTTACCTCGTTTATCCACTCTCACCTCCTCAAATACTGAAATCAGATATGAAATCAAAAATTAAGGTTCAACCAAGGCAAAAAAACTGACATCTAGCGCTACATCTAGTCTACTTTCTGCATGCAGTAGGTGGTTTAGATCAGAGAGAGAGAGAGGACAGGACGAGTCCCAGCATCCCAACACACGGGCAAAAACAAAAAAGGAAGGATCGTTGGCATGGCAAAACTTCCAGATGAGATGGTCGGTGGCATGCGTTAAGTGGTTAGTTGTGATGTTAAACAAAAGTATTCGGAAATACCTTGATGGATCCATTGACAAATGGGCAAAGTGTGTTTTGTGTGGTTGTATTAACGTTTTTGTAATTAAATAGTAGAGAAAGAAGCTCAAAACAGGCATAAAAATGGATCAGGGATTAAAAATGTGAGAAGGCTGTGGAGGAAAAACCCTATGTTTTTGTAGATAACAAGCACCCCGATTTAGTTTGACTTTTTCTCTGATCTAACTAAGAATTCAAAGTGATAAACCTTGTTGAATACATGCGGCCATGGTTTAAATCATTTATTGACAACAATGAACAAAACACCAACATAAATTCTAGAACGTATTTATTCCAAGATCTGATTCATCATTAGATAAAACAAAGTTTTTCTCCCCTTTTCTCCCGTGTTTTTTTAATGTATTAATATCTTTCAGGACAACTTTCTGTTTTCCCCATTCTCTAACGTTTGTCTCTGGTACTGTGGATAAAAACAGTGTGACAATGAAATAAATGCGCGTTACATACAAATACTCTTGCCCGCGTGAACTACACTGATTTCATCTCAAACGTAACATCTGAAAAGCCCAATTCATTCAGGGAAAGCTCACAATACCTTCCCTCCCCTCCTCAAAACATTTTCTACTTGGATCTATACAATTCAAATACGTCAACCTTTTTTATTTCAAAACCAGGAATTTGTCCTCAAGGTGAGAGTTACATCAGGCCCTTTGAGGATACCCCATTACGCTGATGTGTCCCTCGGAGAAAAAGGGCATTATAATCCATAAAATTGGAGGTTTATGATTAGTTTCTTTTGTAATATTTCGTCACTGTCCCCTCCCACCAATCTGCATCCGCCCAATACTCTACTCAACCAGCTCAATACATATCCCACGGAAGGTAAATCAAATCATATATTTTTTTACATGTATTTTATCATATGCATACTTATACATGTAATTTTACCATCTTAGACGTTTACTGTACCAGAATTTAACAAATGGAAGAACCTAAATATAAATTATTTCTATACTTGGATGCAGGAAGATAGAAAGGTTAAATGAGTAATAACTTGTGTAAATTTTGTTAATAAGAGGAAAAAAGCAGTTTGAGGATGTGAGAATGGAAATGATAGAGAGTCAGCATGCGAGCAGAGGCGGTGAAACTAAGGTGAGAAGACTTCACCGCCGCTAATGGCGTACTTACGAGGAGACACATAAATGTCCTGTGAGTCCACGCCGAACTCATTGGACACAGTGCACGAGACGGTCAGGTTGATGGTAGGCACCACTTGAATCTTGTGCGTGACCTTGCCGTTGATGAAAGGACTTTCGTCGAACTAAAAAACAAAATGGCAATGTTGTTCAATTGCCTTTGAGGAATCTTTAAGTCGTGAAGGATTTTATACATTTGACTATAAAGGATTTTATACGATTGAATACAAGTTACATTTATTGAGTGCAAGGAGGATTTTCACAGAATATGCTATAGTTCAATGACAGGTCACGCCGTTCCAAATGCAGAGTATTTTGACTAGGGAATTTTGATAACAGGACGGAGGACGGCAGGGGATGTTTTGAGAACAAGGCCAGGATGACATAGAAACGCTCGGTGTTGTTTTGAGTTTTCCAGACATCGCGACGCCCAGGGGGGGGGCTTCCTTGGCACGCCGATGGGAGGAGTCGAGAAGCCATCTTGCGGGGAGACGTGGGCCGAGAGGTGAAAGCTAGAGGACTTCAGAGAGGGCTTGACAGAGACTCTCACGACACTAATTCGACTAATTCGGCCATTTTGGATGGAGTAGACTTAGTTAAATTGCTAATTAAATTAATTAAATCTGCCCCGTGTGAAAATGTCGGCTTTTCTTGTTCATTTTTTCCATCAAGAAACGAGCGCGCCTTGTTGGGTGAATGTAGGCTGTGTTTGGTCAAAGGAGTCGGATAACTAATTCAAACAATTTGATGAACGATACATTTTATATTTAAAACCTAACAGTAGCCAATTTACTTTTCTTAATATTCCTTCAAAGTCCTTATCAATAACATCTGTTGTCGAATTCAATTGAGGAAGTATGATCTGTGGTAAGGTTGTTTAGTCATTGTTGCAGTGGCTCTTTGTCAAAAATGGATAAGGACAAAATAATACGGACAATGTGGCAATTTTCCGAAAATGCCTACTTGTTATTTCTCTGAGCTCTTTTCACTGTGTGACAAGTATTTTCAGGATGTCCTCTAATTATTGAGGTAATTTATGCAGATGTTACATATCAATATTTATCTTGCATGAATACAATATATAGATTTCTGGTCAGAGTTATAAAACCAAACAATCGTTGTTATAAAATGGGCTTTCTGTTTTTTTTTTCCACATTCATTTATTTTTTTCAGGCATATTGCAACAAACATCAAATCACAAACTCACAAATCACCTGTAAAGAAAATGGATGATAGGTTGAAGCCAAAAGCTTATAGTGTCATGATTTGACTCAGCTTCGCCCGCTCCTTTGGCTCCGTTTTTGCTCCCGTCTGTCTCCGGCTACGACCCGTTTTTGATACTGACCACATCTGCTCTCCCGTCCCGGCTTACGACCCGTTTCTGACCCCGACCACGTCTGCTCTCCCGTCCCGGCTTACGACTCGTTTCTGACCCTGACCAGGTTTTGCTCTCCTGTCCCTGGCTATCAACCTGTTTTTCCATCCTTGACACCGACATCGCTCGCCACGGAAGATCCACTTCCGTGTTCGGATCACAAACTGAGTACGAGAGCAACTTGCTTGCCGCGCCTAGCTAACGCCGGATCGTGGCCGCAGCCCTTCCACCTACCTTTAATGAAACTTGTGAGAAACGTAACGCAATTGGTTCCTGTTTCAGTTCTGGTCCTGACATATAGGAGACCCTAAATAACTTTGGATGCTTCTATCAATAATTCCAACTCATCCTAATGTCTTACATCATTATGACAATCATTTCTTAGTTACTTTAGAAATTATGATGTTGTTTAGAGGTGGGTTGCATCGTTTGACGTTTCCTCATAAAGTTGAAAGTAGAATATTTTCTTTATTAAATATGTTGACAATCCCCAACGTAGTTCAAAAAGCCCTTATAATTTGTTTTTCCCATTGTGCCTATATCAAAAAACACCTGTTCAGGGCGGACTACATTATATGCACATACCCATGTGTTCAACCCTAACCCCAAACTAAAATTAAAAAGGAAGCGTTTATTCGAGCGTGTCTAAGAAATGCACGTACTTGCACATGCAACATAGGGAGCTGAATGATGACCCAAGCCAGGGGATGGCAGACATGGGTAAAAAAGTAATAAGTCGTGTAAAAGTTAAAATTCCGTAGAGGTCCTTTAAATCATGATATATATTTTAATGATTCTGAGATTCGCCAACCTCCAAACCCCCCCACCCCAATCTTATCCTACTTAAGTCTCTGGCAACAATACAGTACATAAAACCTGGGACAAATATGAATTTCAAAATGGGAATTTATTAAATTAATTTCTAATTGATCTTTAAAGAAAGGCGACACAGCAACTGAGTGGTTAAATGAAATGATCTGAAATAATCTGCATTTATATAGCGCTTTTCAAGTCAATGACTTCCCAAAGCACTTTACATTGTGCTTCACATTTCCCAATAGCGGCCGTGATCTGTGCAGCCATGTAAGGCGCTAACCTGCTTATTGGGGGGTATTGGGGTTTCAGTGTCTTACCCAAGGACACTTCGGCATGTAACACGGACAAGCCGGGATTCGAACTGGGATCCCTTAATCCGATAATGATCGCTCTACCTCCTGAGCTACTGCCGCCCCAGTAGTTAGTTCCCACAGTTCTGAGGTAATGGGATCTAATCCTACAAAGCGGAGTTTGCATGTTCTCCCCGTGCTCGTGTGGGCTTCCTCCGGGCACTCCGGTTTCCCCCCACATTCCAAAAACAAGCTTCTCAGGTAATTTGTCCGGTCCAAATTGTCCGGAAGTGGGAATGAATGAGTGAGTTCTCTGTCTCTGTGTGCCCTGTGACTGGCCGGCAACCAGTTCAGGGTGTCCCCTGCCCACTGCCTGAAGATAGCTGGGATGTGCTATAGCACCCCCTCGACCCTACTGAGGATAAGCGGTGAGGATAATGGATGGATGTTCTTCAAAGGGACACTGAAATATTTGACAACTGAATATTGCTGTATTCTTTGGTGCAACCAGAAACAATTTCTTCAAAACACAAGGCAGAAATAACAAATTACGGATACTCAAAGTGCCAAAACTGCACTAGTTTCTTCTTATTTCTTTTGCCCAGCCTTCCATAACGTTTTGGGAGACACCTGTAGCAGCAAAATGCCAATCATACCAGGGCCCTTTAAGCTAGGGTCATGTTATGTCAAATAAATGCAAATTTCTTGACCTACAAATATTTTAAAAATGCACATTTATCTGAGGGATCATGTATATTTGCCTAGTATTCCAAATAATACAGTTTGTTCTTTTTTTGGCGGCTTTAGCTCAGGAGGTAGAGCGCTCGTCTTGGGATCAAGAGATCGCAGGTTCGAATCCTGGCTCCTGCGTGTTACATGTCGAAGTGTCCTTGGCTAAGACACTGAACCCCTAATGCCCCCAATAAGCAGGTTGGCGCCTTGCATGGCTGCACGGCCGCTATTTGTGTGTGAGTGTGTGTGAATGGGTAAATGTGAAGCACATTGTAAAGCGCTCTGGGAAGTCCTCATTGACTTGAAAAGCGCTATATTAATGCAGATCGTTTCATTTGAATTAATTAAGATTTTTGACCATTAGGATGGTCTAAATAATACACAATATCCATTTAAATGTAAAGGATAAAAACTGTCAGTACCGTGCAGTTAAGTCATGCAAGCACTGTAAAAATAGCATTTTTAAGATCGAATTCCTGCCTATGCTAGCACCAAGCTATTGGACATATTTAATTCATTCATTTTCCACCCTAAGGAGAGTGCATAAAAATCCCAAACAGGGATCGAACCCCGGACCTCTTAACTGTCCGACGGATTTTGTAACCAGTCATTCTCAATGCCACCTCTAATGGACATTATTTTAGGCAAAAATGTTCTTGGTTGGTTGAATTTTGACATTTAGGTATTTCCACCAGTCTTGTTTTTACAGTAGAATTTGAATGCAATGTTTTCCTACTATCTGTTCACATAATTGCAATTTCCTTAAGCTACCACTGTGAGGCAATGTTAGCCCAGTTTGTTTTTCTCGTCCAACTACATAAGGAACAAAGTTCCAGAAGCATCCCCTTCAGTAGATCTAAATATACTCACAAATGAGTGTAGAGTCTACTCTCACAACCATTAGCAATACTTGTGCTCAAGTCTTCCTTCAAATGGTGTCTTAAAAGGGCAAACTGAAAATAAACCTTTTTGTAAGGTGCAGAAAATGTAAAAGCTTCATTATCACCCATAGGGGATGTTCATCTGACTAAGAGGAGTGAAAATGATCTCTCACAAAATAGATTTTAAACCCAAACTCTTCCAGGTCACGAATGTAATTCAGCCACCTGACGCTTTGTCAGAGGAGGGCGGGGGAGGTTTTTTTCTCCGTCGTGTTGAGAAATCAAGATTGTTTAAGCCTTTTGACGGTGCACCTGCCTCAAATTTCCAGTACCGGATATTTTTGCAGGTGTGACTGCTGGTTGGGGAACCGCTAACAAAGTGCAACGTGATCAACAGGGAAGTGTCAGCTTTGGAACTGCTTCTGCCTGATGCGTTCGTGAGGATTGCAAAATGTAGTTGAAAACTGCCAGGACCAGAACGGAAATCAGACCCAATTGCGTTACGTTTCTCACAAGTTTTATTAAAGGAAAGAGGAAGGGCTGCGCCCACAGTCTGGAGTTCGCTAGGCGCGGGAAGCAAGTCGCTCTGAACGCGGAAGTGGATTTTTCCGTGGCGAGCGATGGCGGTGTCTGGAAAACAGGTTGATAGCCAGGACAGGAGAGCAAAAACTTGGTTGGGATCAAAAACGGGTCGTGAGTCAGGACGGGAGAGCAGACGTGGTCAGGAAAAAAAGCGGATCGTAGACCGAAACAGACGGGAGCAAAAATGGGACAGGTGGGAGTCAGGGTCGGAAAAAGGCTTGCTTAGTATTCACTGAGGTTTGCAGACGGACTGACAAAAGGCGACAGACAGGAGTGGGTTTGAATAGGGACAGGGAGCCAATCAGAGTCTGAGGCAGTTGGCGCCAAAGGAGCGGGCACAGGTATATCAGTAATCATGACGGAAAACATGCCGTTTGTACTAAAATTATTAGTGGAAATATGGTACATTAGAATAAGATGAAAAAACTGAGTAATAATAATGAAACTTAAAAAGCATAAATTGATTTTAATAAGAGGCGGCACAGTGAATGAATGGTTAGCATGTCAGCTTCACAATTCATAAGTCCCGGATTCGATTCTAGCTATGGGTCTCCCTGTGCGGCGTTTGTATGTTCTCTTGTGCATGCCTGGGCTTTCTAAAGGCACTCTGGATACCTCCTGCATTCCAAAAATATTCTTGGTAGGTTGATTATTGACTCCAATTCCTCCCTAGGTATTGATGTGTGTGTGAATGGCTCTGTCTATGTGTGCCCTGTGATTGCCTGGCAATCACTCAAGGCTGACCCCTGCCCACCTTCCTGATTTTAGCTGGGATGGGCTCCAGCACCCCCGTGATCCTAGTGATGATAAGCAGTTCAGAAAATGAATGAATACTTTCCCACTCAACTCCTAAAAAATACCAAATGAAGAAGAAGTTTGTAGTTTTAGAGAATAAAGGCGTGGTCTACAAATATATTTATGAAGAAAAAGCATATGATGAAAAACTATGTTTTGTTGACAATTGACATAATATTAATTTTCCCATTAATAAAACTCAATGTAATACGTGAGAAACATGATTTTTTACCCCGATTGATGAATAATGATTAACCCTTTTACATGAATATATTTTTACGGATAATTCTCTTAATGATAATAAAACTATTCTTACAATGTTACATATTTTTAACATAGAAATTCCACGTTTCAAACTTAAATAATAACCATTCTTTTTTTTTTTGTGTATGCCTTTCTTGAAAAAAAGTAAATTAAATAATAGTAGCAACATTAACCATTACACTTCTGACTTTGTGTTCTTGGAAAAAAATGTTTATTATTATATTGAAGATGGGCAAATATTGATGTGACAAATATGCTGGAAGGCAGACATTTTATTTATAGATGGCAAAAAAAAAAAAAAAAAAAAACGGTAGCAGCACTTAATACCTGTACCAGCTTTACTTTTGTGACTAATTTGGATCTACGGTTTAGAAACAAGAAGAACAATCACTTGCTTTTACAGTCATACAATTTAATTGAAAAAAAATATTGGGTTTTTTGGTGCCTATTTTTATTTTTTGGAGGATTTTCCGCAAGTGGTATTACACATCCGAATACTTGCAAGGGGTCCCTCCGAGGTAATGGCCTAAGAACACCCAAGTAGGCTGTGGACTGCTTATGAAAAAAGCTTACAATCATGGATCATTGCGATTTTCTAGGAAAATTAACTTCTAACTGGCATAAGAAATCATTGACATGATCAGTGTCTTTAAATACATGATCAATTCTTTCAAAAGTATTTTAAAGGCGGATATTCGATTGGTCAACTGAGCCTATTTTAGCAATACTTTTGAAAATTACAACCAGGTTAAAAGATACCATAGTAACGACATAGTAATAACATGATAATCTGTTATTTTGCATGGCAAACTGGTAGCCATTTGCGCTGATCATTAACAAAAAAGTACCTCTCAGTTTCAAAGAGGTTGGTGACACCGGTTTTGATGTAATGTTATTATTATTTCATTGTAAACAGTGTTAGACGTCTCATGGTGTCTGTCATAACCTGGCAAAAAATCAGTTCTTTTATAGATTGAAAAAACAATTTTCGCTTAGAAACTGTTTAACTATTTTTTTTTAAAAAACACTACAATTTGAAAACAACTTGAAATTTGTTTTATTAGTTTTATTTTCTTAGAAAGGTGTGAGGGTCTTTTTCAGCTAATATTGTGCAGTGATTATTGATGAAGCACCCATACAAAAAGAACACTTTTTTTTTTCAAATAGATAGAAAGCAAAATAAATTACAATGAAGGTCTTACTTCTGTCTCGTACAAGGATGTTACTTTTTACTCGAATATACGCTAGAGTTGCTAAAATACATCAATTTAAACACTTGATGTCTATTTCTGCTCGAAATGGAAAAAAATCAGCAGTGCATTTGTTGGTGATAGGAATGAGTGGACAGGTGTTGTGAAAGGATACTAGGATGTTTGGACGCGTTCTAAGGGATGGGCAGGGCACCCGTATGATGCGGCAGGGGTAAACCAGTGAAAGCTGTCGGGCCCCGCCCCGCTGGTGAACAGAAGAGTGTGTTGTGTCACCCTGGCCCAAGTGACATGGCCGCTTTCTTGTGCCCCGTTTCATCTGGAGGGACGAAAGCATAACCAGCTTGGGTGCAGAGGTGCTTAACTTGTCCAGGTGTTTGGGCATTTGGGTCGGCCATGGTCCAACCATTTTTGTGTGTAATTTTTTTTGCTACTTTTTCCCTTTTTATTTTCTTTGTTTTTTTGTCTTGCTGTTGGTCACACCTCTCGAGGGATATGACCTGGGTAGATAGATAGATGGATAGTATTCTGAACATGGAAAACATCACTGTTTTTGTTTCCTCATTGCGGGAAGTAATAAATTAAATAGTCCATCAGATGGGCGGATCTTTGCGCAACCTCATATCGCCTGGAAGTTTCCCGCGTACTCCCACTAATTGGTGAGTTTCGCAAGCGCAAACAAGCATGGCTTCTTTGGGCTGTGGTGGTGACAGCTACGTTCGCTGCTAAGTACCTTATGAGGGAGATGTTTATAATCAGTTATTACTTGCATAGTTCTCCAAAGGAAAAAAAAAGAATGTGATTTCTCTTGCCACTGTCGGAGTCTGTGTGTGTTTGTGTGAGTGTGTACACACCGAGGTGCCATTGATGCTCCAGGAAACAGATGGCTTTGGAGAGCCCTCGGCCTCACAAATCAAGACTTTATGTTGACCGTCTTCACTGCGCTGTTTGGACAGCTGTTTGATCACTGGAGCCCCTGCAACGGAGATGCTTCTGTTGAGATGGTTCTTTTTTTATTGACACTGATGCACAAGCGAGTCCAACATCAAGTGCAAACCTCAGAGTAAATAGCGAAAATAGTGGACAGAACAATTATTGAAGATGTTGTCAAGCCACTACGACCAGTTCCCAAATCCAGCCTCATTTTGCCCCAAAGCGCAAAACAGCAGAGATAATAAACTCAGCAAAGCCAGCTAATTAGTCAAAACGACATCATTTGCCTAATCCTGGAAGATTCGTTTTCCTTTTTTATGTATAGAGCTGTCATGGACTTTTGTGGAGTCTCAGCTGGTTGCCTGGCAACAGCTCTAGGACAGCTGGGCACAAAAATGCAGAGAATTCACAAAGGGTCATTTTTCACACTTCATCTTTTAATATGGAGGAAAAAATTTGAGGGGGCATAATAATTTGTGCTAATCGAGGGCAATGTTCGCTCTTCGATTTCATAAAATATGCACCCCTTGGGGCGAAGACAAACTTATCGCCATCAAGTGGGTGCGAGACAAGCTAAACTCAGTCTGACTGGTGTAACATTTTAACTACAGTATACTAGTTAACTCAGAACGAAGACGGATTATAATGTCAAAAATTGGATTACACTTTGTGTTTAGTTTTAAATATTATTTAATATTGAATAGTAGTACTTTAATCCCTTGTTTATCGCGGTTAATGGGGACCCAGTAACCCTACCGCGATATGCAGAAGTCCTTGAAGTAGCAATCCCTGCAGCAAAAGTCGACTGGGGATATACGATCACAACCAAGTGAATGTTGCTCATTTTAGGCGGACCACAATGGCACGCTTCAGCAGCCGGAAGTTGATTTTTAAAAATAAATTAATTAATAAGAAAATTGCGCTCTGCCTGTCCATGCTATGAGCAATATTTGACTAAGGATAATTTATTGCGGCCACAATCATGCATTTAAAATGACAAAAGTGCCTTCTGTAGGTCACCACTTGCAGAAACATAGGTTTGGGGAGAAGGGTCACTCGGGTGCAAGCTTCAGCAACCCGAACTACAAAAAAAAGTGTTATGCAGGCCCAGGGTCTCAGCAATGACTGGGAAAATGGATCACGGCCACAACCGTGCATTTAACTTTAGGCAGACCAGAACAGCATGCTTCCTGATAAAAGTGCCTTCTGTTGGTCTCCATTTGCAGCCATATAGGACTGGGGATAATGGCCACGCGAGTGCAGATTATTTTAGGCGGAATTACAGGAACGGCAAACATAAAAAGAACCAGCAGGCCCAACCAAAGTGCACTCAGCTGGTTCCCAGCTCGCAGCGTTATGGAAGCAGGGGTAATGGATGGTGGCCGCACAAGTGCAGTTCACTTTTGGGTTAACAGAACGGCAAAGAAAGATGGAGCCGGGCCAGACAAAAATACGTTCTGCCAGTTTCCGCTAGCAGCAATATGCGATCGGGAATAAAGGTTCATGAAATATTTTTAAACACTCAAATTATTATTAAGCTCAAAGTAGCAAATTATTACAGTAACACACAGTTGTTAAAATATAAATGTAGTATATAAGATGAGTAAAGCACAATCTAAAATTGGAGAAATAAATATATAACCAACATCTTACACTAATGCTGCTAAACCAAGACAAATGATGTAACTATATTTCATTATATTTGCACGGAACATTAAGTATAATCTAAATATAGTACAAAGGATGTGCACCACCCATTCAGTATGGTACATTACAGGTGCACAGACCATAAACACATTGTAAATGTCATTAAATAAAGTGCATCTGTGGTTGAGGTCCACAGTCGATTAAATATCATGTAAACCCTCTTGATTACAGTTGTAGTGTCTATAAGTAGGATATGAATACAAAAATAAAATTAATGACTCGAGCCGAGATGAGTTAATGGGGAATGAAGGTTGTAGCTCTAGGACCTTGCCTGACAAATGACTTTTCAGAACGATGACATCACAATCACTTTCAAGCACTTTATGAGCTAATTTTATTAAAACACAACCCAGGGACCGATAATTGAATCAGTACCTTTACTTTAAGTAAGTGTGTGGTGTTGTTTTGAGGGTCTTACCTTCGACAACCAGGTCAAAGGAAACCTTCCTGGTAAGACCTCCCATCTTCACTTCACTCTCATAGAGACCGCAATCAGAGTACTGAAGCTTGGTAAATTTGGGCTGTTTGTCCAGCCTAACATTGTCCTGATAAAAAATTACAATTTTATTTAAAATGAAAAACTCAAATTTGACAAATAATTGTCTTTCTTCCTTTTTACCTTGGTCCAGGAAACCTTTGATATCCCCGAAGAGTCGATCTGGAAAGATAGCTCCAAGGCCTCCCCGACTCTCTTGACAACATTCCCAGTGGGGCTTAATTTGATGTCTAGGTCTAAAACAGACAAAAAGGTGAGACAATGAAGAGAAACAATGGCTCACAGCTCTGACAAGCTCCGAGACATTTCTATTATTAACTACGCTTCTTTTACAGCGGCGAGGCTTATTAGCGGAAGATGACACAACAAAGTGAGGAGACCAAGAGATCTGAACTGTACAGGGCGAAACATGCTTCACTTTCGACAGCAACGCTATAAGCTCCAAAAAAATCTAGGAAAATAACAACTTTGATGGAATAATTTTACAGAACACGGCGTCAGGGCTTACAATTAACTGTGACGTTCTTGGAAGCCATCATGGCGGGGTTGTCAATGAGGGAGCATCTGTATTCACCAGTGTTGTCCCGCGAAACTTGAGTGAGGGTGTACGTATTTGTATTTTTCACGGGGATGACGTTGCCCTGAAAACACAAAAACAACAGCTGCATGTTATCACTGAATGTGCAGCTGATAAACAAGCCAACATACCAAACCATTTGCATACCTTCAGGTAGAAGTTGAAGTTAGTAGGGGCCGGGTTGCCATCTGCCAAGCACTTGAGAGTCACATTGTCACCTTCGACTAAGGGCTCTGGAGCAAGTACCTGCAGGACGACGTTTTCCGTCGAGTCTGGAAGAAAAAGAGCAGTTGAAACATCAAGCGGTGAAACGGAAGAACTGGTCTACTGTCTGTAAAAGGACCGCATCGTATGGAACAGTCTGACCAGTATGTGGTGTCTTTATTTGATGATGATAAAGTAGATCAACTTGCCATTTAGTAGTGAACAAAAAATTAATCAAAGACAACCAATTATTTAAAAAATATTCCAAAACAAACAATAAACACTGAGGTCACATGCCCACTCGTGGTTGTTACTTTTCATTCCTTCGAACTTCTATCTCATTACCGGTGTCCATGCCAATACCTCGGCTACACGCGTGTTAATTAACAGGCACAGCGAAAGGCCATTGCGACACATACAACACACATGGTAAAGATCTTTGCAAGCTAGTTGTTATTGACAGGAGTCAGAATTTAAACTTATAATTAATTATATTATTCATTTATTAAATCAGTACAAGTTTTAAAAGTGAAAAATCAATGTGTGACCATTGTGTTTTTTTTTCTTCAAGCAAATTGTTTTCGTTTCATTCAACACGAAACTTTTCTATCAAAAACAATAGAGGCAATATTTACTGTTGAGAAGTTTTAATTCAGAATATCAGTGTCTGATACTCATGACAAAAAGTTACCGGACACCAGAGCAGACAACTCTAAAAAGTTGCCTGCCCAGCCATAAAGTTGCCTGCCCCATTTTTCACAACTTGAAACACAATAAGACGGCTAATCACAATAACACTTATTGTTGCAAAGTATTAAGGATTGAGAATCAGAATATGTAACAGAACAACACTTTAAAATTAAGTTTATTATAAATCTACTTATAACATTCATTGCATGTATATGACATCGCTGTTTTCCATCTGCCATCAGTATGTACCTGTATTTACTCATCGTCATTCATGCAATGTTTGCGTTGCGTCGTGTGCTACAAGCCACGTGAACTCCTCTTTCCACGATCCTTTTATTGTACGTTTACGTTTTGTAGAGTCTTAAATTGTGTTAGCTTCTTTTGAATATTTCTTCTGGGGCTGAGGTTTTGGCTTGATACCTAACTACTTCTCCATTTTTCTTGTGTTCCCTGTGCGTCTATATGCAAAGGCACGACCTTATAAGGCTTGGGAAAGTCCTCAAGCACGAAGTTATTCTGATTGGGTGTCAAGTATGCAAATTGCCAAATGAAGAGAAATTCCAAAATTTCCAAACTGAACGAAGATTTCGAAATTGGAATAAAACGTTTGATTTGAAAAAAAGACACTGAAAATATGCAAAGATTTTATTTCATATATTTTATTTATCTATATATAAACTATCTAATAAATTCTATAACTATGAAAATAGTTGTCAATTATCAATTAATAGTGAGTGTGCTTTGAAATGCAACAGCCTCAAAATGATACTGTAGAATTCTGATAGTTCACCTTTAGATTCCACACAATCCCTGTCAAAATTGAAAAAAAGTGTTGAAACAGCCAAATTTGAATTGAATGTAATCCTTAGGGCTGAACGATACCACTACTAAATAATGAACCACCTTTTCTGACCAACTAATGGACACAGAAACAAATTGCTTTTATTGTGATTTAACCATTGATTCAAAACAGTAATCTTCCAAATACCATATGTATCTAAAACTGTTATGTGCTCCACTATGAAGCTTATTACGCTGAAATTAATTGTCGAATTATCAACAAATATAGCATGAGACGAACATTCAGATGATAAGGTGTCATTTCGACTAGGTAAATATTTCATATTACTCAAAAGTGATTTCTATAAAAGGTGCATATATTCTGTGTTTTACCGTTCTAATACATTCCCTCAAAACTGAGATAAAAAGACATTTTAGTAACGTTTGCACGTGTGGTGAATGCATCATTTCACACAGGTGGACATTTATTTTTATTTTAAGTTGCCTTTCAAGATTACATGTATAATTTTAGTGTTGATTTTATGAAATAACCCCCCCCTAAAGTGCGATTTATACTCCAGTGTGACTATGTTTTTTTCTTTCTTAACTATGCTTTTTTTGGCTGGTGCGATTTATAATCTGAAAAAAATGACAATAGATGACATACGAAATATATTTTCCTACAATTAAATGGGATTAAAAACATAATCAAATGGTTTATTTTTATTGGGTTTGACTGAAATACAACCACTAGTGGGAAACAGTACTACTACTAATCAGCCACCATTGCTAGTACAGATACCTGATATTGCTATGCACCGATTGGGTGTCTTTGGTTACTATGAATACCTATTTTGTCACGGAGTATTTTAATCTGTTCAGGCTATAACAAAAAGTCTCTAATGTTATTCATAATAACAGGTTTCTTTATGAGAATCTGGAGTGAATCCCATTCCACAAGCAAGGTTCCTCTGTGATAGTAAAAACCGCCAGCGCATACTTTATTTTGCTCCTGGATGGAGATTTAATTATTAAGAAGGTGCTTTGTAAATACAAGAATAACTGGGGGGGTTTAAATCAATGATTTCAATATTTGCAGGGTTGAAATACACACAAAAAGCTTGGCATGCTTGATGGAAGCACTTGGCCAAAAATCATTTAAAATCATGAGGCGTATATCAGATGGTGCTGTGTCTTTGACAAACTCTGGGCCTCCCTGGTGTGAAAGTCAACTACAGTATTTGGAGGCCACGCCGAGCAAGTGCTTCAATATTTAATGCTGCTTCTGCATCAATCCCATTTCAAAAGACCAAGAATCTCAAGTTATTTCAGATAACCTGGCATGTAAAAAAAACAGTCAAGGGATGTAAACACAAGACCGTATTATTATTTCATAGTTTTTGATGATGAAATTTAAAGAAACATTTGTGTGATTTTGCATCTTTGGGTATCAAAGTATTTTGACTCACATGTAATGGTAAACGTAAGCACGGGCGAGGCCTCCTCCACGCCTAAATCGTGCCGAGCTATGCATGAAAATTGGGCATCGGTGTCCTCCTTGGTAGCTGAGTACTCCAGAGTGGATGAGGAGCTTGACAGGCCCGTCACAGGGTCGGCCTGAACCGATTTTCGAATGGAAACGCCTGTGCAAATGAGCAAACAGGAAATCAAAGAGTGCCCACAGAAACACAATAACTTAAACAACTTTAAAAAACTAAGCCACAAGTGGAAATTCTGTTGACTGTCTCTCTTATGTCTACAAAGAATACACTTTAAGCCAAGTCATGTTTATTTGTATAGCCCTTAATCACAAAGTCTCAAAGGGCTGCACAGACCACAAATTATTGCAAACCACAGACTATTATTACACCATCCCCTGATCTAAAACCTACATGAGGGCAAGGAAAAACTCAAAAACCTCAACATGAGGAAAATGAAGAAACCTTGAGAAGGGACCGCACATGAGGTAATCACCCTTCCAGGATGATCCGACTACTTGCCTGTTTGACCCGCTTCCTGGTTTGCTCATTAAAGGTCTTTTTGTGGTCCTTGGACCTTCAGTTCTAAATATTATAAACATATCACTCTCCTCAGGTGTATTTCCATTGGCTTTTAAGTCCGCTGTTAGTAAACTCTACACTGGAAAAACCCAACCTTGATCCAGAAAGCTTATATAAGTATAGACCTGTGTCAAACCTAGCGTTTCTTTCTAAAGTACTTGAAAAAGTTGTGGCACAGCAGCTGAATGATTTTATATCCGAGAACAATCTTTTTGAACCTATGCAATCAGAATTCAGGGCTAACCACTCTACTGAGACAGCCCTGATTTTTGTAACCAATGATCTTCGACTGGCAATGGACTCCGGCGCTTCATCGCTCTTGCTGCTGCTGGACGTTAGTACTGCTTTTGACACTGTGGACCATAATATCTTACTAGAACGATTGGAAAAATGGATTGGTCTATCAGGAACTGTCCTCTTATGGTTCAGATTCTACCTCTCAGGATGCACTGTGTTAAATATGGTCAAATGACATCTGAGCCCTTTAGCGTTATGTCTGGTGTTCCGCAGGGTTCAGTACTTGGCCCCCTTCTTTTCAGATAAGTCAGGAGTTAAATGAAATGACCAGTTCTCCACTCATTCTAGAATGCATCACTCAACTAAACAATATGCACTAAGCCGGTGGTCCCAGAACTACGGCTGTTGGCCGTTTGATCAGCCCCCCTGAAGGATTATTTTTCTTAATATGCCATATTTATTTATGTATAACGCGCATTCTTTTTCTACCTAAAAAAAGAACTCAAGGAGCTTGACCGACGAGTCAGAGGGTTCAGTTGAACCAATTTTGGGATGGAAACGGCTGCACCAATGTCACAAAAGTGAGTTACACCCCTCACATTTCTGCAGAGATTTCATAATAATGATTAATAGAACAAACATATATACATACACCATGGAGAGCATTCAATACATAAAACTAACATTGGCCTTGTATGCTTTATTTAAGCGGTCTTAAGAGTCAAAACTTTAGACACCGCTATTATAAAATAACACACCTTTTGCGCCATCCACCAGGGGTTTGTTGTTCTTTAGCCATGTAATGTTGGCAGCCGGATTCGAATCTTTTGCAACACATGTAGCCAGCTGTCGAAAAAAGAGAGAGCATCAGTTAAAACACTTAAAAAGCAATTGATCAAACGCACCAAGTACCACTAAAACACAAACCCCCATCTTTTGCCCCTCTACTAAAGAGCTTGATGATATTCTACGCAGCAGACCATGAAATGCCCAAAGACTTGTCTCCCTTCCTATGGGGATTCTAATTGCAGCAGCGAGGGATGTGCTTGTTACTAATTCATAAGCACCACTTCAAAAGGACTCATTACTGTCCTAACATGGTCGCTGCAATGCCTCGGGAGAAGCGGGTTTCCTCTTGATGTCTCTTTAAAAAATCGTCAGTATAGGTAATGTTTGTCACACACAGGAACATTAAAAAAAACACACCTTTGTAAGTTTGCCAATCTCCAGCTCTTGTGCCTTGTCAGAAATTTCCACACCTGCAGGCGCCTCTGCAACACACACAGTTATAAATATATTTATGCCCTGAGTGATGATGGAAAATGCAGGGGTTGATTTTAGAGATATTCCATATTGGAACCTTTTCGTGCAAAAGAGATGTGATCACAATTTACAGGCCTGTCAGTGTGACTATGAAGTTTATACAAAAAAGACACTGCAGTAGAGGGCCATTTCTTTTTAAACGTATCCGAGCAATAAGATGGTAGATGGCCTCGGTGGACTGATCTTTTTAAATGAATTCAAATACTATTTTAAATCTTACGTTATAGAATTAAGGAAGCTGTAAGCTTCTGCATTGCAGGGTATATGAAAAGCTTGAAACTGTATGCTGAGCTTGCTCAAAATGCGTATCTGGTGCTAAATGTGCTTCAATTCGCATGTTTCTTCTCTATTAAATCTGAAATGATCCCAAAAATTCTCACTGATGGAGGGGAATAGTCAGTACACTCGTGAGAATAAAGTCTCATTATTAAATCTTTAGACCAGTGTTTTTCAACCATTCTGCCAGAAATTGCACAATCTTTGCAAAAGAAGCACACTAATGCTTACCATCTTTACTTCCTTCCATTAATTAACAGATAAATTAACTAATCAGTAAATGGCAATTACAATTGTTTCCTTTTTATACACAAAAAAAGTTCTGAACTTTTCTTGGCCAACTGCACACAAAATCGTCATCTGAAAAAGGGTTACAGTTTTGGGGCGAACATTTTTTAACTTTTCTTTGGCAATCAAATTACACTATTACCTTGATTTTCTCAGTTAATCTACAACCATGAGTATTATTGTATTTCTGCAAGGTAAAAACCACATCTAGACAGTAATCCCTTGCTTTATTGTGTATTACTTTTCACAGTTTCGCTATGTCACGGATCTGCATTATGCATTGTGTTCTGCATTCTGAGTGGCTTAACAGTCCCAAAGATAGTAGTTTTTGCTCAAAAATAAATACATTCTTACATTATACAGTACTTAGATTTGTTATCAAATGCTTGGGCCTGTTTAAAAATGTTTTGTTTGTTAGTTTTTTGTATAGTAGGGTATTTAATTGTATAATAATAAAAATTTACAAAATAATCTATTTCACGGATTTCACTTATCACGGGTTCAGTTTGGAACCAAATCCCAGAGATAAACGAGAGATCATTGTACATAAAGGCTTCAGTTCATAAGTAGTGGACGTAACAATTGTATCCATCCATATGTAATGTAAGTCCATGATTCTGGCAAACCTTGGACGAGCACATCTTATTATCACAAGGGCTTAGCAAAGGAGTCCAATTTTGGAGAACACAAGCAGGGTACTTTGTTGAACTTGGTCAGTGACATGAGTGAAACTATCCTTTAATCAACATCATCAGTTAAATGCGGAATTTGCATGGTGATGTTGCTCATTCTTGCTCCCTGATTGAATTGCTTACAAACTGCATGTACAGTCATCCCTCGTTTTTCGCCGAAGTTGCTTTTTAAAAACGTCCCACGATAGTCAAAACTAGAGGTCGACCTATTATTGGGCGGGCCTATTATTAGCAACAATATTTGGGAATTTGAAGAGTATCGGTATCAGCATATTTATTTATTTGACACGCCAATTATTGAACACAACACCGAGCAACACAGTATTCTGTTTGTGTCTGACGTAATTTATGACTCTTTTTAAGATCCGAGGCACTTTAGAAAACTGCGAATCACAAGCTCGGCTCCACTCACTGTAGATAACCACGTTGACCGGGTATTCGTGGATGTCTAAGCCGACCACCATCATGCAGGTGAATGTGCGTTGGTCACTCAGCTTGGCAGCAGACAGCAGAAGACTGGAGTTGGCAGCCATACTGACACGACCCTTGTATTCATCAGTGGCACTAATAGAGACACTTTCTGTTTTCTTTCTGACCAGCAGGTCTCCAGAGAGTCCATCACCTTTGTCCTATAGAGGATTTGTAGATAATAATACATGATGATGAACAAACACAAAGACAGACAGCCACACGCTAATGTGAGCACAAGCATAGACACGCACACACATTGACACATTGAGGAAACGAGACACGCTCTGGTGCACAGCAAATGCACTCAGACTGGGCGTGGCTCGGCCATGATAAATGCGTGTCAGACGCTCTGTGTCAGGTGGACTTCACCATTTTGAATCCATTGACCTACGTGCGGACTTACATATTTCCACTTAGTGATCAGAGCGTCTTCCGCTTTGACAGCTCCTTTGTTGCACGGAATCTCCAGCGTTTGGCCGTACAGACCTTCCACCGTCTCAATGCCGCCCACTGTAAAGACACCAAATCAAGTGACATGTTAGTTCTGGACTGCAGAGCACACCTGATTAAGAGCTGCATTTTAAAAACAAAACACTCATAATTGTCTTCGTACAAGCCTCACCGTATTTTAATCCGCATGTTCAAAGAGGGGTGCATTGTCTGAGATGGGCTTAAAAAAGTTGAAAGGTAAATATTTTCTCTTTAAGAATGTTTTAAAAATGCCTGATTTTAAAGACCCGTTGTGCTTTTTTTCCCACCACGCCGATATGCTTTTATCGTGCCTTTTCAAAAGACTATCGGGGCAAACTCATTAAGTAGGAAGAAATGGGGACAAGGGGACGGGGTTGGGGGTGGTGTCCAAGTTATGTAGAGTGAGGTTTTCAGCTGCGTGCTTTTCCTCTCCCCCCTTAATTTGTGTAGGTCACATGTTTTCCTATCATCGTGACCATTCAAAATGGCGATTACAAATACAAGCACATATTTACGATTGCGCAAAAAAGAGAAGGTCATTGGAGTTGCTGCTGTAATGGACCAAATTGAATTTGCTTGTCATTGTTTCTTGAGGATTAAAGGAAACTCCAGTGACATGACATTGATGCCGATTATACCGAGAGAGAAGTGTAGCCTTTTCAATTGGTCACTCACACTGCGGTTTGATCCAGATTTATACATTGAGGACTTAATTTGTGGGTGCAAAAGACAAATATTGTAAGACCGTTGTTAAACCTCCCATTTTGCACCTGTTAGTTATTACAGAGGCACCTCGTTACTTTGCGCTTCGGTTATTGCTCCTTCATGGATTTTGAAATTAATTGATTTTGTTTCTGTTGTCATTGATGTCATTGTATCGTGCATTGTGTTCAGCAGGGCGCTCTGTGATGGGTGGGTGCGACTGTCTGTGTGCGCAAAATGTGATAGGCTGGAGTGACTGTGTGTGCGCGCCTGTGATAGGTTGAGGTATGCTGTCAGTCCAACAGTGGGCCGGCACTGCCTCTGTAAACAAACTGGGAAGCATAGCGACCACTGCCGCTGTAAACAAATTGAAAAGCATAGCGACCGCTAGCTTTTAGCAGCTCATTACATTGAAAAGAAAATAATCAATTAAATCGGAGTCAGAAAAGTGCAACAAAATGGTGATCACCAGTGGTTGCTATGTGGATTATTATCAGGTTCCAGAAGCAACTCGGGCAGCATCTGGGAGAAGGCAAGAGCAGTGCTTCGGCCTACTGCTAAGAGCTAGGCAAACAACTCTCTGAGGCCACCGCTGCGGACCCTATATCTTGCCAAAGCCAGGCTTATTAGCCATGAAATGGATGACCTGGAGCTAAAACTCGTGGGAAACTGCAACGGTTTTCTTTTAATCATTGCATAGATTGTCTCCATTCAAGGACATTTGATGCACCCTCATTGAACTTTTATATCTTTAATAAATAACTCCCTCAGATAAACAAAAAAAAACATCCAGGCCTAAATGTCATTCACAACATGGCCATGAAGACTATGCGCTTAAATAGGGGGGAACAGGAGGGGGGCCTGTACTAGGTCGTGATGAAGAGTAAAGGAAAGAAAGCTGCAGGGAAGGGACTACCACAGCCTGACTGATAATGAGCTGTTATTCTATTTAACGTTTTTTAATGCGTAACAAGTGTGGGGATTTCTGGGTATGTGAGCATGAGTGGCTGTCAGCCGGTGACAGGCAGCTGTTGACAGCCACGACTCGAGTATGCAACTGCTCATCAACACTTTAAGTTAGATTTAAGATGGCAGAGTAGTCCTCAAAGGAGAAACTAAAGCCACAAACAGCATTAAGATTCGAAACATAGTTTGCTTGGTGGTGGCAAGCCAAGCAGAAGCTGTCAATAAAAAGAACAAAATGCTTAAAGGTTTGGCATCACTTGACACTATGGAATGGTTTGTTTTCGAGATTTAAAAAAGTCCTTTTTAAATGTCATGTAATATATTGCAGACTGGCATCATCAGGTACAATATAAAGGTAAAGAAATCAGATTATCCTTAAAATACTGTATTTGCAAACTAAAAGGCACTAGGTTACAAGGTGCACCCCCCCAAAATAGTATTTGTGATATATATGTATGCATATATTTTTTTTCATAAATAAAACTCACTGGACTATTCGGTAAATGAAATTAAAACTACAGAATGAGCTTTAATATTCGAGAATTGCACACTTTATATACTTACGGTGTATATTATTACAACGACTGACAAGTTGAAAACCGGGCCGTGGCAGTAAGACCGCCCAGACCTAACCACTAGACCATAATGCTAAAATATGAAAAGGCATTCCATTTTATATCATTGTCTCACTATTTTTACTCACTGCTGGAAAAGAAAGTCAGAGATTGGATAATGGACAAAACAGATATAAATGCGAAAAGTCTCTGGTGTATCTAATGATGAATCAGACTTTGCATTCATTTATATCTTTCAGGACTAAATCAGTTATTTCCATTCAGTTCTCTCGATTCTTTAATATTTGTTTCTTCCACAGTGTGTAAAAATAGTGTGATACTGAGATAAAATCTAGGACTATCCATATGTTATCTGAGGTCTAGAGGTGAAGTGTTAATTTGCAATTATGATCAGCGATGTTTATCAATTGATCAAATATTGCACAAATAGAGTAGAAATGCGGTATATAAGGCGCACTTTGTTACAAGGCGCACATTCAAATCAAGTGCCAATTTGGTGGTTTTAGTTATGACTTATAGTCCAGAAAATACAGTAATAAAATGGATAATCAGTGGGTTGTTGTATATATTTATATATATTTAATTGCATAGAACTAGATGCATTGGGGGCAGCACAGTTCTGAGGTCGTGAGATCGAACCTCCTGTGTGGAGTTTGCATGGGCACTCCGGTTTCCTCCCACATTCCAAAAACATGCATGTCAGGTCAATATGTTAGCCCATTTGTAACAATGACAATAAAGGTATATTCTATTCTATTCTATTCTATAATTGGCCGGTCCAAATTGTCCCTAGGTGTGACAGAGCGAGCGAATTGTCTGTCTCTGTGTGCCCTGTGACTGGCTAGCAACCAGTTCGAGGTGTCTCCTGCCCACTGCCCGAAGATAGCTGGAATGGGCTCCAGCACCCTCCGCGGCCCCACTGAGGATAAGCGGTGCAGATAATGGATGGATGCATTGGCAAAGTAAAAATACACATGATCCAAAATATAAACATTGTGGCTTTTAAATAAGGGTAGTGAGGTCATAATAGGATAAGGAAAACGTTTTTCGGTTATTTCGTATATGAGAGTAATTTATACAACATCAAAAATAAATCTAATATATTCACTGAAACTTCCATTAGGACTTCAGGCACTTAGATACAACCCCTGCATTTCAAATGAGGTTTTTGTGGCATTTCACCAGCCAACCAACACGTCTTTTTAGTATTTAATACACAAAAAGCTGCACGGGGTTGTGTTGATTAGAAGGTTAGCGCTATTCAGCCGAGAGGAAAAAAATACAACAGAGGAAGAAAAACTTTCAACAACGAGGAGGCAAACTTAGCAGACCGTGCTGTCGAACAAAGCAAACATTGGACTAAACGAAAAAAAAGCAGCGTGCAGCGGGAAATGCCGATTGGTGGGGGCTTTTGAGCATGATAAGCTGCAGGTGTACAGACAAAAAGGTGAAAAGAACAAACAAAGACAGAAAGGTCGAATATGTGGGCAAAATTATATGACAGAAACCTATAAAATGAGCCGATATGACTCACAGACAACATTGAAGCCTGCTTGGCTGGGAGGCACTTTTATTTTTGTTAAGTGCAGATGGAAATGCAACAAAATAGCCTCTTGCGCTTCAAGGGGCTTTTCGAGACTAAAGGACAACCTACGCATAAAGATTTAACGTTGATATATTTTGAAATAGTTGTTTGTTATGTGGGTCGGGAAACTCTTGTAAACTTTTTCCAAGGTCAAATTCGAGACGATAAAAGACTGTGTTATGAGAGAAACTGGAGTTAAAAAAAGGACCATTATCAAGAAACAACAACCAACAAAGGAGTGAGAGCACACAGGGAGCATAGAACCCTGGCCCAGGTCCCACATAATGGATTGGTAAGGACTCAGGGGAACCCCGCTTAGCAGCAAATTGAAGCATACGGTGTTTGCCACAAAGTGCAAAAAAAGTTTAGATGGTGTATTTGCATGACGTCTGGCCTTGTTTTGTAGCTGGTGACTTTGATGATTGTTCTACACAGATTTGCAACATCGTTTTTATTTCGAGTAAAAATCAGTATATCATTTTGTTTCTCTTTTCTCAGCTTAAACTAAGCATTGTTGAACATGTTCAGCCATGATGAAAAAAAATCATTGTCAACGTAAATTGTAAAGACTATCTATCTATCTATATCTATGTTTCTATCTATCTATATGTTTCTATCTAGTCAAGTCATGTTTATTTGTATAGCCCTTAATCACAGAGAGTCTCAAAGGGCTGCACAGACCACAGATCATTGCAAACCACGGACTAGTATTACACCATCCCCTGATCTAAAATCTACACGAGGGCAAGGAACCACGACTCATTAATTTTACACTTTACCATAGTCCAAAAAACACCTCTGTCTGAAGTTGCTATTTGTATTGTGGGTATACCTAAGACTGAAACTACATCCCCGTTTTGATAGTTCCATTACTGTGGTCACGCAATGTTGCCACACAAGCCAATCGGTATTATCAAAAAGACAGTTGATAAATATTATTAAATTCTTTTTAGTTCAAACAAATAAACATTTTTGATGTGTTCACATTTTTAAGACTTTCGAAAAATGGATTTAAGATGTTTTAATGCAAATTAAGGCCTTATTTTTAGAATAATGAATTCCGTGCCTATTAAGTCTTTACAAGGATCAGTGGAAACCCTCGTTATTACCAGGTTGTAATTAGAGATTAAAATGGGCTCAGTCAACCACTAAAAATCGTGCTGGTAAGAAATCAAAGTGTACAAAAAGGTTATAATGGATCCATTTCTGCATGTTTATGTTACCACTCGAGACATAGACACTATTCGCTATCGAGCATGAGTGACCTCAGCAGAGATTATTTACTTGAAGAGATGCTTCCTCTGTTGGAAAAACGTGCCTGGAGGCAATAGTCGACAATGATTTTTTATAGACTATTTCTGTCAGAACCAGAACAGAAATGGGACCCAATCGCGTGACGTTCTCACACAAAATGGGGAGTCATGCACGCTAGAAAGCCGGTCTGGCGTGGAAGGACAGGAAGCCGGGGACCGACGTGACCGATTCCAATTGCTCGAGTTAACATTGGACAGATGGGGTCGAGACTGGACAGGAAGGGACAGGCAGGATTGACAACAAATCAGGCTATCGATCACTAACAGGGGAAACTAGATAGGAACGAAAACTGGAGAAAATAATAAACAGGACCAAAATAGACGGAAACAAAACTGGAACCCGAAATTAAACAGGACAAAAATAAACGGGAACAATACCGGACCGAAGATATCAACAGAAAAACAGGACAGAGTCAGAACCCACGTCTTGTGGGGCAGAAGTTCGTTTGACGGGCTGACAGCCTAAGCAAGAGAGCGCTGAGCTTTATATAGACAGAAATCCAATCTCTCAACCAGCCGCAGCTGGCGCCGCACGGGCGGGGCCAACTGGGCACCATGGCAACCGTGAAACCCACAGGCGCGGCCAATTTCAATTATCGATTTTTTGTCAACAATGTCGACTAAAGGTTGCAGCCACATTAGTGGGAGACGTCAATTTCTTCCGTGATCTCATACTCTGTTTAGCGAGAAGCTCAGTAATCCATTATCTATTCCTACGTAAATTCTGGCCGCCTCAACTATTTTGCACCATTTAAGTCAATTAAAACTGACAAAGACTCTCCTTTGTTTCAACTTTAAATAAATGATTCTTTTTTTTGTGGGGAAGTATTCAACTAAAGCTGTGTTCGACCACCTTGAGATCATTTAGGAAGCAAATGCGTGAACAAGTCCTTATCGGCACGTTGTCGCACAATGAGAACTAATCTCACAATGCAGACGACACAACTGCTGCCGACAAAGATAAGCTAATCCTTCCTCACAAAAGTAGGTGATCTCTGTGACTTCTTCGACGAACACATGCTAGTCCCCGAGCAGCCGTCTGGAAAGCTACGACCTGGGTTTAAATCAAACCGCATTCCCTTGCGTGTCATCAAGTGTAATTTATTCGACGCATTAGGCCTTTGAACTTGGATGGGTTTTTTTGGGCTCTGGTGGGAATGGACACAGAGGCAGCAACGAGGGCTAAATCAAAGAGTCGACAGGTGAGCGATAGTGACAGGAGGCGGCGCCGCAGGAGATGCTTTCATGTTCCTGATTAAGGTGCCTCCGTAACTGGCGGGAGAAAGGGTGGGGTGACAACTAAGCTATAAGATCACCCAGGGAAATCAACCGTTTCTCTGCACACACTTTTCGCACCAGCCCCCCCCAAAGCTACCTTAAACCATCTCGCTCCCTACTTTTGCAAGTCATCGACATTCAGCAAAAAAAGCGTGTGTAAACGTATGAAAGGAATTCCCAAACTGATTTTTATTTTTCAATCAGGCACAGAACATGTAGTGTTCCTCCCATGTTGCTAAATATTCTGTGTGCCGGGTGACTCGAGAAATTGAGTCTCAGAGTTGACCTATCCGGCTTGTTGGCTGTAACGCTGTAACATCATTAAAAGAACACATTTTCAAAATCGTAAATCTCATTAACACAACATGTTAGGCCAGCTGTGAAACAGACAGCTATTGTAGTGAACAGAGATTAGCATACTGGAAATTTGCTCACCCCGTCTTGACGTCATTTTAGCTAGGCAATTATGGCTTTTTGTTTTTGATTTTCGCCGCATGTGTCGCGGTTAGTATAATTTTGTCTCGTCAATTTTCCCGTTTGCTCCCGGTTGGCACTCGTTGGATACCCACTGTGTGTTGTTTGGCCATCTGGCCTCAGGGTTCGTACACCTTTTTCATGGCCAAATGGTCAAGTACTTTTTCCAATTCCTCCAGTACCATTAAAAAAAAAAATCCCGGTGTGAATCATGTATTTTGCAGAGCCACAAATATATCTGCAATTTACAAACGTGATTTTTAATGTTGTGTGTGCAATTATCAAGACATGATTCTGATATCTAGAGTAAATAACGAATACTGTATATTGGTTTTTGAGAACAATATCTCCCCATATAGGTGTTGGGTAAAACATTTCAGTTGCAGGAAGTTCTTCCCATTAAAATTTTCTAATGGGAAACACTATCTTGATTTTTGTACCCTTCATAATAAATTCCATAATTGGTACATACTGTATTCCTTGCACTGATACATATTTCATAGTTCGCTGTTTAGGTGTAGTATGCACCTGTCCTCTTAGAACTGACCTTTAGGAGGTAATGATGCCTCATAGGACAATGACATACAAACTAATGTCAGCTGCCATTTGAAATGGCAAAGTGAAGCCACCAGAGAGCAATGTTTATTTATTAAACAGACTTGTTGAAAAACAACAACCAAAATGTAATCCCTTACAAGTACTCCACCCAAAATTTAAGCACTTTCGAATCAACAAACATTTAAATTTCAAGTATTTTCACCCATACGAACACTGTAGCCTGGTGCTTTTTGTTTTCTGTGTGTCCCTTGGTTTATTCCCGGCCAGCTTTGTGTTTTATCAATGATTTGTAGTTCTATGTATGTAAGTGATGGAATATTTAGCCAACCACAATTGCCACAGTTAACGGCACCGGCCCATCAGAGGTAACTTTTAACAGCACTCGTGTTAAGATTTTTTGGAAATAGGGGTGCTTAAAAAGGATGATATTTATTAACATTACAAAGATTAAAGTGGGCACAAAGTCACAAACAAAAACCAGAAAAAAACAAACCCAGAAGTGGAAAATGCAAGGAGCAAGGTAACAAATTAACCAGAAATAAACACAAACAAACCTGTCATGGTGGCGTAAGTGAAATGGAAGTAACAATGACACAACAAAGTATAGTGTTGAAACTGTCGCATATAAAGGGCTAGTAGATTAGGCACAGGTATGTGGAGATTGGACACAGCACCTTTGCCCGGTTTCAGGCTTAATAGACCCTGACAACTACCCTATAAAGGCAAAGCGAAGTTTGCAAGCTGTGTGTGCGTGACTGTAATAAGCTGGCACTGATAGCCACTAATGACAGCTCCATTACCCATGGAACTCCTAGATTCTTGTATTTTAATCATCGCGAAGACCTGGCTGAGGTTGCGGTTACCCAATGCTAGCGTGCTGCTAACCAACTGCTCTCTAAATCTCGGCATTACTCTGAAAGGAGAAGCCTTCCAATTTTGTTATACTTTCGATAAAAACTGTTCTATCAACTGCAATTCTGTTTCTATAGTTGTTATTTTGTTGCAGTCAAGTCAAGTTATGTTTATTTGTATAGCTCTTAATCACAAAGAGTCTCAAAGGGCTGCACAAACCACAGATTATTGCAAACCACAGACTATTATGACACCATCCCCTGATCTAAAACCTACATGAGGGCAAGAAAAAACTCAAAAACCTTAACATGAGGAAAATGAAGAAACCTTGAAAACGGACCACACATGAAGTAATCCCACTTCCAGGATGACCAGGCTGCAATAGATGTTACAATAACAAATAATACACAGATATTGTCAACATAAATTATAAGTTATTCATATGCTATAGAATAGAATTGTGTCTTAAGCCTTGATTTAAACAGTTCCACTGAGGTTGCAGATTGAATCTCACGGGGAAGAGCATTCCACAGCACAGGGGCCCGAATGGAGAGCGCTCTGGAACCTGCGGATTTCTTCTTGGCTCTTGGGATCACTAGTGAACCAGTTTTCAGAGCGAAGGCTCCGGACTGGAATATAGGGGCAAATTAAACCTCAAAGAAACCTATGAGGAAGTGAGTCAGATACTGTCAGTCAGTAATGACGTCAATTGAGGTAAGTTCACATATCACTATGATTAAGATCTCCCAAAAAAGAAAATGAAAAAAATGCTATTATGTGTCAAACTAGAAAATCGCATCGAAACTGCCGTACAGGTCTGAAAAATCGCAATTATTTTTTCCCCCGAAATCATGCAGCCCTAATCCAAACTTTTTAAGTACTGAAAATGAGGGTTGCGCATTAAACGCAAGTCCCATGGGGCCTGTCCACAAAGACAGGATGGCAAATAGCCTCGTTCCAGCGGCGGCTCATTGGTGAAGGGGCAGAAAGGACCACTTCACTCGGATCGATACCACTTGGGAAAAGGCTCGCAGTGTCTAATGAACGCTGCTCCGATAAGGAGCCTTCAGTAATGCACTGCTCTCTTTTTCTCTATTTTTGTAAATAGACTCACTGGGACCAGTGCTCATCTTATGAGAGGAAATGCCTGAATGAATGAATGAATGAATGGATGAAAACTTTATTCAAACATCAAAATAAAAACAGAACAAAAACAATAACTCAACGACAAAACAACACAACATGTTCGAAAAGGGGTAGTAAGAAGCAAATGCTTATAGTCCCTACCCCTTCATCTTCCCCACCAAATATACCAATGATATAACAACAATTGTAATGATATTAATAATCACAGTTATAAGAATAGCAAAAATAACACAAAGTTAACTAGACGCACTATTCCCAATCTCCTGCACCACTCATACCCCAGCCTCCTCATCTCTGTATTCCGCCAGGAATATTTCTTTGTATCTAAACCTTGTGAAAAGTTGTACACCGTTTGATCTCATCTTGTAAATTATTCCAAAGCTTGACTCCACACACAGACACACACATACTTTTCCTGGTGGTTCTCACCTTTGGGATTATGAATTTACTACAGCCCCTTAAGTTATAATTTCCTTCTTTCCGAATGAATAATTTATGGATGTTTTCTGGAACTATGTTTTTGTTGACCTTAAATAGCAGTTGTGAAGTGAAAAAATGTAGCGTGTGCGGCAGTAGCTCAGGAGGTAGAGCGCTCGTCTTGTTACATGTCGAAGTGTCCTTGGGTAAGACACTGAACCCCTAATACCTCCAATAAGCAGGTTAGCGCCTTACAGGCTGCAAGGCCGCTATTGGGAAATGTGAAGCACACATTTGGGAAGTCATTGACTTGAAAAGCGCTATATAAATGCAGATCATTTCATTTCATTTCACTAAAGCATCTAATTTTAATTATTTGGACTGCAGGAATAAAATATTACTATGGTCTCGATATCCTACCCTGTGTATGGTTCTAATTGCACGTTTTTGGAGGATAAAAAGGGGCTGTAGTGAACTTTTGTAATAATTGCCCCAGACTTCTGCACAGTATTGTCATGGCCAGCATGGTCGCCGTGGCGACCGGCTGGCCACGCCCCCTGGGCACCAGCTGAAACAGATCAGCAAATTGCGTGTGTGTTACTTAAGGCTGGGTTGTGGGTTTTGCGGGTGCTGGCTCATGACACATTTTCCGTTCTGTTATGCCCTGTCCTGTTTAGTTTGAGTCGGAGGAAACCTGTACTTGCCCATTCTGAGTGTAAGAATATTTTTGTTCTGTTTTGTCCCGGAGTTTTGGACGACTTTTATTTTGTTAAATAAAAGTTATGATTGTCAACGCAATTGAGATCTCCCTTCCTGCCTCCTGCCTCCGTTCTGGTCCGGTCCACCCTCGTGACAAGTATGTTAAGTATGGCAGAACTAGAGAACAATATAATAAATAGAATGCATTATAGTTTAAAATGAATTTGGATTTATTAATTATTGAAATGCTTTAGATACTTTAGTTTGTATGTGTCTAATGTGTGTTTTCCAGCTTAATTTATTGTCAATTATGACCCCTAAAAACGTAATTTCTGATACAGCGTCGATTGCAGCACCATCCATTTTTACTTCTAAATCTTAATTTGCCTTGCGATTACCAAAGAATATTAATTTGGTTTTGTTTGAATTTAAAGATAATTTATTTATATCCATTCATACTTTGGAAAGGTTTCAGCATCCCATGTTGCTCTCAGTCAAATCTATGGATGGGTAAAATAAATAATAAAACAATATGATTGCCATTGACGCGAAACTTTGAACCACGTGAAGCAAGAATGGATGGCAATAATTGGCTTCATCCAGCACCAGCTAGCTCTTAGGCAAAAAAAACGCTAAAAATAGTCAATATCACATTTTTGTCCGGGATCCATAATAATGTTCCGTTCCCGGGCGGCCTGTTACTTTAGCAAATAATGAACCTCTTTTGGGCTTGACGGCAAATCTCTTAAAAGTAATATTTGTGTGTGGCCTAATCGGTTCTTAACTTAAAAGCTTTTTCCCGACTCGTAAGGACTTCTGATGATGTATAAACAGGAGCAACTGGCGATTCAGTACCTTGTTGAAAGATTATTTGGACATACTAAAAATGCCTTGGGATTCAACCCACATATTCTGAGTTAAAGGTTAACCACTCGCCTGTTTTAAATGGAGTGAAAATTTGCCACAACAGAAGTAAGCTTTCCATCTATGAAAGGAAGTTTGCACTAAGATGTATATGATGTTTCAGTCTGCATACCTGTACGTTTTTGCCATACAAAGTACAATTATTATGCAATTTAAAACATGTACGACGTACAAGATTTTTCAATTATGGGTACCATCCGGTATACGCCGACTATCACGAAACAGCAATCAATCAAGTCAAACGAGTTCGAGTTGGGTAGTGAAAGGAAGTCCGTCTCTTTTTAGAGAACCGGCTTTTTCGGCTCAACTCATTAAAGAGAGCTGTCTCTCAATCGGCTCACTTGCTTTGATGCATTATATTACGAATTATTATGTTGTATAAAGAAGTTAAAGAAAAAAAGGAAGTATAAAAGGAGAAAATGAAAAAAGACAGGTTTGTGGTTATCCTTTAATCAGTATATTCCCAACAATAATTTACTGCAGAAAATGAATTCATAATTTGAATAAGAAAATGTATTATTCTACTTAATTATATTTGCATGTATTTTTTCCTTCTACAGTGAACGTCCAAGCCACTTAATTTTTGAACTTTTTTATAATAAACCTCATTCATGTCGAGCAACTCAGTATCCAGAACAAAATGTTAATTAACAATATATATGATATAATGAAACACATGTACAATATAACATGTTAAACTACATAAATAAACACGTTTGAAAAAAAAAATAGGGTGTAAGATTTTTTTGTATTTTGTAAGGGAAAATATGACAGTTTGTAAGGGCATGGAGCCGTGGAGGTTGACAGGTATGAGTCTGTTAAGTCATGAATATTTGTTTTTTAATATAGTACTTATTGCCATACTAAACCTTTGAAGATGGCATATTTCTAATGCACTGAATCGTAATTACCGTCTATCTTTTGTATTTATCATTTTTAAAGCTTGTATTACATATTTATCCCTGAGTGCCACATCTAATCTTGTCGTAAACAATGTACATTATGCTTTTTAATCAATGAAAATAAAGACTGTTCAATTCTAAGCATAACAGTAATGAGTTCCTATTACCGTCAATTCCGCACTATAAGCCGCTACTTTTTTCCCAAATGTTCAACCCTGTGGTTTATTCAGTGATGCGGCCAATTTATGTATTTTTTCTCACAGCCGCCAGCGGCGCTCGAGTACAAAAGGTAATATTTAGACCGGTGGAATATATGCGAGTGTGTAGCTGGCGTGTTTTTGAATTAAGGAGCGTAGGGCGACGTCTATATAACAAAGTCTCTTTCCCATACTGGGGAAGACGACTTTAATGACGTCAGTTATAAGGAGGAAGATGAACACGGTTTACCATGATTTTTACAAGGACCATATTTTTTTTTAACAGACCCGTTTCCTAGTGTTGCGAGCGTGTTCCTAGTAGCGTTTTGCTACCCTTCACAAACACTGTTTGGGATGAAAGTTATAATACTATTGTTAAAGCTTTGAAAACTCTCTCAGTGTACGGTCTTTCTTTGTAAATATGTGTAACCATGTATAATATGTATTTGCAACTGTATATTTTTGTAATGTATTTATTTTAGAGACTTATTCTAATAAGTTTTCCACGGGCGAATCAAAAAGAAGGGGCGAATACAACGGGGGCTGATGGGAAGTGGAGTAAAAGTGAGACGTGTTTGTGGACGCAGTGGACAATAGTGGATATATATTTTTCCCACCCTTACCTTTGGAAATATACATTTTTTTTTCCTTGGATTATTTTCAACGGGACCCGTACTCTGCAGGTCTGCGTCATATCTTAACTACCAGTATCATTTTACGTTCAATTTGCCGGCCGTAGTTTTTAGACTGTTTACTTCATATTCAGTCATTTGGCCTGGACGGGTGTTGCTACCCGTCAGCGAGTGGGTTTGGTTTACAAGGGCGGCGCGACCGCGCTGAGACCGAGGGGGGACTGGCCCCCGACCCGGCCGCGGCCTGCCCGGACTATGGATGGACAGAGGAGACCGCGGCGGACCGCGCGGAACCGAACCCGGTCCGCGCGGGTGAGGCTCGGGCCCTCCGCGACATTCCGCCAGTCCGTCCGGCGGGTGGCGCGCGACCCGTGTCCCCGCCCACTCCGCGGCTGGGGTTTCGCAGGGACCCCCGTCCCTTCGTACCCTCAAATACAGACTCGGGCGGCGCTCCGTGTCCGTCCGCCCGTCGGTGTCGCGCGTCCGCGCGTCCGGAGGTGCTTCTCGGCTGCCGGTGAGTACGCCGGGTACTTAGCATACCGAGAAGGTGCTCCGCGCGCGCGGGTCCACGCGGCGCTAATGCTAGGACCTTAATTTGGCCCTGATGCTAGGTCCTTAGCTTGGCCTGCTTTGATGCTAGGTCCTTAGCTTGGCCTGCTTGGCCTTAGATACTAGGTCCTTAGCTTGGCCTTTTGATTTTTGCATTCCGGAGATGGAATAAGATCTTGCTCTGTCCACTCCACGCATCGGCCCGGTATTGCAGTACCTCCGGGAACGGTGCATTCGCAATGATCGCAACAAGGCTTTAGGGCTAGGACCTTAGCTTAGCCTTTTGGCTGAGAGTAAGTGTCCCGGCTCCTAGGCTTTGTAGCATATAATGAACTGACCGATAACGGATAATGGATAATGAATAACGAAGATAGATCAATAACCCTTAAAAACCCCAAAACCCCATTTGGCCTGGACGGATCTATTGACACTAACAAAGATGTTATATAATGAAATTGTGAATATGCTTGATTGCTAATAAGATTTTCGAGAAGGGTTGTTCAAACCTCACTTTGTGTTTGCTGTTAAAAACGTCATATTGAAATATAATATTGTGAATGTGCTTAATTGCTGTTGGGATTGTCATGATTGTTTTCTCTTACTAGTGTCAATAAATTTAATCAAACCAAAAAAAATAACGAAATTGTGAACATGCCTAATTGCTGTTAAGATTGTCAAGAAAAATTGTTCGAACGCATGCGGCTTATATCCAGGTGCGGCTTGTGTAAGTACAAAGGCGGTTATCCTCCTAAAATGCGGTGGGTGCGGCTTATAATCAGGTGCGCTCTATAGTCCGGAATTTACGGTAGTTATTTCTCTAGGTTTATGATAAGGTCAAGGGCAGACTTACTTGACACTTGTTGCTAATCATATATAACTGACAACAATGATTGGTTTTATCATATGAAATAGGTAGTCGGAGATCAGCAATATGGGATGTCTTGGTGCACACAAGTAAATGCTAGCAATAAAGGTGAAACACCAACTTCAAGAATTCAGTCCGGGGTAACTCTAGCTAGATTGCTTTAATAAAAGAGAAATCGTTAAAGGAAGATACAAGGGTTGCTACCGACCACTGGGATTTTCTCGCCATCATTTTCTAGCTCTTCAAACATCTGCAGTGCCCAAGAAACGAAAATGGTACATCCTTTATACGTGTTGGTCTGTAAAAGGGAAATTTCCAGCCCTGTTGTTCATACCGCACTGGCAATCTACAGCTTCAGTGGTTTTCCACATGAGAAAGGTGTAGTTAATTTGAAACTTACAATAAAACTTTTTTTTTCCTTTTTTTTATTGTTTTTATGGAGGTGTGAGGCATGGGTCAAAGAACTTTTATTAACTCATGGTTAAAAAGTTTTTTTTCTCCCAGAACTTGGTTGATGTGATCCGCTACATTTATAAATGTAGACATGATTTGTTTCTCTCTGCTTTATAAGGTATTACTTATAGCTGCTTTCGGCCCAGTCCGAAGAACATTGCTGGCTTATGCTAAAGTGACCACCCATATGACCTGCTGCCCTCTGAGAGACCCTACAAGTCTTAAAGGCCACCTGGTTTGGAAACAGTTCCCTACCCAGAGCCATCACTGCACACAAAACTGCGAAGGTAAAACTATCTTCCCTTCGTGTATTCACATTTTATTCATTATTGTTATTATTGCACAATGTCGCTGTAATTGCCAATGGCATATTTCATTGCACTATTTTCTGATACACTGACAGCTAAGGCCAGTCCAAAAGCACTACCTTGTAAATATTGCCTAAGTAACCCAATAATTTTCCAATTTTATTTTAAGGTTGGAGAATTTTATTTAATGTCTATCCTGGAGTACCACATCTAATCTTCTTGTGAAACAACGTACACTACAACAATGACAATGAAGACGATTCTATTCTATCTGTCACGGTTGATATGGCGCCCAATTGGCCCCGTCCGTGTGGTGCCAGCTATGGCTTGTTGACAGATTGGCTACCCTTCTATTTAAGCTCAGTGCTCGCACTCTCCCATGGTGAGTCCGTCAACGAACCTCTGCACCCGCAAGACGTGGGTTTAGACTCTGTCCGGTTTCCTGCCTGGTATTGTTCCTGTCTATTTTGTTCTGTTTGATATCGATCTCCAGTTTCGTTCCCGACTAGTTTTTTCTGTTTAATTTTGATATCCAGTTTTGATATCAATCCTGTCTGTCCCGTCCTGTCCGGTATCAACCCCATCAGTCCGATATCTGCTCTTGCAAGTGGTATCAATCTCGTCGGCCTCTGGCTTCATGTCATTCGACAACAGACTGCTGCCTTGCGTCTTCCGCCCAACCACAATCACTGGCGTTTGTGTTAATGTGCATGACTGCCCCATTTCCCGTAAAATAAAAGCTTGTGTGAGAAATGTCACTCATGTGGGTTCTCCTCCTGTTCCTGTTCTTGACACTATCATGTCCAATATAGGGTTGCAGGTGTGCCAATGGTTACCTGAGCTCATCTGTTATGTGTTGCTACGCAACGAGCTGGAGTCCTTTTAGAAGATGTGGCATGATTTGGAAAAATACTGCCATCAGGGTCCCCTAAGCATTCCCTTGGGTACCATTTACTGAGTTCCCTCCATTGGTGCACATAGACTGAGTGCCTACAACATTGAGTTTGCAGTTGGTGAAGCGATTTCCGACAAAGAACTGCTTCCTGACAAGAGGAAAAGGCAGCAATCACATAACTGAAGCATCGCATTTCTTTCATGTTGCCCCATGAAATGGGCTTGGATGTCAAATTTGTGCTGCACTATAATTTTGCTTTTTCAAGCTTGCTGTAATTGCCCATCACTGTCATCACAGCATCACACTAATGGTATCCAATTCTGAACCCCCACCCAAAATGCTTGCAAGCTTTGTGTATGGTTACACAAAATATATTTTGTTTCAGGGGCCTTTAGAGAAAAAGCTGGTAATAAAATAATGTAAGCCCTCGCTACTTTGTACTTAGTGCCCTTACTACTTTGTATTCTGCGATTGATTATCCCTGATGGCATATTGCTGCAATGGCTTGTCATGGCCCATTTTTGTCGGGTCTTGCTGCTGTTTTTTGCCATTATGTCCATCAAAAAGTGAACTGAAATCATGGCGCCATGATCCGTTATTCCTGATAGTATAGTACTGTGAGCTTTTTGTCAAGCTGGGTGGCTCTTTGTTTTAGTCGTTACTATATTTTCACCGAAAATGAACCGAACTCTTAGTCACGATGCATTAGCCTCAATCGCATTATCCTGCCAAGCAGACAGCCAGAAAACCTTTTTATCAGTAGGCGTGCCATTTTAAGCGACCTAAATTGAAATGTATTATCCCCTGTCAACTATTACTTAGAGGAAGGATGGCAGAGTCCTTTTTTTTTTCATTTCGGGCTGCCTAAAACAACCCTACCCTGTTTTAAGCTTGATCCATTATCCCCAGTTGACTTTTGCAGAGAACAGGGACCGAAAGAGAATATACGTGGCATTGCTTGGCTGTTTTTTATAAGTTCTTTCTACCTAAAATGAACAGCACCCGTGTGCCCATGATCCATTATCCCCGGTCGACAATAGAGTGAGCAGTGTGCATTTCTCTGCCAGGTCACTTTTTATTGTTGTGCCGTTGAAGAGTCAGGTTATAAATACTATTCTATTGATTGTCAAGCAAGCACAACTGTTCCAGGGGAAGGTCGTTTTGATTCACGTTTGCCTGTTGTGTTTTTAATTAGTTGTTTAAATGTAGATGTCAATATTCAAACTGAGTCATTATGTATTGTTGCAAACTTTCCTATGCACAGTGGATGTTTTAAAAGGGCACGAAAACTTTGAGAATAGCATTGCCTTTATTGGCATAATGTCTCTCTAGGTTTCTCCTGTCTGCTGACGTGCTCCCAGATAAACTCAAGCTCTGTTGTGTTTTTGCAATTCCCATGAAAACCCAAATTAATTTGTACAGAGGATTCTAGCATTATTTACATGCTGCCTTTTGCTGATATTGATCTTTCGATTTTTGTGATATGCATTCACTGTATTTGCCTGTAACTACACACAGTACGTTGATTATTGCCTTTCTTTGCTGAAATTAAAAACCTGTGCTTGATTCCCAGATAGAGAAATACTTATATAACAGCACAGATTAAAAGTGTGGCCGTTTTTTTTTTTTAATTAAAGGCCAGTCTTCTGCTTACTTGAACGTGTTGAATAGTAATAATGAAGGCTGCACTCTCATTAAATATAATTAAACTCGGGCTTCCTATTCAATTATTGATGATCTTATATCTGTTTGTATTATTCTGCAAAATATTTCTAATCAAAGCTCCATTAAATAATCAAAACTGTCAATGTTTAGGCAGACACAGATTCAATATTGCTAAATGCTGGGAAAAAAGCAGGGAGCAAATATGTGAAATTAAATGTACAGTACAATGACTGTATTCCGAACCGTTTTTCCAGCTGCACCATCTGTTTTAGGACAGAGTGACCCAGCCCACTAAAGACATAACCCTGCATCTCCATAACCTTCGAAAGGTTCCTTTAGAGAATCATGTGAAAAAAGACCCGTTTGTGTGTCAAGAGATGAGAGACAATGGTTCCATTTTATGAGGACGTGGCCCCCACAGACACTCTCCGAAGGCGAGATGAACCAAGTCGCGCTATTCTTTTCTCTAATAGGAAAGCCACTCTCTGTCACTTCTTATCTACGAGTTCCACGAAAATATTGTTCGAAGATATACGCATTTATTAACTTTATAACCCGATATAATTCATCATACTGAATTGATGCAGAACCATGCGATGCGAATGTAAATAGTAACTGACATTATCCTTTGCCCGGCAACTCAGGATACAAATATTATATTCTGCTTGGCGCTCTGTCTTGGAAGAAGTTAGTTTTTGCCATGAAAAAGTTACAAAAAACACATTAAAAAGCAAGAGAATGATTACAGCTTGTATTTTCAGTTTCATCAATTTAAAGAATGTCATGGTGGGAGGTACTGGAGAACCATACAGAATTGTTATCTCTAAAAGATTTTCCTTTAATCATTTGCATTCCTAGAAATGGCCCAAAACGTACAATAGTCTATCTATTCATATGGCTATCTCCACTTAAGCCCAACTCAAACTGAAGCCTTTATCAGTCTTTTCTTGTCTGATTTAGAAAAGAATGAGGAAATGAGCAGATTATTCTCATGCCAGATTTGCTTTCTGTAGTAAGCTTGCAGGATATGAACACACTCTGCTATGTGAGGCTTTTTATAAAATGTATTTTTTAAAGGGGGGCTGCAGAATATTGGAGAAATATGAAGTATGTAACATAGCCGTTGATAAGATTGCATTCAGAGTACACAAAAGTGGTGTAATTTCCTTATGTTTTTTTCATTGTAGAATGAACAAATTTATATATATATTTATATTTTTATATAGAAAAGACTACAGGTCACGTGACACATAAGGTTATATTTGTTTACAGTATGTCAAAAAAGTGAGTAGCCCCCCTTACACTTCTGCAGAGATTTCATCTTAATGTTTAATTGAAAAACACTGAAGAAACTTCGCCTTGTCACAATGAAATGTCATCTATATAAAGCTTATATAGCAATGTAAATGTATTTTCCCCCTGAAAAACTCAATATAGCCATTAGTATCCAAACCTTTGGTAACAAAAGTGAGTACACCCTAAAGTAAAAGTTCCTGAAGTTCAATATTGTGTGTGGTCAATATGTTTTTGCAGAACCACCTTTATTTCACCAGAGCCTCACAAATTGCCACTGGAATGCTCTTCCACTCCTCCTTGACAAGATGGCTGAGCTGGGGGATATTTGAGTTCCCGTGTGTCTCCACCTTCCGCTTGAGGATGCCCCAAAGATGTTCTATGGGGTTTAGATCTGGTGACATGCTTGGCCAGTCCATTCTCTTTACCATTATCCCCTTTAGAAAAGCCTTGGTCATTTTAGAAGTGCATTTGGGGTCATTGTCAGGCTTGAACATTGCCCTGTGACCCAGTCTCTGGAGGGAGGGGATCAATCTCTGTTCCAGTTTTTCACAATACATCCTCGAGTTCATGTTTTCCCTAATGAAACTCTCCAACTCCAGTTGCACTTATGCAACCATGATATCACCAACACCATGCTTTATCTGGTGTACCGGGGGTTGAAAATGCATTAGCTACAAATTACCTTTGGTTTCTAACCTAAACTTCACTTTGCAATGTCCACCTCAGAACGGATTATTGTTGTATTCTAGGGGGGGTTTTGTACAGTATTGCATGCGCTATAAAAACAAAGTTTAATTAAATTGGGAGATTCCTTATGAAGCTCACATCCAGAACATTGGATATACAAGCAAGACCAGATATCAAGACAGAGCAAAAAGTGTGGAAAAAAACATTATAATCTTTGCTAAAAAGTCTTTTTATTGAGTACAATAAAAAAAGTCATCTTTTTCCACCGCAAACAACAAACACCCTCCAAAAAACATTTTCTGTTGCGGTTACCAGAAACAAGTTGAAAACCAAAATTAGTTTTTGAAACATTTTGTGACTATTCAAAGACCAGCGTTGATGCTCCAAGGATGAGGTAGCAACCGGGGAATTATGACAGTTTGGCATATTGGGTCAAGGTACACTGAGCATAATGGCTTTACTCTCTGTCACTAAGCAACATTATTTGTTTTACCCTTGAAAAAAAAGAGAACATCATCCTCTCTAGCAGATGATAGCTCTGCAAACAAAAACACCAATCACGTTGTTTTTAATGCTGCGTGTCATTTGGGAAAAATAGGCAAAAACTTTTTATAAAGGAAGTGAGAGGCTTTACAAGCTTTTCATGCTTCTCTGCTTCATTGTAATTGAACACTGAATAGGCCTTGGTATGATTAAATGACCGCTGTGAAATAGAGGTTTTCTAGGGAGACGATTTGATGGCTCCCGCCCCCTCAGGCAAAAAAAACAATTTTCATTTGCTGCATCATGTGTGGTCACCAGACACCCACAGACGGTAGCAGGTGGAAATCCCCTTAATGCACCTCCTGCAATCACATTTTGTCCGGTTTCTATTGTTGCTTTTTGTCTGCCTGTTTCCCCGGTTGCAGTAACCTGCTTGGGCTGCCGTTTTGGCATCAGGTTTCTTCTCACTGCAAAAATAGGAGGGCTGAATGCAATACAAAGGATTATTTTCCCTTTGGGGTTGTAAAAAGCATTCCTAATGAATAGATTAATAACTACAGAAGACCCCCAGGATACAACATAAAACCATTTTGAGGTGGGGATCGCAAAGTAAAATTGTCGTATAGCGGAAGATAAAACCTATGGTAATAAACTCCGAACCCACTGTACACTAGATAAAACCAATATGATAGCAAAATCTCACTTAGTTAATATTTAATTCCTGTTGCAGTAAATCCCTGGTATACAACATTATTCTGTTCTAAGGTGGGGTTCGCAAACTGAAATTGACGTATAGCGGGGAATAGCTAATGTGTTCCGAAACCCCGGCAGAGTAGGCAGAGTTGGGTAGGGTTACTTTAACTGGATTACTTTCAATTACTTTTGGATTACTCCAATACCAAATATGCAAATAAAAGACAAAAGAAACTAAATATGAATACAATTACTAAATTTTGTGCAGGCTTGGGGAGTAACGGAATACATGAAACGGCAAAAATGATGTTGGCAAGATGTTTGGATTTATTTTCATTTTGTTTCTGTCGCATTTTATGTTAGTTCAAAGCCAGGAGAGAAAGCTTACCACGTGTTGTGAGTCATAATTTTATTCATATTTAGTTTCTTTTGTCTTTTATTAGCATATTTGGTATTGGAGTAATCCAAAAGTAATTAAAAGTAATCCAGTTAAAGTAAGCCTCCCCAACCCTGATAGTAGGCAATGTCATGCATATTATGAACTAACATTATAGATAAGTTTACATGTAAAGGGAAATTTTTTCTTACATTTGGCGTGAGTGACTTGAGCTGGTACATTGGAGTTAAGGGGTAAAAGTTGAGGGGGAGGAGACTGCACAGTAAAATCATCAATTTTATAATATGCAAGAATTGTCATGCCATTAGAAACTGTTTCTATTATCGCTACTTTATTTTTATTCATATAACCAAAATTATCGTCATTCAGTTGTGGCCAGTCAACTTAGCCAGGGTAATGATGCATGTGCCCTCTTTGTATTCTCAAATCACAAGCTTCGTTACCATGGTTATTGTGTTTTCGCTTCTTCTTACTGTTGATAAAGACAAAGGAACACTTTGTGCGAGGTAATTTAGCCAGGCATTTTTATGATACCGGGACGCAAACCAATAGCTGGACAGCATTTCATATGACATCAACCAATAGCAGTCAGGCAGCTTAGAGACGTATACGGCAAAGTTTAAGCTTTGTAGTTTTTGGGTACACAAAAAAAATCTGTTGTTGATGTGTGAATGGGTAAGTGTGAAGCACATTGTAAAGCGCTTTGGGAGGTCTACATTGACTTGAAAAGCGCTGTGTAAATGCTGACCATTTACCATTAGAACAGTCAAAACAACATTGTATTGCGCACCATAAACTGAAACTGAACCTTAAATCCCGGGGTCAACTGTTAATATAATTTAAAATGTCACAAGAGGGCCCACTAGAGTGCAAGTTTTTAAAAAATAAAAAAGGTCAAGAATGTCGATGACTTATTGCTGTATTGAAAAGATGTTGTGTTAAACACCACCTTTATAAGTATCTCTTCTTACCCCCAGAACTGTCCTTCAAAGCATACTTTCTATTAAGTCCACATTTTCCCATTGACTTTGTTATTATAGAAAGCAGAAGCTTTCAAGATGCCACGACAAAAGCCATTCAGCGCTACTTTCTGTTTCAGTAAAGCAAGTACTACCCATAACCTTGAATAAAGTCAATAATTAACTGGCTGCATTTCTGTTAACCTACAAAATGTGCACAATTCAAATTGCGTTATAGCAAACAGGTAATAGCACTACAGAAATCTGGAAACAATTTCAGGGTTTGTATACCATTTTCATGGCCAAATTCAACAAGTTTTTAAGGGCTTTTAAAGCCAATGTTTTTATATCAGATTACGGTGTGAATCATGCATTATGCAAATCCACAAATATATCTGTGATTAAAATAAGAATTTTTTTTATCTTGCATGTGCATTTTCAAGACATGATTTTTAGATCTTGAGTAAATCCCGAATAGATTGGTTTTTAAGACAATTTTTTCCCCATGTGATAACTGAGTAAAAACGATAGAAATATCATCCTACAATGTCAGCATTGTCAGTTGCAGGGAGTTCATCCATTACTATTCGTTATGGGAAAACGCTACTTTATTTTTTTGCATGGCCGATAAATTTCCATTACTGATACATAATCCTTGCACTAATACACATTTCAAAGAGCCCTTTTCAGGTGTAGCATGCACCTGCTCTCTTGGGCGTGACCCATAGGAGGCCATGCACTTCTTAGGACAATGCCATTCAAACTAATACCAGCTGTCATGAATCACCAGGGAAGAAATGCAATGGCAAAGAAAAGCCATAAAAGAGCAGTGTCAGCGTCATTTTTAAGAACATCTGTGAAACATGGAAACATTTTCAGGCATTTACCAGACCTTCACCCAAAATTCAAGCACATTTTAATCTTTGAAAACAACATTAAAAATGCAATAATTGTCAAGGATTCCAAGCACCCGTACGAACCCTGATGCATTCATAAGGTTTTTTGTGGGATGTGTTAAAATACAAAAGTTGTTATCCTATTGAAATGGAAACACTTTTTTTTTTACATCATTGCTGTTTGACACATTCATGTTTGTAAAAGGTAATAACCACTTTTGTGTCAGAATGCCTCCCTAGGGGATAACAAGTCTTTTTAACCGCAAACAGAATTTGCTCCACACACGGAGACCATTTATTGTCATTGCGTGAAAAACGGCCGCTCCCTCAGGCTACGAGCGGTTGAATGTCATGCGGCGCACGTCGGTGTTCAAATTCGTTCTATCAATCGTCAGGATGCAAGAGTGGTTGGCACGCATGCACACTCAAATAACAATAACGCCAATTAACCTACCAGTTGACAGGAGAGAGATGTCTTTGAAGTAATTTATTCTTAACTATTCTTTTTAAATTAACTTCTATAGAGAACATTTTATTAGCTCTTTCACAAATAGGGGGATCTAATTAGAAAATACATTTCCAGTATGCTTAAGGAGACAATATCTTCTAGGGAAATTTTTTTGAGTGCTGCAGTGTAATTGGCCTCCCACCAAAAATGAATGTTACATAAACATATGCAACACCTTCCACATTACCTTGCAAGGAATAGTACGACTGGGATTCAGAAGATTTTTGGAGCAATCCAAATGGATCAAAAGCAACATTAATACGTAAAAAGAAGCCGAGCTACATTGCAGCGTCAAGTCACTTTTATTTGTATAGCCCTCAATCACAAAATGTATCAAAGGATTGCATGGCGTGATTTTAAGATGCGCTTGTGTATGGCTAGCCGCTTTCTAACACTGAAAGGAGAAGCCCTTCAATTTCATTGTACTTCTGTAAAATGCCAATAAAACACTCATCCACCTGCAATTCTGTGTTCTCTGTTAGTATTTGTAGATCTTTAGATGTTATTTTGTCACAGTTGTATACTCTCAGTCGTTAAGCACTAGGGCTACACGAAATCTAATCGATATCGTGATTTTTAAGGATGTATAGTTCCAGTTTGTTATTTGAGTGAAAGTTTTTGACGCACCAGAATTCTCACATTTCGAAGTTTAACAGCCCCGGCCAATCAGAAGCAGGTCTTAATGGCACCAGCCAAAAATGGCGAGGCCAAATTCTCAAGACGCGTGTGTACGACTTTTATAGGCTGGAGTAAGAGCTCAGTCAAACAGCCTGGCGCACTAATGGCGACCAAAACAAAACCGGCCAGTTCATAATTTTTGCAGCTTGTTACACTAGAAATTAATTGATCAATTAAATCGGACTATGAGGAGAGTCACAAGAGCTCAAAGAAAAGCTGATCCCTCGATTTTATCGTGTCCAGGAATTGATTGAGGCGGTCTTAGAAGAGAAAGCCAACAGTTAGGCTTACAACTCTTAAGCCACTACTACAGAACGTTGCAAGTTACCAACGCCAGATCCATTACATATGAAACGGACGACTTGGAGCTACCACTTGTGGAAAATTGCTACATTTGTGAATGATCACAAAGACCTTGCAGAAGTCACGGTTACCCGTCACTAGCGTGTGGCCAGCCATCCGCTCTCTAAATCGCGTTCCTACACTGAAAAGAGTAGCCCTCTAATTTTATTGTAATGACTTTAAAGAGAATTCATAAACTGCAGTCAATGAAGGTATTTTGTTACAGTCTTATTTCGCAGTCTCTAAGGACATCATCTCGAGGTAAGTTTGCATGTCACTATGTTTAAGTTCTCCCCGAAAACAAAAAAAGCAGTAAAATGCACTTTTCGTTTAAAATCGGAAATCGCATAAAAAATGGAAATACAGGTCTGAAAAATGGCAATTACGTTTTTGCCAAAATTATGCAGGCCAAGTAAGGACGTCATCTGAATGTTAAGTTTTCCCCTAGGGGGTTGTTCGGATTATTCGAATGCTTATACATATTCGATTCACCAGAAAATTAAAGGACTAACCCGACCATTGCAATCGGAACACTCACAGTCAGATTAGGACCTCTTGCGCAGTTACATGGCTTTACATACAGGTACATACGGAACACTGTTTCCAATGAGATTTTTGCATGTAAGTAAACATATATTCATTGCTCATATTCAAGAGCTGTGCACTAAAATACAACCTTAAGTTTCAAATTTGATTTCCTCTGGCAATGAGCTCTTGTTTGCTGATCCAATTACCATTTTCTGTCTTTCAAAGGATAAATGCGGACACCCTAGAGATTTTGTTGTATTTTAAGTCAGCTCTGTGTTTCTTTGGTTAGTTGAGTAAATAAACAGCAATAAGTCTTTTCTCCGAACATTTAGTGAGCACATTGTATTATGGCCAATCACAAGACCTGTCCCAGATATTATTGTTGTGCTGTGTTGATTAATAAAATGGAAAACGATCTGGTATACAACCCCGCAGGCTTCATGTATGCACGTTCCTAAAAATGTTTCCCATTTGTAAGTCAGCGGGAGACCTGATTGATTTTGCTGGGGAGAACTTTTATAAAACATGGCACCACCTAAAAGCCAAGGTGTGAGTGCCGGTTCTATTCATGTACTGGAGCTCAGGGAACAAGTAAAATGTCCATCTTGTAAATAAAATTTGAGCTTTGGTGTTGCATGAAAGGGAAACATACCCAATTTACAAAACAAGAGGAATGACAGCACTCTCTCTCATATTCATTCCTTTTGATTAGGAAGTAAGCTTGTAACGACGCTCAATTATCTTTTTTTCAATTCATTACCGTCTTCCTCTGAAAGCACTCACAGTGCAATCAAAGCAGTCTATCTGAATTTAATTGACATGGTTAAGAAAAAAAATAAAAAGTTGTGTTGCAGACTTGTTCTCGTGTTCCTATTGGCAATTTTATGCATTTTTCTGATGAGGATGATCAAATGAATATTGCCTGAAAAAGATGGCGATAATCACTTTTTTAATGATGTACTATAAGTAAGACAAATTGATCTCACAAAGCGTGATCATTTGTCTTTGATTTCCACCGCATACTCGACCACACAAGCATCCTCTTTAAAAAAAATGTCATAAATTGCGTCTGCAGATGAGCTGCTCTTAAAGACACCAGACGGCTGAAGTGGTCGAGCGTTGAGTGCACTCAGAAATCACGTCCATTATGTCGTGAATTATGTATTTGAGGGGGGTCCGGGCTATGGAGGAAGGAGGTAATCTAGACCATTGGAGAGTTCGACTGTCATGAGTCAAAAGACCCGAGCACACCTCCCATTAACGACATGCCATTAAAGGGAACAGAAGGCCATTAACCAGCCACAGCCATTAACTCCGCCTCCTCCTTATCCGTTAAACATTCCTGATATAAGCCATCGTTTCTGGCTTTTGCTTTATATATGCTTTCCTGGGAGTACTGACCCAAGACATCGTCGCAAGATGGAGCAAATGGACAATTGTCTCAAGAGAGGTGTTTCTTATGGAATGATCTGCACATGACTGCAGGAACATCCTACGGGAAATAGAAATATTATGGACTTTGCTATAAAAGTGCAAATAGGATTAGCAAATTATTTCAGGCTATTAAAAAGCAACAACTGGGTCCTGCCATTATGATACACGCAGCACCGCTGATAGACCTCATTATATTAAAAGTGGTAACAATCGGAATCGATGTGCATCCTATATATGAGCTCTCAAAAATCCTACATGGGAGATTTTGGTAGGTGAACAAGGCAAGTGAAACCTTTTTCACTCATAAAATTGACGTGTCGTAGAAATAACCTTCGGTCACAATTTTATTTTCTTCAGAAAGTAATTTGATAAAAGGAGACACGCTCTAAAGTGGTCCTGCATTCAATCCAATAAAAGTGAACTTATGACCTACTGAAATCTGGGCATTATGAATGAGATTAGAGCATCTATTCATTTCGTCTAACAGAGAACACCTATGAATCTTTTAAGGGTGGCAAGGCAGACATTGGGGTCACACTCAGACCTTTTGAGGCTGAATTATGTGTTTTTACGATTTATGGCGGGTATTCCTAGCATGTTGCCCTGATGACAGAAACTCGATTTACTGTCCCTGTCTTTGATACAAGCTTCCTTGGACAAGGTTGTTATAGAAGGCTCTCTCAGAATGGCCAAAATTACTCTGGGTTTCAATCTAAATAGCTGACTTCATATATGTGTTTGCCAGTTCTCGGTTGGGAGGGTACTTCAATTTGTTCAATTTTAGAATATGTGTAAATCGTATTTGAGGCGATTATGTAGACCTAGATATAAAAATAGAGCGACCAAACTATTATTTCAGAAAAAGAAAATGAGAAAGTTTTCCCTAAAAAACAGCAAATTCTCATAAAACGGGAAAAGGCATCATATTTTTTCATAAATTTAGAATGGCTCTTAGAAGAGGTTTTTATAAATACAGTAGGAGGGATATGACATTAATCTAACTTGAGGTGAGGACTTCAACGTGAAACCTCGGGTAATGAGTCACTGAATCATTGGTGCCCCATATAAGTATATTGAAATAACAAAATAGTATACAGTAAGTACAACTTGTGAACTATAACAATGATGAGCAACGGTAGTGATTTGTGTGCCTTCCTTATATTTCTTGATAATCACAAGTTTTTTATCCATGGTAATCATGTTTTTTCTTCTCTTTAGTATAACTGCAGGCCTTGAACCCACTAGAACTCAATACTATCGATATAGCTATCCAGCTAGCTATTAATTGAGTTATCTAGCTACCAAATCCATATTCCCCTAGTGGGAACAAAAATACCTAAAACCGTCTACTTCCAGCAACTTTAGACCATTTAACACAATCACTAATCCACCTACCTCACCCCTTCTTGAACACATCATTACCTTACTGTTGTCTGCATTCACCTTGTGCTTCCTTGTATTACACACTCACTCCTACTACAGTGCCAGCCACCAAAGCAGTGTCATCAACAAACAACAGCTGAGATACAAGCAACCCACCCACAAACACTATACCTGCTCTCCTTGCTTTTGCATGCACACAGCACTTACTACTTGCGTTATACAATTTCTTTTCATTATACACGTGCAATATACTTCCTGCTCATAACTCTGCAACCATTACAACATCTACTTACAACAAAGTCAGTTAGTTCTTTGTTCCTTTGTCTCTTTGTTTCCTTATCCTCACGGTAAATGTGGAACTGGAGTCGTCCAATTTCGTTGTCACCGCATATCCCATGTTGTGACAATGACAATAAAGGCATATTCTATTCTATTCTATTCCTCAAATTATTTCTCCTTTCCAAAACTGCTTCTCTCACATCGTTATTCGACCACGCAATACCATTTCTTACACCTCCACCAACCTTACGCATTCAACATACCTCAACTGAGCTGTGCTTCAAGCATGTCTCAAGACATTTCCACTCTTTGTCCACTCCCTCTACAGACCTCTCCATCAACATCTCAAAACACTTTGTCACTCTTCCCTCATACTCATACCTGCTTTTTTCGCGTCTACATTTCACGAACTTTGACTTCTTTTTCCATACCCCTGCCACTTACCACACACTCAATTTTGCCTCTACTAGATAGTGGTCAGATATTCTACCAGCGTCGCCTCTTAATACATTCACATGCAACAATCTTCCGCAGGTATTCCTACTGATCAATACATAATCTATCAATGCTCTCTTAACCGTTCATACATCTGCCACTTAAATCCATGTGCACTTATTGACATTCTCCTTCCTAAACATGCTATTTCCTACCAATAACTCCCGGCCCAGACACATTTTAATCACTCTCTCAGCAATCTCATTCACTCCGGAAACACCAAATCTTCCAATCACCCCTTCCATCCTCACATCACCAACTCTGGCATTTAAATCTCTCGACAAAACCACATTGACAATTCACTCCAGAATTCATTCCTCTCTTACCCACATCTCTCAGCACCTAGAATATACCCACTCAGAAACACCCACATCTCACTTCCCCACTTCACCTTAACCCACATCAATCTCGAGGGCATCTACTTCCATTCCAGCACTCTCTCTTTTGCTATATCACTCAACAACAAAGAATAAATGCAGTACAAAACATATGGTATAGTTAGCACTGACATGTAAAGTCTTTACAAATCACACGAGATTCTAGAAGGTGAATAAGAAAAGCATCGTGGGAAGTATTTCAGCCAATCGCATATTGGTATTTTCATGATGCCGTGATAATAATAATAAATACGTATAAATGACTAAAAATGATTGAAAAAAAAATAATAATGACTGTGCTGCTTTTGGGAAGTAATCTAGTTAAGTTTATAACTTTCTGATGAAAAATCTGTACAAAATTCATTAAAGTTATGCAACTATCCACTTTTAGAAATGTATTTAATTTCCCTTGCAGGATCCCGAAAGCTTTATTGTGGTTCATCACCTCTTCCCGCAGTTTATGAAACAGCTTTTTGAGTCACATTTGGTTCCCAAAGTTCAACAATAGCTTACGATCAAAAGACTTTTGTATAGTCATTCTTAACCCAGGAGCACTGATAAAATCCACTCGAGATTTGAAACGTTTCAGCATTCCCGCACATAAACCTTGGTTTCTGCCAAGAACACATACTAGGAAAAGCAATCGAGTTGAAAACATCATTTGCCAGCTCTGCTTTGTTCCTTCCACATATTCCAGGGATTTGAGTGGATCTATAAGATTTTGCTTGCAGTATGTCTTGAGCAGGCAGTGGAGAAAAAAAAAGTATAGGCATAGTCGAAAGGAGCCAAGGCTGGACTTGTTTACAAAGAAAATCGTTTAGTCAGGGTAATTAAAACTAAAGCCTGAAATCACAGGGAGGCGTAATCTACTCAAGTAAGGTTTAAATTGCAGTAAAAACAGTCTTTTGAAGATGTATCATGTCAGCAAAGATGGCCACCAGCTCCAATGGAGCGGGGTTGATTCCTTGCCATGACTTTATATTGATCATCAGTCCTAATCACTTTGTTCATCACCTAAAAGGCTTTCTTTGTGCCATAATGACACAAAAGCGGAAGAAAGCCTAAGACCGCTAGCACAATAAAATCGATTCATCTTAAAGACTTAAATGGATTTCATCATCAATCAGTCTGTCCTACTTGTTGCAAAGGATTTTTCTCATCCAGGGGTTTTGAAATTGGAAAACATTGTGTTGGTAGAGCGAAAACTCGTGAATGCAATCTGACGAAATGCGATTTATTACACTTCAAACTGCATATATGATGTTAATAAGAAAGGTCCTAGTCAAAGTAATCCCTGAGAAGTTAATGCCATTTTTGCAGCCTTCTCTGCCATTCATGGATGACCCCCCCATGTGAGGTTTGGAAGGGTAGAAGAACATCACACTGCAAGAAAATTATTATTTCCCCACTGTCAGTTTATTGGATCTATTCTAAATACTTAAAATGTGTTAATTATATGTATGTTTTCCACACAAGCACAGCTAACTATTTACTATTTCTATCTAGGAAACTGTGGACTTAGTGCTAATTACCAACAATTTCTATCCCCCACTATACGGTAATTCTACTTTGCAATTCCCACTTCAGAACAGATTAATGTCGTATCCTGGGAGTCTAGTATAAGCAAATGAATTGTCTCAGTGTTTAGTGTGGCAGGGTGTTTAGTTAGGGTTGGTGCATTCGAATTTTGGCTGAAAAAACGATTTTGTGAGGAGAAACACTTTGCCATCAGAAGGCGTTATTGGTCAATCATAAAAATAAAGTTTGTCCCATTCTATTTTTTTCATTTAATCAAAACTTCGGAGCGTTAGGTTAACTCAGCCCCATAACAGTAGATTAGTTTGTCATTCCATTTTCTCTGGGCTTATATCCTCGCAGAGACGACGACCAAATTGGTGGTAAACAAAACAAAAAGAAAAATCTCCGACGGCACCAGCCAGTAAGACGCATGACGAGCACGGAAAAAAAAAGTCAATACACAGCTCATAAAAGGCATCTTTGAGAGTCGCGACCGAGAAGCAAGGCGATGAATCATTTTATTTTTTTTAACATTAGCCAAGCTGCCGGCAACAGATTAAAAGTCTCTTCCCGGGAAGACCTGACTGCTTGCCTATATGTTCCATTATCGCTATGACTACATTTTGCAGTTGACCCAACTGCTGCTGACTGCAAATGAGGTCTCCCAATGAGCCAGATGCCTTTCTCCATGAGTAAACAAACAAGATTTGCTTGAATGTGCATAAAATTAACTCACAAGATTATGACGAGGGTGTTCAATAGATTTACTTTCAAAAAACGGAATTAATGTATGAGCTGTGGGTTATGACCAACGTCCTGGAAACAAGTGGCTGAAATGAGTTTCCTCAGTAAGCACAGTCATCCGGGAGGTACTCTGTGTTGAGCCACTGCTCCTCCGCATTGAAAGGAGCCAGGTGAGGTGGGTGATAAGGATGCCTCCTGGACGCCTCCCTCGGGAGGTGTTCTGGGCATTTCCTGCTGGCAGGAGGCCCTGGGGACGACCAAGGACACGCTGGAGAGACTATGTCTCTAGGCTGGCCTGGGAAGGCCTCGGGATCCCGTTGGATGAACTGGAAGAAGTGGTTGAGGATATGGAGGTCTGGGCTTCCCCGACTCCACATAAGTGGAAGATAATGGATGGATGGATGGATGGATGAATCAATGCAATTACAGCGAGATATATAGTCTTCGCGTCTGTCAGGGATAGACATTATTAAAACTATTTAGTGGCTATATTTGCACAGATAAAATACATGTATATAGTTTAATTCTACATGATGGTGGAAGACAAAAACTCATGTCCTTCCTGGCTGAGGTCCCAAAACCGAGAGAGGGCGTGTTTATTTACGTCAGAGGAATCAGTACAGACAAGAACACGACTTCAAAATAAAAGAATACAAGATTGATTAACGTACAAGAGATATAATTACACTTGTTGTTGAAACGTTACTTTATGTGTGTGTGTGTGTGTGTGTGTATGAGAAACATTGTTTTTATATTTAGTAATATAAAAACAAGCTAATTACCTTGAGACAGAAATTCAAGAGATTTACATTGAAAACCTGACACGTCCTTGTTCAAATGGCAAGCTTTTGTGATTTTAAAAAAAATGAGCAAAATAAGAAGCAGTAGACCCCAGGGACTCGACGTTTTCACATTAAAGTGTAGCTTTAGATGTTTCTTTTCGGCCCCTCTTTGTGGAATTTTACCCACTATACAACATAAACTCATAAAACGCAAACTTTGCGTCTCAAAAATGCCTTGGGATACGGTCTGTCCGTCTTTTGGTAAATTCAAAAAACGGTGTGGAATAAGATGAGTTACATCTTTAAAACGCCTTTCTGCTACGAGTCCTAGTCAAAAAATTGATGGTCTGCTTTTGGTTTGCTTACAGCCGACCTGGGAGCTCCGGTCCTCAAGGGCCGATTTTCCTGCCTAGTTTTGGAGGTTTCTATCCCTGAACTCAAGTGATAACAAATGATCAGCTTGTTAAGCAAGCTAGCAGGAGCCTGCAATCACCTGTATTGGAGAAGAGAAACCTCAAAAACAGGCAGGACATGTGGCCCTCGAGGACTGGAGTACCCAGGTCTGGCTTGCAGCATTATTACAACGCTGATTTGCAATTGGCTAAATAACTTCCCACAAGGCCTCTTCGTCCAGTTCAGGATGTTGTGCGCTTGGTAAATAAAAGTTTACCGATTATCGGCAGAGAATTATCGGAGCTGATAGAGGTATCAGCGTTTTTTATTTTATTTCACTGGATGATTATTTAGGTTCTCTAAGCCAGGACAGCTCTCTGTTACTCTGACTTCTCCCTGGCCTTCCTCTTCTCCCCTCACCCCATGCCTTCTAATTGAATAAGCAAAAGGAGCGTACCAACTGAAAAAAAAGCTTTTTCAGACTTCAAACACTGCAACCAGCTCTACCAACTCCCCATTATGTCCCGACATGTCTGAGTGTAAATCAAGCCGCTGATAATATTGCAATTCTCCTACGTGTAGTCAAAGCCGCAGTTCACATTAACACATGCTTCAGACTAATAGCCAAGCTTCCCCACCAGTCACCTCCCTCTTCCGACTTCTTGTCTCCCTTAAAAGGTCCATCACAAACATAAACAAATGCAACAAAAGTAATGGATATTGCAATAAAGAGATTTTTTTTTACAGTGCGTAGTAGAAAAGTGTGTTTGTTATTAAGAGGTAGCGTAAAAAGTGTAGTTTAACTTAAGGGAAGCAGGTTCAAGTTGAGACCGATTAATTAGGTTTTATGACATTAGTTTGTCAATTTGGTTTTAAAACAGGAGTGCCCACACTTTTCAATTTGCGAGCTTTGTATAATTTTCATTGCCTTTTGAAAATCTTGTGTTAAGTTAAGTGATGTAGGCTGTATTGACATTTAATTTTTTTTTATTGTAAAAAAAAATCAGGGAGCTATTTATGTACCCTTATACGAGTTGCTGCTCTGCATCCACCCGCTACTCTACTCCACCCTTTCGTCATGTCACACCAATGGTAAATCAAACTTAAGTTAGCTGTAAATTTTTGATTTTGTTTTATCCTATACATTAAGATTACACATTAGTAGCACATATTGTATACAACCTGGTGAGGATGGGCGGCGCAGATAATGGATGGATGCAAGTATATTTAGGAATATAGTCACATTTTCCTCACGGATGGATGCAAGTATATTTAGGAATATAGTCACATTTTTCTCACCCAAAAATATTTTCCTCATCCTGGTCATCCTGGAAGGGGGATTACCTCATGTGCGGTCCCTTCTCAAGGTTTCTTCATTTTCCTTTTGTTGGGGTTTTTCGGGTTTTCCTTACCCTCATGTAGGTTTTAGATCAGGGGATGGTGTAATAATAGTCTGTGGTTTGCAATAATCTGTGGTCTTTGCAGCCCTTTGAGACTCCATGTGATAAAGGGGTATACAAATAAACATGACTTGACTTGACTATTTCGTAACCTTAATATTTTTTCTGGGGTAGTTGGTGTTCGAAACGCATTAGCTACGCATTATCAAAGGTTTCTATCCACCAGTTAATGGCAACTTCCGTTTGCAATCATCACCTCAGAACAGATTAATGTCGGGGATATACTGTAACAGCAAACAAAATATTAACGAAGTGACACTGTTAGTCACAAACCCAATTTTGAGGAAATGGCTTCAGTGAGTCAGCACCAAGTTTTTCGCATGTCTATTTATACTCGTTGTGAATTATAAATCACAATAATGGTGAAAATAGATGGTAAATCATGTATCTCAGTCTCATTTATTTAAATCACCAATTGCTGGCATGTTAAAAGATGTTTGTGGTCTTGTTGTATCCACCGCATATGTGCTCGCTTTATTATCGTCTAATTTCCATGGACCGTGACGACTTTGCTTTACGCCTTGTTAGTCTGTAAACAACATAAACTCTTAAGAGGCATTACCATTCGCTTAGCAGATGGTTTTGTGCTGCTGATTGTTGTTCCAAGGCCGTTATTTTTACATTACGATGGGTTGATACGCTGCACGTAGCAATACACTTATAAGGCAACAGCAGACCTTCTGACCCCTCTTGCTGAGGACCAGAGTGAGCCGTGCTCGCCATGCCAAACCTGGTTTGTATTAAAAGGGCATGACACATTCAAAGTGCATTCCAATTCACGCTCTTAGTGGGGATATGTGGTATGTAGAAAATGCACACAAAGGATTATGTACATGCTTTCAGAGTACATGGGGTAGATTTTCCACATTACACATCTGCCAGTGGAGAGTAGGCTTACCCCTTTGATCAAACCACTAACCTGATTTCCTATGACTAGCTAAACCCCATAAAAAGTAGACTCAAATGTGTTACATGCCATTCATAATGCCCCATATCCACATAAACACTCCTTTTCTACCAAATCTAATTTTCACTGAAACTCCTGTATGAACTTTTCGTTTCTGTGCTCTCTGTGACCCGCGTTTTCTGTGGTGGTACGATAAAACCTTGAGTGAAGACAACAATCAACTGGAAGCCACTTAGTACTCAAGCAGTAAGTGCTTTTGTGTCATGAGTCAGGACAGTCTGAACTGACCGGTGGTGTAAAATTCTAAATGGACTCCCAGAAATGGACACGTAGTTCCTGTTTTTGTTTTCAACGCTACATGGTAGATGTGCACGGCTACAATTGATTGTATATAAAATGTAATGTATGTTGCCGTAAGTAGAGAATTGGCGTCAACTGCGCAAACTACGTGACCAATGGATGGTAATATTGACGTTGAGTATCGCCATCTGCATCGCTCGGCGTGATAAAAATGCCATAAATCAGGGCACGATGGAGCCCCCTATAAAACACCTTGGTAGCCTGCGGACTGGTACTGAAGATAGATCACCTGTGATGGGTAATTGTAATTTTCTAGGATGTTTGATTCCAAACTGTCCTGAGAAATTATTGACATGATTAGTGTGCATGTCAACGCCTGTATCGACTACCGTCCATATGTCTGACGAAACAGAGTATAGATCAGTGTAAATTCATCATTCAAGTGATCCAGGGTTCCCAT